>NC_057866.1:109468732-109768732 GCF_019393635.1 Dromiciops gliroides
TAATGTGAAGGGGAACAACTTTGAAAGAAGTGTTGGTTTCATGCATCTTGGCAGACAAGGGAGATACATTTTTCAGACCACAGCTAATGTATTGAATCATTTTGCTGGACAAAGGAAAGTTTGTATTGAGGGGAGGAGAGTGAGTTAGCAATTGAGATTCACACCAAAAAAACATCACTAAAACATTTTATAATGCCTCGAATACCAAAAGTTCATATGGTAGCGCAAGTGGCAATTTTGTTGTTAAACCAGGGTTAAGTATACCTTTTGTTTTTATTTTTTTTAAATGATACTTTTCCCCCAGTTACATTTAAAAACCTTTTTTAACATCCTTTTTAAAAAAATTTTGAGTTCCAAATTTTCTCTCTTCCTCCATCACCTCCTTACTCCCTAAGATAGTAAGCATTAATTATACATTTTTTAAAATCAAACCAACAAAGTCACAGTTTTGTATACAACTCTGTTGTTATTCTGTACTAAAATATATTTGTTGATTGAGTTGAATGAACATTTAAACAACAAAATCAACAGGTTCCTTCAGTGATAGGAGCATAGTTTAGGCTTGGCCAAAGTGTAAATAAAGCTGGTCTAGTGGAAAGGGCACTTTGTCTATTAAGTCCCTACTGTGCACAGAACACTGTGCTAATGGCTAGAAGAGATAGAAACTTTAGCACATATTCTCTGCCTTCCCAAAGCTTACAGTCCAGTAGGGGGAATAAAATACAAACGTGTACAGATTTCCACATTATTACATGAAAAACTCACAAAAGTACAATTATGTGGTTTCAAGGAGAGTTACATGCTGCCTCCTATTTCTCTCAGGGTGCCTTACTGTCTCAGGCTCCCCGGCTTATCTGCGATTTCAGGGGCAGTTGGTGAAGAGATCCGGCTCATCCACAGGAAGTAGGTGCCATCATTATTCTCATTTTGTTGATGAGGAGAGTGAGACAGGTTAAGTGACTTGCCCAGGGTCCCACAGCTAGTAAGTGTCTAGGGCAAGATTTGAATTCAGATCTTCCTGACTCCAAGTCCAACACTATCCACTATGCCACTTAGGTAATGTGCGACCAACATGGAGCGATGTAACCATTGTCACCTGTTTGGTAACCAGAAGTGGCTGTGTCTGGGGGCAGCTAGGTAGCGCAGTGGATAGAGCACCAGCCCTGGATTCAGGAGGACCTGAGTTCAAATCTGACCTCAGACACTTAACACTTACTAGCTGTGTTATCCTGGGCAAGTCACTTAACCCCAATTGCCCCACAAAAAAAGAAGAAGAAGTGACTGTGTCTGATTCTGAGCCTGGTGTTCATTCTGCTACATGCATTTTAATCTGACCTTCTCATCTTCCAGTTTTTCTCCTGAAATTTCTCCCTAAAATAAAGAGTGTTGTTTTTGTTGTTCTTTAAGGTGAGGCAGGCATGTAAGTAATTCTGGATCAAGGGATGCTCTTGGGGAGGGGGAGTTAGCACTCCAGCCAGCAAGAGTATTATGGGCCTGGCAGCCTGGAGATAGGTGTAGTAGGAGAAGACCAAAGCCACACCATTCAATTCTATTTATTTAACATCGTACCCAATTCTTTCTCCATATTGCATCCAACGACCAAGACTTGACTAGTCTCCTCATAGGATTTAGAGCTTGAAGGGAGAGAAAGCATGGTTCTGTATAAAGAATACTGGTGTGGGATTCCTAGGACCCACCAGACACTTGTAAATGACATGACTAAGAAGTCATCTTTTCCAGTCTCCTCGTTTTACAAGTGAAGAACTCCCAGAGAGGGCTAATAGCTTATCCCAAATAACACCAATACTGGACTTTGAATGCAGACCTCAGATTCTGAACCCAGTACTCTTCCAACTTTGCCTCAGAAGACTTGGGCTTGGGTGTTGGCCCTGCTCCATATTAACTGTATGACCTTGTGGAAGAAATCTTTCCATTCTTGCCCTCAGTTTCCTCATCTTTCATATGAAGGGCTTGGACTAAGTGCCCTCTAAGATTCTTTCCAGTACCGAATTCTATTATTCTATTACCTTAGATTCTTAGATTCAGCCTTTTCAACAATTTTCCACTGCCTGATAATTCTACCACTTTTAAGATTCCACCATTCCTACCCTGCTAATCCTCAGTACTGACCCACCATTGGGTGTCTCCACTCTCACCCCTGGGCTGTTGGTTACAGCTGAGCTAGCAATGGTGGAATAATGGAATAGGGGAGCCAACTGAGGTCCAATGACTTACTAAGTGTCACCCAAGCAAGCTGGAGCCTGAGTTTCTCTATTTGCACAACACATCTCAAAATTGGTGTGACACACAGTGCTTGGTAAACTAGAAACTCAGCTGGCATTTGATTCTACTCAACAACATGAGCTTGTGCTTCTGAGAAGCCTTCTCTGATCCTGCTAGCTTCTGAATTATTATAGAACCTTCGATCTTTATTTTGCATATACTGTATTTTAATTTGTATTATTACTATTTGCATATTATGTTAGGGATCATTTATTTGTTGATCTTCGGGATCTCTCTTAATTTAGATGGATATTGAATAAGTTTTTGTTGAATGAATGAATAAATGTTGGACTATGGACTAAACAGGTTTTTGTGGATTATCCTCAGAACTTAAATGCTATTTCTAACTTTCTGTGGGAAATACTGCTGGGCATATACCCAAGGAAGTCAAAGACCACAAATACACCAAAATGTAGGACAGCTAGGTGGCGCCATAGTGCACAGAGTACAAGGAGTAGAGTTTGGAAGATTGCTCTTCCTGAGTTCAAATCCAATCTGACACTAGCTGTGTGACCCTGGGCAAGTCACTTAACCCTGTTTGCCTCAGTTTCCTCATCTATAAAATGAGCTGGAGAACAAAATGGCAAAACACTCTAGTATCTCTGCCAAGAAACCCCCAAATGGGGTCACAGAGTCAGACATGACTGAAATGACTGAACAACAACAAAATATTCATAGCCACTTCTTTGTGGTAGTAAAGAATTAGAAACCAAGTAAATTCCCCTCAATTAGGGAATGGCAAAAGAAACTGGCATATGAGTGTAATTGTCCCATAAGAACAAACATGAATCAGAAACAGGAAGACATATAAATCGAGGCAGTGAAGAAACCAGAACTAGGAAATCAATATACACAATGATTATAACAGTGTAAATGGGAAGAATTTTTTTAAAAGGAAACAAGGCTGTGTACCTATAGTGACCAAACCAGCCTAGGAGAAGAATTAATCAAATTAATGACCCCTCCCATATGCCGAAGTGACTTCAATGGAAGAAACACAAGGGGTATAGAACATTTGTGTGTGTGTGTGTGTACATGTGCATACATGTGGGATGGGGTGGCAATTAGGTGATGCAGTGAATAGAGTGCTGGTCCTGAAGTTGGGAGAACTTGAGTTCAAATCTTAATCTCGGATACTTACTAGCTATGTGACCCTGGGCAAGTCACTTGACCCCAATTGCCTTGCATGACCATCTCCAGTCATCCTGATGTATATCTTGCCATTGGACCCAGATGGCTCTGGAGGAGAGAGTGAGGATGGTGACTTTGCACAGCCCTCCCTCACTTAAATCCAAGTCATTGCAAGTCATGAAATTTCATGGTTCTCTTTGAGAACAAAGGACAAATACCAACCACCATATATGTGTATAGACACACACACACACATTGTATATACTGTCAGAGCTGAGGGAAGTGCTGATTTTACTGAACCTTCTAGGCTTTTTTTGTTTGTTTGTTTTGTTTTTTTGTTTGTTTTCTGTTTTAGCAATTGGGGTTAAGTGACTTGCCCAGGGTCACACAGCTAGTAATTGTTAAGTGTCTGAGGCCAGATTTGAACTCGGGTCCTCCTGAATGCAGGGCCAGTGCTCTATCCACTGTGCCACCTAGCTGCCCCTAGGCTTTTTTTTTTTTTTTTTTTTTTGGTGAGGCAATTGGGGTTAAGTGACTTGCCCAGGGTCACACAGCTAGTAAGTGTTAAATGTCTGAGGCCGGATTTGAACTCAGGTACTCCTGACTCCAGGGTCGGTGCTCTATCCACTGCACCACCTAGCTGCCCCCCTAGGCTTTTTTTAAACAAGGAAAGGTTTACTGTGGAGGGGTTATTTTCAGAAATAAAAGTGACATAAAAAACATAAGATAAAAATAAGGTAAAGTAATTTCTGTGGGATGATGAAATTCCAAACAACTTTCAAATAAAATTTTGGAACAAAGATCACTTATAAAAGTAGGGGCTACCTGTTGTTAATTTAAATGAAAAAATAAATAAAACCTGTCACTCCTGCTTAGGAGTGACACAAACAAAGGAGATACTGAGAAGTGCCTGATTCTGGTACACATGTTACACAAACCTTCCTTAGCTTTGTGGAGATCTCTGATGGTTAAAAAACCCTCCTACTGAGCTCACGTCTGGCTACCTGCCACACTCAGCCATTACTCCTACTTCTGGCCTACTCTCTCTTCCATAAGACAACCATTGAAATACTTTAAAACCCCATCCACCTTCTGATCTCCTCTAGGCTGAAACCCCCCAGTTCCCTAAGCTGTTCTTTCATGCGGCCATCTCCAGGCTCTTGTCCATCTCCATCACCTTCCTCTCCATGATGATGGTGATAACAATAGTAGCTAACGTTTGCAAAGCACTTTGCATAGATTATCTCATACCATTATCCCAGTTTCACAGATGAGGAGAATGAGGCTGAAAGGGGTGAAGTGACGTGCTCAGCTACTAAGTGTCTCAGGCCTTCCCTTCCTCAAATGTGGCTTTCAGAACTACCCACAATATCCCAGGGCAGAGGACCATGGGACTAACCACCCTCAGTCCTGGGAGTTTGTCTCTATTGGCTGCTGTGTTCCACTCCCTCCTTCCTCGGGATTTCTTAACCCTGCCGTTTCTTACCCGAGGCAGCAAGCTATCTAAAAGAGCTTTGCTTTGCCCCAAATGAGGCTGCCCTGGGCCTTAGAGCCTCACTTAAGGGGCGTTTTTCTGGCTTCTGTGGGAACCATGGTAAGGGTGGCCACAGCCTTCTCCAAGGGGAGGCAGAGCATTCACGCAGAATCACACAATTGAATTTCACTTGAAAGCTGCCATCCAGACCAATGAATGCTCAAATCTCCACTGTAACATGGCCAGAGATCTCCAAGGAGCAGGAACCAGCTCCACTGTGGGACACCTCTCAGAAGTCGCCCCACCCCAGGAAAGGATCCTTAGCAGAGCCTGTTTTCTTCATGTCTTGCCACTGTGGCCATTAGGGGTCACAGCAACCAAGAAAATGAGGTTCCTTTGACTTAATGAGGTGAGTCACCCAGGATTTCCTTTTAAAGGCCTGTTTGGGGGGCTCTTGTGACATTAGAACAAAACAAGGGCTAAATGCCACTGGAGAAAGCCAGAGATTCTCTAACAATGGCCCTGGGGTTGGGACTGTCCCAGTCCCAGCATCTATCTCTGTGCCTAGCTAAAAGCCCCAAGGCCCTTCTGCTTGGTCCTCAGACCTCAGAGGGACACACGGAAATAGACGTACGTCTGGGTAAAACCACAGATATTTATGAGAAGTAAAACTAGGTGAGTAAAAAATAACAACGAACGGCAGAGTAAATGAATGAGTTCAGAAACACGCCCAACCAAAGTGGGCAAGGGGGAAGGGAGGAAGAACCCAATTCCCCGAAATGCCTTTGCTTTTAGCAGCACTCCAGCCAGGGGGGTGAGTGACAACAATAAAAAGCAGTCTTAATGCCTCGACCCTGCAGACCTGGGAGGGAAGCCCCTTGGCAATATGTATGTCTGGCTCAGGAGGGGAGTGCAAACTCAAAAGCTCACAGATCTTTGGGGCTTGAAGCCAATCCTCCTACCTGTGGGGTAGGGAAGGTGATTACACAAAAAGGCCTTTTCATGAACCTGGTTGTGTGTGTGTGTGTGTCTGTGTGTATTTGTGTGTATCTCTGTCTCTGTGTCTGTGGGTGTGCATTGAGGCATGGACTCGGTTTCCCCTACCTGCAAAACTAAGGGGCCTATATGAGTGCCGATTCATACAACGTCACTCAAATAGGCTCCCTGCCCCATGCCCTTCCCACAACACCATGCTCTCTGCCTCTCTATCTTAATTAAGGGGTACAACCACTGGGATAGACTGACTGGATAGAGTTCTCCTCCCCAAAGCTGCTCCAGATGAGCTTGATAAATGAAGCTTCAAGTAGCTGCTATGGGATGGAGGGAGAGGGGAATACGGCAACATCTGTCACTGGAATGATTTGACTGATGGGCTGGCAAGGTGGGGTGCGGTACATGATCACTTGGCCTTTGAGCATTTGGAGGCTGTCACAGGGAAGAGGAATTAGCTTTGTGCTGCTTGGCTTCAGAGAACAGAACAAGGAGCAGTGGGAGGAAATCTCAAGGAGGCAGATTGCCCCTCAGTATGAGAACAAAAAATCCTAACAAGTAGAGCTGGACAGCAGAGAAATGAACAGTTTTGCTAGATAAGGAGCTCCCTTTCCCCATGGGTTTTCTAGTGGAGGCCGCATAACTGCCCACCAGGGATTTGGGACAGGGGATCTTGTTCAGGTATGGAATGGACTAAATGACCTCTGAGATCCCTTTCAACTCCAAAGTTCTTTACAAAGTGCCATGAAGCATTTTGCTTGTTCCCCCAACCCCTTTAATATATTATCGTGTAGTGTTGTTGTTGAGTTGTTTCAGTTATATCTGACTCTCCGTGACCCCATTTAGAGTTTTCTTGGCAGAGATAGTGGAGTGGTTTGCCATTTTCTTCTCCAGCTCATTTTACAGATGAGAAAACTGAGGCAAAGAGGGTTAAGTGACTTGCCCAGGGATACACAGGGAATAGGTGTCTGAGGCCAAATTTGAACTCAGATCTTCCTGACTCCAAACCCAGCACTCTATCCACTGTGCCACCTGGCTGCCCCCATTATTACATGTGGCAGGGCTGGCTCATGCAGTGCATTCGTGGAGATGGGCCTGTACCCTGGCCTTTTCCATGTAATGGGCTCTGGACTCTTACTAAAGGCCATGTACAACCAGAGGCTTCACACTGGTCCCTTAGTCCCCATCATGGGGGAGTCTGTGTTAAGGATGAATGGCAATCAAGCTAAGAAAACCTCCCCCAGATTTGGGTTTCTTGTGTAATCATCTTTTTTCATTGTACTGTGTTATGGAAATGCTTGTTTTGTTCCATGAACTGAAAATAAAATAAAAATTTAAAAATAAAGGATCATGATGAAAAAACTCTCCCCCCCCCCATTTTAAAAATTAGCCTCTTTGGACACAGCCAACACTGCTTTCAGGGTGGGATGGGGTGGGAGAGGGGCAGAAGGATTTATCTGTGGCAGATAAGTGCACTTAACAGCAAGTAGAGGCACTTAAGAGCCAAGAACCTAAAGATGGATCTCAAGTCTCTGGCAGCTTCTGCTATTTTGTGTTTCTTTCCCTGAGCACAGATGAAGGATGGAGGCTTCTACCCTTTGTGGATACCTTGTGAACCCAAGATTTTCCCTAGAATTCCAGGATGGGACATATTAAGTCAGAAAGTTAGAGGGAAAGCCTGAAGCTCCTCTCTCTGGAGTCTGAGTCCTCTAGGACTGAATCTGGCCCAGATCCAGTACCCACTCCCCTTGTGGGACAGGGTCTTCCCCACCCAACCTCAAGCCACTGGTTCATTATTATTTGTCTTTTATCTCTTATTCCCTTATTAGACTATAAGCCCCATGAGGGCAGAACCCTGTCATTTAAATAGGCTCTGTTTGCCCAGTGCAGAGCTTAATTCTCTGAACAGTTGGTGCTTAGTAAATGCTTCTTAAATTAATGATGTGTAGCACCTCACTGATGCTGTCCACTTCTAGAGCATGATTCCTTTAGTCAAAGGAATAAATTCCTGGGGCTGACCCAGAGTCTAGAAGTTCTACCCATGGAGGCCTTAGAGAGAGAACGCGCAGTGTTAAAGATCGAAGACCCATCTCGGGGAGGATCCTGTGCCTGACCATTGCCTCCCTTGGCAGACAAAGCCGTTTAAGGCCCAAGTTGAGTAGCTGGGCCCCCAGAGCCCTGGTCTTGCAACATCCCAAGCTGCCTTTGCTTATTTCCAGGGAAACCTCAACATCTTCCAAACAAAAACGAATTTTCTTTTTATTAAAACTGAAAATATCCTATAGTAGGTTTTCTGGCAGAAGAGGCTGAATGGGATGTGGTCTACAAGATCAAGGAAGACGCCACCAGACTGTGCATTGCAGCAGAAAGGAGGCTGGCCTCAGAGCGAGGACGGGGCAGTCAGACTCGGGCATTGACAAGCTACGTAGCCTTGGGCAAACGACTGTGGGCTTTAGTTTCCATCCTGACACATTGAGGTTAGTCCAGGCGATCTCTAAGGGGCTCTTCCGCTTTCTCATGTTATTATTCGAGGATTTAGAGTCCATTAAAAAGGAAAATGCTTGCCTTTGAGTAGGGGCCTCTTCCTGACCAGATGAGAGGGGGCTGGGACGGAAAGACCGCAATGGGCCCTTGGGGCCCCTCAACCGGGTAGAACCAATGTTCTTAAAGAGGGGGCAGAATTTCTATAAAATGAAAATATATCCAAATAAGAAAGCATTTAGAAATCACTTTCATATGCACTTGATGTAGATAATGCAGGTTCCCATTTTACAAAGAGGGAAACTGAGTTACAGGTACCCAAGGCTGCCCAGTTGGTGTCAGGATAGAAATTAGACACAGGGAGGTTTGTTTGTCTCCAAATGCATGCCCTTTTCCTCATCTGAACCATCTCTCCACACTTTCTCATCACAGGGACAAGGAGGACACGGACCTCCTGAACAATTCTTTCCTCACCCTCTCCCCAACTTTGCCCTCCCTCACAAGTGCCTGAGGCTGCTAAGGCCGGGAGACTTGGAGCAGAGAGCAGCTGGGACCCAAGGCTTCATTCGTCACTTAATTAGAAATGCAGTTTGCCCGGCCCGGGGTGGCGGCCATGATCTGTGTTTCTCAAAAATAACAGGCTTAGGGTATTTGGTGATAAAAGGGTCCATCTGTCGCCAGCGCCGCCAGATTGGACAGATTTCATGGCTATGTCAGAAGGTCGTCATTCCAGACAACTCAGTCCAGGGACGGCGCTGCCATGGCGACTGGAGCCTTGCTTATGGCTTTGTAGCCGCAGCCAGGCCCAGAGCGGCTAGGGTTCGCTGATGGAGTCGTGGTATATGCTTCTACAGGCTGCAAAGGCTCACAGAGTGCTTTCCCTCCCCCACGCCCAATACCCTCATGAGCTAAATGGTCGTGGCAAAGATTATTATCCCCATTTTCCAGATGAGGCCCCTGAGGCTCAGAGCATCAGAGGGACTGATGGCTATCAAACACTTGGGTTGGGATTCAAACCCAGGTTTCCTGAGTGCAAAACTAGTATTCTTTCTGCTTGTCTTCCCGGTCTCATTTCTAAGTGCTACCTAGCTGCCCCCTGAGTCTGTTATTCTTTTCCAGATTAGACACCCCCAAGTTCTTGGGCTCCTCACGGTCTTGGTGGACAAATGTCCCTCTTCAAATGTGGTCCTGCCGATTCCAGGTCATTACCAGTGTCACTGACCCCTGAGAATGGTATTGGCAGCTCAGGAAGAGCCCCCCCACCCCAAACCCTCAGTGGGACATTTGGGCGAGCGGCCTGCCTCCCACACTCACTCCCTTCTCAGTGCAGGACGGAGGGAGAAAGGGAGCTTGGTTATCTGACTTGCTGTCTGGGCTGTGGCCCAGCCCGGTCCCAGCAGTCCTTAGGATTGTGCTGACAGAGCTGCCCAGTCCTTCCTCAGGGAAAGATCTTCTCTGGGGAGAAAGAAATTCCATACCCTCGTCTGCCTCTGGGTTCCTGGGTCCTTAGGGAGTCGGGACATTCTTAAGCTTCACTGACTCCCAGGGGGAATGGACTCTTAAATCATAAAATGTCAGTGCTGGAAGGACCCCCCAAAGTCATCTTGCATACACCCCTTAGGTTATAGGCCAGGAAACACACAAAAGAGAAAAGAGAGCTGGCTGAGGTCATAAAACCTGGGATTTGAACCCTGGCCTCCTGACTGCTTCCAGCTCCTGTGTCAGAACACGTGGGCAGCAAGAAAGAAGATTTATAGAACACTGTTGCTCCCAGTCTAGGCCCACACTAAAGACCACACACACACACACACAAATACCAATATATACACGTCTACTTTGTGTTGGTGGGGCATTGAAGAAGGATCCCTGAATAATAAGCACCTACTATGTGCCAGTCACTGGTGAAGTGCTTTACAATTATTATCTCATTTAATCCTCACAACCACCATGGGAGGTAGGTGCTGATATTATCTCCATTTTACAGATGAGGAAACTGAGGCAGACAGCGAGTAAATGACTTGCCCAGGGTCACACAGCTGCTAAGTGTCTGAGGCTGGTCTTCTTGATTCCACCACCTAGAGGAGTCAGAAGAGCTGGGTTCAAATTCCAGCTCTGTTACTTATCAGCTGTGTGACTGAGCAAGTTGCTTAATTAAAACGAATAAACATCTATTAAAAAGTATCTACTATGGGCAGCTAGGTGGCGCAGTGGATAAGGCACCGGCCTTGGATTCAGGAGGACCTGAGTTCAAATCCAGTTCAGACACTTGACACTTACCAGCTGTGTGACTCTGGGCAAGTCATTTAACCCTCATTGCCCTGAAAAAAGAGAGAGAGAGAGAGAGAGAGAGAGAGAGAGAGAGAGAGAGAGAGAGAGAAAGTACCTACTATGATCAGGGTTCCCTGCTCCTCACTTAACCTCTTAGCGTTTCTAGACTTTAGTTGCCTCATCTATAAAACGAGAGTGTTGGATCAGATTGTTGTTTAACAAACTTTCTGATATCAGGACCCTTTAAGGACCCCTTAGGACTTCCAAGGTCCCTCAGGACTCTTAAAAATTATTGGGGATCCTGAAGAGCTTTTGTTTATGTGTCTTATAGGGGGTGTCCCCAAAGTCTTGGTGCAGCCTTCGTCTACTAAAGCTTAACTATCACTATATACAGGGTGTCCCAAAAGTCTTGGTGCCTCACTAAGTTATTTACCCCCATTAAAACTTTAAATGTTTTAGTATTATTATGAATATAACTGTGACCTTATGGACCTCTAAAAGGGTCTCAGGGACCCCACGGGACCCCTGAACCATCGGCTGGGATGATCTGAAAGGTCCCTTCAAACTCTAAATCCCCTGTACACATGGACGCACAGTCAAAGTGTGTGAACATGTGTCCTGGCACACACACGTGCACCCCCTTTCACACGACCATACCCAGTGCTCGGCAGATAGTAAGGGCTTCATGAATGTGTTTCCGTTTCCACGTGCTGGCTGCTGCCTCTCCTTCCCACAGTCATGGAGACCTTCATGCCTGGAGCTCACGGAGGGAGATGAGCAGAGAACCATCCTCCCGTTGGTCTGTCCCCAGGCCAGAACTGTTCTGGCCACCACTGAAGCCCGGCCTGACCTCAGGCCATTGGCATGCGGAGTATGCGGCTTCAGTATTCCCCCTGGGGCTGAATCATGTTTCAGGAGTCAGCCTGGCAATGATTTATCATATCTTAGCAGGATTCGGGCAAAACAAGTGACTCGTGGCCTTGGCATGTGGGCTCGTGGGGCAGGAAAGGGGAGACCCGCTGATGGGGAGGAGCTATTCCTGGCTTCCGGAAGGGTGGGCCCATCCCCACCCAGGGCTTTCTCTGACCATCCCTAAGGCAGGGGTCACTGATGGGCAACAGAGACAGACGCTTTCCATGGGGTCTCCACATCTTTTCAAGAGAAAACCTGATTCAGGGGAGAACCCTGGGCTAGCAGACGAAACACTTGGGTTTTCATTCGGCTTCTGCCCCTGACCTGCTGGGCAGGCTTATACCAGTCACCTTTTCATGTGGGCCTCAGTTTCTCTATTTTTAATAACTTTGATCCCTCTGCCTCCCAGGACCAGCATGAGTTCCCCTGGAATTAAGACTGGTTCAGATCTCCTAGAGCTGGAAGTGAATGAGAGTGAATAAGCATTTATTAAATACTAAGTATTGTTCAGGTTGGGCAGCTAGGACCTGGAGTCCAGAGGACCTGAGTTCAAATCTAGCCTCAGATACTTTGCTGTGTGACTCTGGGTAAGTCACTTTAACCCTGCTTGTCTCACTTTCCTTATCTGTAAAATGAGCTAGAGAAGGAAATGGTGAGCTGCTCCAGTATCTCTGCCCCCAAACAGGGAGGATCACAAAGAGTCAGACACAACTAAAATGACAGAACAACAGGAACACTGGGCAGGCATGATGCTAGACCCTGGGACCAAAGAAGCCATCCAGTTCAAGCCTCTTATTTTACAAATGAGGAAACTGAGGCCTAGGGAAGTTAAATCATTTTAAAATGTCACCTGAAGACACAGACCAACAAGATGGCTCTGGAATTCATATGTTGAATTGATTATATGCTTAAAAAAAAAGCTATACATAACAGAGATTAGTGGTTTCTTATCCACCCTCCTCTTCTGTTCTTTATCTATGGAAATGTTCATATTTGATGTCTGTCAAGATCAGAATAACAAGAAGTTTAAATTAAAATCCTAAAAGAAGAAAGAGTCACTCAAGAAGTATCAGATCATTATCACCCTCCTCGTTGCCACTTATTGGAATCCCTCATTTTCTCCAAGACTCCACTGAAGGGCCGCCTCCTCACAGGTTTATCTAATCCCCTTCAGTGGCTGCTGTCTCCTCCATTCCATATTAGCTTTCTTTTTTTTTGTGGGTGTTTTATGTTCCTTTGTATTTTTTGGTAGGTATTTTGTATACCTTTGGTTTTTATGTACCTGGGTTCTCCCTCGATGGATTGACTATAAGTTCCGTGGGGGTAAGGGTTGTTCCACTTTTGTCTTTGTATTTTCAGCCCTTAGCACGGGGCCTGTCATGCAGTAACCATTTAATACATGCTTGTTGATTCATTGATGACCTCTCACTTGGATTACTTTTTTTTTTTTTAGTGAGGCAATTGGGGTTAAGTGACTTGCCCAGGGTCACACAGCTAGTAAGTGTCAAGTGTCTGAGGCCGGATTTGAACTCAGGTACTCCTGAATCCAGGGCCAGTGCTTTATCCACTGCGCCACCTAACCACCCCCCTAATTTTTTCTTTCTTTTTCTTTTCTTTTTTCTTTTTTTTCTTTTTTTTTTTTTGCAGGGCAATGAGGGTTAAGTGACTTGCCCAGGGTCACACAGCTACTTCAGTGTCAAGTGTCTGAGGCTGGATTTGAACTCAGGTCCTCCTGAATCCAAGGCCAGTGCTTTATCCACTGTGCCACCTAGCTGCCCCCTCAGCCTTTCTTTTAATCTGAGATGGTAGGGAAAGACCGTCTAATCTTTCCTCTCAGATACATTTTCTGACCCTAGGACAGAAAGCTTATGAAAAATTACCTGGGATTGTTTAAACTAGACCTTCTCTTGAGGAAGGGAGTTGGAAGAGAGAAGCTGTAAGTGGGCTTGTCATATCCCAGGTCACTGAGAGTGGTGGTGGAATAGGTTGGAAATAGCACTGGACTGAAATCAGAAGCCTTGGGCTTTACTTCCAACTCTGCTTCTCTCTTCCTCTGTGACTTGGGGCAAGTCTCTGTCTCTGAAGCTCAGTCTCCCCAGCTGTAAAATGAACACATTATAGCTAATGGGCTCTCATCTCCCTACTGGCTCAGGAATTCTATGTTCTATACTTTTAAGCAAGCACTCTTAACCTGGAGTCTGTACATTTATTTTTATTCTTTTAAAAAGTATTTTATTTTATATTTTTTCCAAATTACATGTAAAGATAGTTTTCAACATTTGTTTTTATTTATTTGCTTGTTTGTTTATTTTTTGTGAGGCAATTGGGGTTAAGTGACTTACACAGGGTCATATAACTATTGTCAAGTGTCTGAGGCCAGATTTGAACTTAGGTCCTCCTGAATCCAGGGCTGGTGCTCCATCCACTGCACCACCTAACTGCCCCTCAACATTTGTTTTTATAAGATTTTGAGTTCCAAAATTTTCTCCCTCCCTCCCTTCTATTTCTCCTCCCCAAGACAGCAAGCAATCTGATATGTTATGCAGTACAATTATGTTAATTATATTTTCAAATTAGTCTTGTTGTGAAAGAAAAATCAGAACAAAAGGGAAAAAACACAAGAAAGAAAAAACAAAAGCAAAAACAATGTGAAAATAGTATGCTTCGATTTGCATTCAGACTCCACAGTTCTTTTTCTGGATGTGGAGAGCATTTTCCACCATGAGTCCTTTGGAATTGTCTTGGATCATGGTATTGCTGAGAAGAGTTAAATCTATCACAGTGGATCCTCACACAATGTTGCTGTTATTGTGTACCGATATTCTCTTGGTTCTGCTCACTTCACTCAGCATCAGTCCACTTAAGTCTTTCCTGGTTTTTCTGAAATCTGCTTGCTCATCACTTCTTACAGAACAATAGTATTCCATTATATCTATATACTACAACTTGTTTAACCATTCCTTAAATGATGGGCATCCCCTCAATTTCCAATTCTTTGCCACCACAATAAGAACAGCTATAAATATTTTAGCACATGAGGGTCCTTTTTCCTTTTTTATGATGTCTTTGGGCTCCTAGTGGTGGTGGTTGTTTGTCCTTCATTCTGGAAGAGGACTATGACATTGGGATGATGTCATGACTTGTGATGAATTGGATTTAAGTGAAGGAGAGCTGTGCAAGGTCACCAACCTCACTCTCTCCTCCAGAGCCATCTGGGTCCAGTGGCAAGATATAAATCAGGACAACTGGAGATAGCCCTGGATGTATAAGGCAATTGGGGTTAAGTGACTTGTTCAGGGTCATTCAGCTTGTAAGTGTCTGAGGTCACATTTGAACTCAGCTCTCCCCAGCTTCAGGGCCAGTGCTCTATCCACTGCACCAACCTAGCTGCCCCCAGTAGTGATATTGCTGGGTCAAAGGGTATGCAGTTTTATGACCCTTTGGTCATAGTTCCAAATTACTTTCCAGAATGGTTGGATCAGTTCACAACGCCACCAACAATGCATTAGAGTGTGAACTTATTTTTTAAAAATGTTTTGATAACTGTATTTCAATATAATTGGGTTTTTTTGGTAATCCTATATATTTTATGTCATGCATTTTAAAACATGTTCTGAGAAAAGGTACACAGGAGGTTGATGGATTTCCTCAGATTTCCCAAGGGATCCAGAAGCTTCACCAGACTTCTCAAGGGATCCATGACATAAAGAAAAGGCTGAGAAGCCCTGTTCCAAGGTGGTCCCCAGCTGAAAATCCCATCATGCTGCCTTCCTCTGTTTCAAAGGAACAGTAAATGGTGTGCTAACACTAATGTTTCTGGAGGAAATAGTTTAACTCAAAAACCAAATGCCCTTAGCAGTGACCCCACCCTGCTTGTATCTCGGGGCTGGGCCTGAGGACCACCTACTGCAGATGTTGTAGGAAAAGTCCTAGATGTAGAGGCTGAAAACCTTGGTTCGAATCTTAACTCAGTCACTTACTTTCCAGGTGACCCCGAGCTTCACCTCTCTGGGGTTCAGTTGACTCATCTGTAAAAGTCAACACTAGTTCTCAAATGTTTTGGTCACAAACCCCTTTATGCTCTTAAAAATTGAGGACCCCCAAAAGCTTTTGTTTCTGTGGGTTATATCTATTGCTACTTACTGTATTAGAAATGAAAACATCTTAGTATTGTTTTGACTTCTGGACCCCCTGAAAGAACCAGAGGTTAGTAAAAATCCCTTTTAGCTCTAAATTCTATGAGCTTATGGTATCATGTGTGCAGAGAGGTGACTGAAACCTCCTTTTTTCCTCCTCCTCCTCCTCCTCCCCCACTCTTTCCCACTAGCTGAGGTATCTCTGTGGGCCTAACTTTCTTAGAAGCCTTTGAAATTCTGAGAAGGACACTCCCTCCATTTCCTGTTTCCCACCTAAGGCCCCGAGGAGCAGGCCAGGTTGGGGTTCCACACCACCTCCCTCCCCTCAATGTTGCTCATTTATCTCAGAATCTACTCTTTGGGAAGTACCCTATTCCATAATGTCCCAACTGAAGCAAGAGGAATTATGGTAGGACATAAGAAGTAACTTCCTGGAACTGATACATAAGATTTGGTGGGAGATGGTTAAGAATGGAAGAGATGAGGGCTAGGAGGAGAGATAGAAATGCCTAAAGATGGGGCAGCTAGGTGGCGCAGTGGATAGAGCACTGGCCCTAGATTCAGGAGGACCTGAGTTCAAATCTGACCTCAGATGCTTGACACTTACTGGCTGTGTGACCTTGGGCAAGTCACTTAATCCTCATTGCTCCACCAAAAAGAAAGAAAGAAAAAAATGCCTGAAGACTAAGGGCCGGACCTTTGAACTGAACTTTGGGATTTCATTCCAGCTCTAAGCTTTTCATAGTCTAGGGAAAAAAGCAATGAACTTAAAAAAAAAAAAAAAAGCCAGAATCTGGGTTCAAATGCTCGCTAGCTTTGTTATCAGCTTGTAACTTTCTCTTTCTAAGTCTCAACTTCCTCAGTTGTAGAATGAAGACAATACTCCCTGTTCTACCATTTTGTGGAGCTAAGTCAACTGTACCATAAACCTCAAAGGGGTGGGCATAAAGATTGGCCCTGTGATTTCACCAGGGTGAGGGGAAGAAGATTCCCCCTGCCAATGAGGTTGTCACCTTTTGTGCAACATGGCATCTCAGAGAGATATCTGGAGAACTGATGGGCCAGGGGGTTCATCTGGAGACAGCTCAGGTCACCTCTATCCTCTTGCCCCATTATTTTGCCTCTCCCACTCAGAGAACTTCTTTTGCCCCAAACACCAGGGAGCTACTGCCAAAGCAAGTAAAACAGCATCTAACCCCCCTCCCCCAAAAGATAAGTGACCTGCCCAGTATCACACATCCAGGATGCTGCAGAGGCAAGACTAAGATGCAGGTCTTTATAGCTCTAAGGCCAATCTCTAGCCTCTTTATGTCAGTAGTAGCTGTTATTATTTTATCTATTGAACCACAGGAAATAATCACTTGAAGGGAACTTGGAGATTATCTAGTTAAATATCCTATACAGGGAAACTGAGGCCCAGAGAGTTCTCTTGCAAACATTCCCAGGGGAGGAGGATGGGGTAAATGGCTATTTCTGAGTCAGTATCACCAGCAGCTATAACTCAGAGGTGACTGACTCAGCCTCCCTGAGGTAGATGAGATTTTCTATTTTGACCTTAACAATCTTACCTGTGGGAAGATCCTTTGTGCTGTCTCCAACTTAGGGAGGTACATTTAATGGTCACATCTATCCACTGATGGATGGCCCTTGGGTGTGGTGGGAGATTCACCTTTGCAGACCTAGACACTTCCAAGTAAGGCTCTGGAAGTGGCCCTTCAGGATGTGAGATTTCATGGTTCTAGGCAGCCGTCTCCCTTACCCCCCTCCAACTCATTAAGACCTGAAATTTACCCACTGTCATCAGAGGCATAATTAGGAATTTTGGACCCTGGGGCAAGCATCAAGCAGAAGTAGGAAGTTGGGAGTTGAGGAGAGAGATCTCAGAGCTCAGGACATAAGGCCCAGTGGGGAGGGAGGGAGGGAGAGAGAGAGAGAGAGAGCGCAGGGAATACCCTGACACCACTGATGGGGAAGTTACAGCTGATGGGAAGGGAGCAGGGCAGGGTAGGGCAGGGACCCTTGGAGAGAAAGGGCAGCAGAGCTCCGGGAAGAGAGAGGAGCCCTGTCCTCCAGCAGCCCCATAGGGCAGCCTCCAACCACATCTCTTGGATAGACACAAATCCTCATCTACTAGTGAAAGCCCTATTCGCTGTGGCTCCCAGCTATCTTTCCAGATTCATTTTCTGTTACATTCTCTCCTGTATTCTACATTCCAGCCCAACAGCCCTTCTTCCTGTCCTGGGTTCACCACCTTTCAACTCCTCTCTCTATGCTTTGCTCAGGCCACCTGCCACATCTGGAAGGCTCCTCCTCTTGATCTTAGGATACCGAGCTCCTTTGAGGCTCCTCAAGGGCCACTTCCTAGAGGAGGCCTCTTTTGAATCTCCTCCAGTTGTTAGCACTCTCCATTTTTTTGTATTTAATTTTTTGTGCCATAATAACTAACGTTTACAGAGCAAGTGGTGGTACTTTGAGTGGCACAAGGTATCTCACTTAATCCTCAGAACAGCCATGGGAGGGAAGTGATATTATTATCCCCCATTTTACAGATGAGGAAACTGAGGTTGAGAGAGATCAAGGGGGGCAGCTAGGTGGCGCAGTGGATAAAGCACCGGCCTTGGATTCAGGAGGACCTGAGTTCAAATCCAGCCTGACACTTGACACTTACTAGCTGTGTGACCCTGGGCAAGTCACTTAACCCTCATTGCCCCAGTGAGAGACAGACAGACAGACAGACAGACAGACAGACAGACAGAGACAGAGAAAAGAGAGACAGAGAAAGAGAGAGAGAGACAAGGGATCTGTCAAAGGGAACACAGCCACTAAGTGTCTGAGGCATCTTCCGAACTTCCCGACTCCAAGTCCAAAATTCCATCTACTGTACATACTTATTGAGTTAAAATGGGCTTGTGCTGTTTATGCCCAGTAGAATGTAAACCATTTCATTTTTCTCTTTGAAACCCCTGTGCCTCACACAAGTAAGCATTTAATAAATGAGTGTTGAATGGAAATCAATCAATCAATAAACATTTATTAAACACCTACTATGTACCAGGCACTGTGCTAAGTGCTGAAGTGAACTACATTTCTAGTGATCCCCCTGACTTGTTCCTGGGCAAGGTGGGAGGCAGAGCCATTGGTCCAGCCCTCATTTGATCCTCTATGTTGGGAGCAGGTGCCTAGAAGTCAGAGCTGAGCTGCCAAGATCAAGAAATAGGCTCCTTAGTCTTGGCAATAGTAAAAGATGGTGTTTAGAGTAGGGAGGTGAGAAAGGAAGAATAAGCATCCATAGAATGCCGACTATGTGACGGGCATTCTGCTAGGCACTTTACAGGTGTTATCTCATTTGATCCTCCTTATGACCTTGGGAGGTAAGGGTTTTATTATCCTTGTTTTACAGTTGAGGAAGTTGAGGCAAATAAGTTAAGTGACTTGTTTGGGGGTCACACAGCTAGGAAGTATCTGAGGGCAGATTTTAATTCAGGACTTCCTGACTCCAGGACCAGTTCTCTCTGTTCACTGTACCACCAGCTGCCTCAAAGCAGCTGGGCAAGTCACTTAACCTCCTGGTTAATCTCCTGGTTAAATATAGGAAGAGAGTATCAAGACCCATGGGGTCTAGTCTTAGTTCCACTCCTGAGTCATTAGGAGAATCTAAAGTGAGTCCCATCCCTGAACCTCCGTCCTCCCATCTATGAACAGGGAAGTAACTATAATGACTGCCCAACCCCCAGAGAAGATTTAGCAAAGGTGAGGCAGACTTTGGAATTCTAAGTGGTACTCCATGAAAATGGATAGACCGTAGACCATCCTGAAGACAACCTGGGAACATCATTAAAGGAAGAATAGGCCTTGAAAGGGCCAGGAATCGCCACCAAACGGCAGAGGGCCTATAATGTACCCAGGGAGCCAGGTAGATCATATCTGCTAAAGCATTAGAATGATGTGGAAGCAGAAGTGAGATATATCCTGTGCCCACTAACTCATAGGCAGAGGCCTTCTGGACCATTGTGGGGCCTACTGCCCACACCTTAACCTTGTCTATTTTGTCCCCTTCTTGTGCTTTTCTGTTAACTGGTGAATAGCTTTCTAAGTAATGGAATTATAGTGAATCCTACCTGTGGCTCCAAGCCTTACTTCTGAATCAAGGCAAATCAAATCCCAAACTTAAGGTGCCTTTGGACTGGTGGGAGTCTCAGTCCTTCCCCGAATTCAATTCTCAGACTTAGCTCTGGTTGTGCATTGCATTTCATTCATTCATAACCCAAAGTATAGAAATATTCCTTAAGAGAACATGAAATATGCAATGTCTCTGTATTGTGAACAGCTTCTGGTTGGTCTCCACTGAAGCTGATGGAGCCACATTGCAGTAAAAGACTAGGCTGCCACCCTGAAAGGCAACTGAAATTGTGCTTTTAAAAATTGGACTAAGATGTCCATACCCTTTGACCCAGAAATTCCACTGCTAGGCTCCAAGGAATTAAAGGCATAAAGAAAGGCCCCAACCATCCACAACAAAATATTGATAGCTGTATTTTTTGACGTAGAAAAGAACTGGAAACAAAGTAGGTGACCATTTATTTGGGGATTGGGAAGGGTACCTGTGTGGGTACCTGGTAATCGGTAAAGAGGTGGAGTCGTCCTGAGAATGAGATGAACTGGGAGTGAAGTAGGTATAAATGGAGACCCTCATGAAACACAGGTCCAGACTAGGGATTCACCAATCAAGAAAGTGAATGTCAAAGCTCAGCTTTCTCTGGGGTAGAGAGGTCCACTGAGTGAACCTGGGAGTGAGAAATGGTGAATATGAAGAATTGAGAGAGGAACAGAAAGGTTTCTATAAACTGATGCAGAATGAAATAAACAGAATCAGGAAAACAATATATACAATGACTACCACAGTCTAAATTTAAAGAAAAAAAATAAAACCAGAGTCTATGTCATAATGACCATACCTGTTTGAGGTAGAGACAAGAAGATATACCTTCCTCCCCTCTTTTTAAAGGTTCTGGACATGGGGGTGGAATAGAGCGCATAAAGTCACACATGGTTGATACATTGGTTGGTTTTTCTAACTATGCATAAACAATAGAAAATAATAACTATTTGTTTCTCCCTTTTAAAATATTTGTTACGTAAGATATCTCACTGAGGTGGGGGGAAATTATCTATTTTAAAATGAAGGCAATATATAAACAAAAAACAATAAAAGAAGATTAAATTTTTTGTTTGTATTTTTTTTCTCTATAGCTGCTAAGACTTTTTCTGATGTTGCTCTGGTTCTTGTCCCCTGGCACCTGTTTTTCTATTTGTTCCTGAGATATTCTCCCAACAAAACATAGGCTCCTTGAGAATAGGGATGGTCTTATTCTTTATATTGATATCTCCAGCCCCTAATGCAGTGCCTAGTACATAGTTGGCACTAAAGAAAGATTTGAGGATTGAATCCTCCCCTATCAAGCCATCCTTGAGAGACCTATAGTCACTTACAGTGAGGTACTTAGTAGTGAAAAGGATAGCTTAGGGTCAGGAAGACTTGAGTTCAAATCAGAGCTCAGACACATACTAGCTGTGTGACCCTTGGCAAGTCACTTAGCCTCTGTTTGCCCCAGTTTCCTCATTTGTAAAATGGGGGTGAAAAGAGCACCTACCTTGAAGGGTTGTTGTGAGGCTCAAATGAGATAACAATTTTGGAGTTCTTAGTACAGTGCCTGGCACTTGGTAGGTGCTATATAAATGCTAGCTATTGTTATTACTTAATGTCTCTGTGCCTCAGTTTCCTCATCTTTAAAACGGAGATCATACTAGCCCCTACCACATACAGATTTGTGAGGCTTGAATGAGATAATATTTGTAAAGTCTTAGCACATAGTGGGCATTTAGTAAATGCTTGTTGCCTCTCCCCCTTCCTATAGGTGTCACCTTCACCCTTCTTATGGGAGGTTTCCTGTGGCTCTGCTGGGCTCTTGGAAGTCCTATACTACCCCTGCCTGATTGTCTTTTTTTTTCTTTCTGTTCTAGTTGAGTTACTTAAAGTGTACTCAGCAGCCCACTGGTTCCGTCTTCCAGGAAGAACTAGCTTCTGCCCCCATGGTTCTAAGCTCTTCTCTCAAAGCCACATGGTCTAAATGGTAGCCACCCATCTGCCTCACGCCCACACCTTCTAGCTACCAGGCTAGGACTGTGGTCATTTCTTGTGGCAAAGCTAGACTCCCTTTGCACCTCCCACTAAGTTCCTGTTTCTTTTCTGAGGGGGGTTTGCCGCTGCATCAACAGCCTTATTTCCCATACAAGAAGCACCTGGGGCCTTCTTTGGGAACTGCCCCAAACTGAGAGCCAATCAGAATAACCAGGGGGGAGGTATGGGATTTGCCCCAAACCCTAAGACTTAAAGGGACACTAAGACACAGATGTAAATGTGCCTCTTTGAACAAGCTTAAAACTTACCGCATCTCCAATTTTGTGAATTTCTTCTGAACCTTAGAAGGACTCTTAACCCCTTTGGCAACCTGATGAAACCTATAAATGCCCTTCCAGAATAATGTCTTAACATAATTGAAGAAAATGCTAAATTTTAGCTTAGATGATGGTGAAAATAAAGATGTAATTGTTTTCCATTCCAAATTCACAGGCCCCCTGAAATCTCTCCATGGACCCCTTGATGGTCTGTGGATCCTATGCTAAGAACCCTTGTCTTAGACAATGTTTTCCTACCCTCATTCATTCATTAATTCATTCAACAAGCATTTTTTAAGCAACTGCTATGTGCAAGGCACTATATTAGATACCAGCGATATCCCTCATGGAATTAACATTCCACAGCCTCCCCAGCTGACCTGGACTCCTGGCTTCTGTTTGCTGGTTACTACATGTTAGCTAGTCTGATTATAGACCTTGTTGTCTCAAACGACTGAGTCCTTTGCTCATATAAATGAGATACTGCCATTGTGTATGGTCCCACTCAGACCAGACTGTTCAACGAGCATTGTAGAGCCATGTCAGAGAAATCTCTTGCTAGCAATCCCTGGGTGGGCTTCGGAAAGGATGGCAGGATGTGTGCAATTGGCATTGTTAGGTCCTTTCCCTTTTGTGCTAAAGACGTATAATCCTGGAGGGAGAGAATGTAGATAAGAGGTGTGTTTGTGTGTTTGTAGGTGGACTTGTGGATTTACTGAAAGGGCAGACCCAAATAAACATTACTTGCCTTCATATACTCTATGTCTTAGCCAAATTTCTAATTCCCCACATTCCATCTCCTATCTCTCTATCTTTGCCCAAGCTGTGTCTCGTGCCTAGAATGCCCCCCACCATTTTTGCCTCTTGGACTCCAGAGCTCTCTCCAGGCTTCAGTTCAAGAGCAACTTCCTATGTTTGGCTTTTTCTGATGTGAGAAAGGGTCTTTTTCTTGGCTCTATCTCTTGGCTCAAGCCCTTGGTTGGTGCTTGACTCTCTCTGGACTCCCTCTCTACTCTTGGTTCTCCCTCTTGGGACAGTGTAGGTTTTGCAGGTTTTCTGAACTCTCCTGGAGACCATATGCTGTGGATCTTTCTGTTCATGTTAGCTGCCACACGGTCACTTCTTTGCTGGTATATCTAATATTAATTAATAATAAATGCTTGCTGCCAAAACTGGTACAATGGCAATTAATTTATAAAAAAGCACAGTAATGGCTTAAAAATTTAAAAACACAGTTTTAGCCTAATCATAATTAAACACACTGATCCCCTTAACTCTTCATACCATCACTTTTGTATGTACATTTGTTTCTTCCTAGAAGACAGGAACTGTTTGGGTTTTTGTGTCTCTAGTGCCTAGCCCTCTGAATGAATGACTGACATAGGTAGATGCACAGAGAGCTGGGCCAAGGTCAAAGCCAGGAGTTCACAAAGACAAATGATCTGCAGGGTTAGTGCCAGGGAGCTATGAACTGAATCTGAAAGCTAAGCAAGGCCTGCTGGGAATAAGGTCAGGTAACTCTCACTAGGAAATAATGAAGAAGGGAGGGAGGCTGGGACATGAGGGGATGGGAGAACCACAGAGCATCCCCACCAAACCAGAATTCAGTCAGAGATAGCATCCTTTTACCTGAGGGGCATGCTAGCCACATTGCTTTATTTATCCTCTGCAGCTGTGGGTCCCGACAGCGCCTTCCCTGATCCCACCTCTAATTCTCAGCTCTTGGGCAAAGCAGAGACGACTTAGGTCCAGATCCCCGCTTAAGTTACCAACACCTCCCACTCCCAGGTTCTCTTTCTTCAGGCCTGAATTACCCTATGAAAATATTAGGCACGTGCCTAAAGGGGCTCCCCAAGATTAGGGAAACCCTAATCCACTAGAAACCCTGGGTTTTTGTACTGGGAGCATCCTCCCTTCTCCACTCAGCCCCTTGCTACCTTGAACCCCTGGGTGCTAGGTGCCCAAGCAGACATGCTTCAGATAGGAAACAGCCCAGGCAGCTGCCAGCTCTGAGGATTGTCCTGCTGTCCTCAAGTCTGAACCGGATATCATTCTGTGGGCCCCAGGCTTTTGCAAGCTCTACCCTCCAGGGAAGGACCCACTATTCTTCTAGCTGCCCTGTGATCAGAGTTTTCTCTTGTTTGAGGGGATTGGGAAGGTGAAATATTTTGTGAAGATTATTATTTAATTTTCTCAATTTAGTCCGATTTAAATCTAATATACATTGTGCTGTCTATCATTCAGTTTACAATCAACCTCAGTCTGAACCCAGCTTTCTTTATCAACTTTGCAAGGCCTTGTAAGGGGGAATTTGTTTTGCTTGACTATTCTTATTTGTTATAAAAGTTTTGTATTGTTTCCTGTTTTTTTTCGGGGGGAGGGGAGAGGACGGGAAGGTGAAAGAGAGAAAATAAATGCTAGTTCATTGGAAAAAAAAGTTTTTAACTTTATAAGGCCTTGTTATGTCCTTAAAAGAAAAGAGTGTATTCATGGTTTATTTTTCCATTGCTATCTAAAAATAAGTGAACATGTTAAGGACATTTTGTAAGTAAAATAAGAGTAAGTCTGTTTTTCATTTTTAAGTTGTGATTTTAAAAAAAAAGGTTTTTTATTGTTTTATTTATAGTTTTAAGTAGAAATTATTTTAATAATTTATTTTTTAATATAAAGTGAGAAAGACAGAGACAACAATGAAGAACTGTGCTCAGTTTGGGTTCAAGTCCCACCCCTTCAACGTGCTATGCGAAATTAAGCAACTCTCTGACTCAGTCATACCCCATAACTGTGAACGGTAGTTGGGGGTGTTGGGGAGGGTGGGCAGGCCTGGCACTGAAGGGCACTGCATCAGGTGGACATTTTCACATGAGACAATGGTCATTTGCTAAGCCTTTTATTTTATTTTTTTTTGTGAGGCAATTGGGGTTAAGTGACTTGCCCAGGGTCACACAGCTAATAAGTGTTAAGTGTCTGAGGTCGGATTTGAACTCAGGTCCTCCTGACTCCAGGACCGGTGCTCTATCCACTGCGCCACCTAGCTGCCCCATTTGCCAAGCCTTTTTCTTCTCCCTTAGGGTCCCAGCGGTCCTTGACTTTTCCTTTCCTGTTCCTTTCCTGTTCCTTTCAGTCCTACCCTCTTGCCCCTCCAACTTTGGATCTGCAGGTTCAGATTCTCCTTCGTGACTCTTGGCCCAGCCCCCTGTGACAGTTCTTGGCTTTGACCCCAGCACGTACTTGGTTGTTCTGTTTAAAGCTGTTCCCCTCCCAACCCTCCCCTACCGAATTAGTGTTCCTTTCCTCTCAGTCTCTTAATTGCCCCTAACTAAGGGTGAATCCTCACTCCTTTATGGGGATAAGGATAGGATGTAGCAACCAATCACTTAGGTTACCTATGGAAGTGACTCAACTCTTAGCACAAATTTTACATTAACAAAAATCAGATGCTGAGTGACACGTGTAATTGCCAAAGGAAGAAGGTCATTCCTATGAGGTGACTAGGTCCCTGTCAGTCCTGGCCACCTGGTTCCAAAGAGGGATTTTTCCCCTTTTAGTTTGACATTAATATTTTTTTCTTTTTCTTTTTTTTTTGACATTAATCTTCTCTTTTTAAAAAAATCCTCAGATGGTATATCATTATAATAGAATATGATTACTCCATAAGAAATGAAGATTTTGGAGGAACATGAGAATATTTTCATGAAATAATACAGAGCAATCAGAACTTGGAATATAATATATACCAAGACTGAAAAAAAATCTTTGCAATGGGTTTCTCTGATACAAGTCTCATATCCAAGATATATAAGGAATTGTTTCAAATGTATAAGATCGACAGCTATTCCCCAATAAATAAGGAGTCACATGATAGGAACAGGCCATTCTCAGATAAAGAAATCCAAGCAATCAGTAGCCATGTGAAAAAATGCTAATTAGAGAAGTTTCTACCTCACACCCATCAGGTTGGGGAAGAAGACAAAAAAATAAAAAAGAAAGATACAATTTTTGTAACAGTTATAAGAAGACAGGCACTGGAGTTGAGTTATTATAGCCATTCTGGAAAACAATTTGGAATTGTGCTTCAAAAGTCATTAAATTGTGCATTACCCTTTGACACAGAAATACCACTACTGGCCTAATATTCCCGAAGAGATCAAAGAGAGAAGAAATACCCAGACACACAAAAATATTTCTAGTAATTCGGTTTTTTGTTTGTTTTGTGGTGGAAAAGAAGTAGAAACTAAAGGGCTACCCCTCAATTAGAGTATGGTTAAAGAAATTATGGTATATGAGTATAATGTCATACTGCTGAGCTCTAAGAAACCACAAAAGGGATGGTTTCAGAGAAAACTGGGAGGGAAGACTTGTATGAACTGATGCAGAATGAAGTGACCAGAACTTGGAAAACAATTTTTATAATAATGACAACATTGTAAAGGCAAACAACTCTAAAAGACTTAGAAACTCTGATCTGTGCAGCATTGCTGCTCACCTCCTAACAGAAGGAAGAGAGACCCAGGATGCAGAATGAAGCATACTTTTTTTGGACATAGCAAATGTGTGGATTTGTCTTGCTTAACTATGCTTATTTGTTACAAGCATTGTATTTCTCTTTTTCCTTTTTTAAGGGGGGGAGGGAAGGTTGGAAGGGAGAGAAGGATTAGCAATAGTGCTGCCATAAAAAAAAAAGAGGAAAAGAAACATAGGTTATTGAAGCATTTTTTTTAAATGCACAGAAGAGAAGAGGAAATTGAGAAACAGAGACAAGCAGGACAGCCTTGAAAATAACATGTCGAATGTTTAATATGGTTTTAAAAAAGCAAGCTATATATAATACAGGTTTATGGTTTCACATTCAATCCTCCTTTTCTGTTATTTGTATGTGGAAATTGTCTGTCTGTCTGTCTCTGGTGTTTGTTAAATTTAGAAGGAAATAGCAAACTACTCCAGTGTCTTTGCCAAGAAAACCCGAAATGGGGTCATGAAAAGTTGAACACAACGGAAATGACTGAACAACAACAAATTTACAATAAAAAAAAATTAAGTATAAATGTACACAACTACAATCTTGTATATGAAAAGAACACTGAAAAGAAAGTTTAACGATACTTTATTTTAATGATTAATCAATCTTGATCTAGGAAAGGGATGAGGCAAGGAATCTTTCATTGCAGAGATGGGGTACTATGTAAATGGAGAATGTTGTATAGGTGATCAAAATGTTTATTGTATAGGTGTATAGGTGATCAAAATGTTGATTTTTCTTAATTGTTTTTCTTTGTTACCTGGGAAGTCTCATTGGGTGAGGAGCTAGGGGTATGGAGTAGGAATATTGGGAAATGACTGATGTTAAAAACTTTTTTTTTTTTTTGCAGGGCAATGAGGGTTAAGTGACTTGCCCAGGGTCACACAGCTAGTAAGTGTCAGGTGTCTGAGACCGGATTTGAACTCAGGTCCTTTTGAATCCAGGGTTGGTGCTTTATCCACTGTGCCACTTAGCTGCTCCATGGACTTTTTTTTTTAAGCTCTTAACTAACTTCTCGATTTTCTTTCCCCCTGTGAGAGACTGGGGACTCAGTGTTGGAGAAGTATCAAAGGTCTTTATTTACATTCTCAAAAGAATGGGCAGTTCCCTAATGGAATAGTGGCAAAATGTGGGCCCCTGAGCCCTTTTATCCTTTAACACGGCTGGCCCCTCCCTTCTTCCCCAGTTACAATCTGCACACCAAGACACTGTCGCCAAAAACTAGCCAATCAGAACGCAGTGTAGCCAATGGGGGGGAGGCAACACAGAGACAGCCCTCTAAACTCCTCCCCCATGTGACCAGCCTTGGGTCTTCCTCATCAGGTGATTTGGTTTGATGGGGAGGAGGAGGAGGGGAGGCAGCCCTTTCTTAGACTGGTAGGAGCCAGCCCCCATTTGTGGACATTAGCATTTTCAACTTTCGAAGGGGGGGCACATTTTCCCACACCCCCAAAGTACCCTCCCAGATTATAGCAGAAGGTTGGACAACCTGACCTTTAATCAAAGCATTTCTTGAGTGCTAACTATGGAATATAGAAGTACCCAGGCCTGGCCTCTGCCCTTGGGAGCTCACAGTCTAGTGGGCAGACTGAAACTATCAGAGAACTAAGAAATACTGAATGAACCATGTGCTCTGTGTGCCTGATGGGATTTTTTTGTTTGTTTTTACCAGACCTATGATTTTATCAGTTTAGTGAGCAACTGCCCCAAGGGTGGAACTTGAGGTCATTTCTTCCTGACTCCCAGGCCAGCTCTGGATCCAACACACCATACTGCCTCTAATTTCTGAAAGTTAAAAAAAAAAAGAAAATACATATTATTTCATAATAAAGGAATCTAAAATCCCTCCTCAGATTTCTCTCTCATAGCACTTTGGATTTCTCCTTTCCCCTGATCAAATTCTACATTATATCATACTCCATTATATTGTAAGCATGTCAAAGACAAGGAATGTTACTTTTTCATCTCTATCAATGGTATGAGGGTAATATTGGTGAAGATGGCTATTCACTTCCTTCTTTTGACCCTCTCCATGCCTGTGGAAGGCACCATTCTTTCCCAACTTCTTTCCTCAAGTGAGACTTCCTAGTCAATTTCCTCTGCCCCTTGGGGGAGGGGGGGGAGATGGTTTTCATTTCAACCTAACTGGGAATACCATGGGAAGAGGAAGTAGTTGAAGGACCAATCCCAGCTAGCTCACTACCCTATCCCCACCAAAACTATTGATTATTCTTGCCTTGATATAATTTGGATCCATTTTGTTTCCCTCCCCGTTCTGGGAAGTTATAAAGTAGGAATCAATGCTTCTGTTTTGTTCAGTTTGAGTCTGCAAACACGATTTTCCCTGGTGAATTTTTGTACTACAGTTGTGAAATCTAGTTCTCTCTCAGGCATATCTCCCTATTGCCGATCTCTGCTGCCTTTGAATAATGAAGCACATAGATCAGTAATGCAGTAGTTAATCACATTTACTTTAGAAAACTGGCTTTTAAACCAAACAACAAGGAAATGGGAAGCAAACACATTCTTAGGAAATGGGGGTGCAGCTAGGTGGCATAGTGGAAAGAGCACGGTCCTGGAATCAAAAGGACCTGAATTCAAATCTGGTCTCAGACACTTACTGTGTGCCCCTGGGCAAGTAATTTAATCTGAAAGAAAGAAGAGAGGAAGGCAGGGAGGGAGGGAGGGAGGAAGGAAGGAAGAGAGAGAGAGAGAGAGAGAGAGAGAGAGAGAGAGAGAGAGAGAGAGAGAAAGAAAGAAAGAAAGAAAGAAAGAAAGAAAGAAAGAAAGAAAGAAAGAAAGAAAGAAAGAGAGAAAGAAAGAAAGAGAGAAAGAAAGAGGTGTTAGGGAACAGATATGAAAGCTTTCCCAAGAGACTGAGGTCAAGAAAAATCACGAAAAATTAGCAGCTTTTATCTTCATAGTCTGAACAGCCTTAGCAAACCCTGTATCATTTCTGTGCCTCTGGTGTTCACCTCTCTCTTTGGTTTCTGTTCACCTAGTTTCTGTCCCTTACATTACTTTCCCAAAGTAATTCCTGCTCACCTCTCAGTCTTCATGTTCACTCTGAGGCTGATGTCCCAGCATGCTCTCCTGCTTTGAAGTGGTGACCTCTGAATTCCTGGCACTGCTCCAGGGCAGCAGTGGTGGCTCTGCTTGCCTGCCCATAACCTTACGAGCCTGTCTTCCTGTTGGTCCCTTTGCTGCCTCCCCCTAGCAGGTACAAGCTCTTGATTATCTTCTGCCCCACCTCCACCTCTCCAGGATGGGAGGACAGCCTTATCAGTCAAGTCTGGCTGCATCAGACTTCCTGAGGGGTCAAAGATGAGGATACTTGGCAATTTCCATGCTGACCAGTGGCCATACATGTGCAGTGTCCATAACTCCTTGGCAACCCTAAGGGCTGTTACATTCAGATTCCCCTAGTGACTAAACAAAGACAACAACAGTAACAATAATAACTAATATTTATATTGTGCTTTAAGGTTTGAAAAGTACTTTACCAGGAGTGGCTAGGTGGTGCAGTGGATAGAGCACCAGCCCTGGATTCAGGAGGACCTGAGTTCAAATCTGGCCTCAGACCCTTGACACTTACTAGCTGTGTGGCCCTGGGCAAGTCACTTAACCCTCATTGCCTCACCAAAAAAAAAAAGAGAAAAAGAAAAGTACTTTGCCATGTCTTAACTTATTTGATTTTAGTAAAGAGTTGGCACTTAAATATTTGTTGATTTGAGTTTCTCTTTGGGCTCTAAGATAATAGGCTAAGCCAATCAGGTCTCCAAACTAAGTCTGGCAACAATATGCCTGAAAGGTGGGAGTAGGAACTAGGCTGCCTAATGGTGCAAACTAGGTTACAATCAGTAGTGGGATCAGGCCCGTGTGTGGCCTAGGTACTCTCAGCCTGGGCAAAATTGGGAGGCCAAGGAAAGAAAGAAGGAAGGAAGGAAGGAAGGAAGGAAGGAAGAAAAGAGGGAGGGAAGGGAAAGAAGGAAGGATAAGAAAGAAAAGAGAGAGAAAGAATAGGTAAGTTGGCTCAACCTTCCCTGATGACTCCCTAAACTGGGCAGACTGCCTTACTCAGTGATAAGGAGGGCTGCCTTCATTTATAGGGACTGAACCATGTCCTGCAGGCCCAGAATTTGGCAGGGTCTCCATTTAGTCAAATGTTCTCTTTCAGAACAGCTTATTCTTCCTTTGCAGGGCTTTCAGAAGCTTATAGCTTCATACCTCTGTTATTAGCACATGTCATCACTATCTCATCAGCAGGCATCCTATTGGTGGAGGCTGCATCTCTACTTGTTGCCCCAACATGTTTCCGTGGAAGTCAACATCAGAGATCTGGAAGTCAAGGGAGTATCTGCACATGGGACATGGAAGCTAGCTGGGGGTGGAGGTGGGTGGGTGGGTGGGTGAGTAGCTTAAAGAAAAAAATGGATTTCTTCTATGAACTTTGTGGGGTAACCTGTGGGTCAGCAAATCTGAGGCTCAGGGCTAGAGCCTTTACTGGGAAGCAGGCAGACCATGGCCCTCGGGTGAGAGAGCTGGCCAACAGCATGGGGGAAGAATCCCAAACTTAAGAGTCAGGGGACCTAGGTTCATAACATGGTCTCAAAACTTACTAGCTAACTATGAGCAAGTCTCTTTGAACCTCTTTGAGCCTCAGTTTCCATAGCTTAAAATGAGGATAATAATACATAGGGTTGCTTAAATAAAGCAGTGTGTAAACCTTAAAATTCTATAGAAATGTGAATTCTTCTCTATCTTCTTTGTTTCCTCCTTCTCTTTCCCTTCTTCCTCTTCCTCCCCTTCCTCCCCTTCCTCCTTTCCCTCCTCCTTCATAGTAGCAGGAGTGCTATCAGTAATAGGAGATTAGTATAGTAGCAGATTAGCAGTAGTAGATATTATTGGTGGGTGTGGATTACCAGTATTAGTGTTATATTAGCCCATTAACAGATCAGTAGTAGAAGTATTAGTATTAGTAGAGTATTAATATTAGTGGATTAGTAATAATATTATATTAGAAGATGAGTAGATTGGTGGGGGTAATAGTAGTAGTTATAGCAGTAGTAGCAGCAGTAGTAGTACAAGTAGAATGGTAGTAGTAGATTAGTAATTAAAATTATGATGACTACAATTAATTTTACATTAGTAATATGTGATGAACTGAATTATTAATAATTAATAATTCTATAATAATATTATGAATATAATTAATGTTACATTAGTAAGTTAGCAGCAGTGGCAGCAGACAACGAAGATTAGAAGTAATAGTATTATGGGGCGACTAGGTGGCGCAGTAGATAGAGCACTGGCCCTGGATTCAGGAGTACCTGAGTTCAAATCTGGCCTCAGACACTTAACACTTACTAGCTGTGTGACCCTGGGCAAGTCACTTAACCCCAATTGCCTCACTTAAAAAAAAAAAAAGAAGTAATAGTATTGGGGGCAGCTAGGTGGTGCAGTGGATAAAGCACTAGCCTTGGATTCAGAAGGACCTGAGTTCAAATGCGGCCTCAGACACTTGACACTCACTAGCTGTGTGACCCTGGGCAAGTCACTTAACCCTCATTGCCCCACCAAAAAGAAATAAACAATTTAAAAAAAAGAAGTAATAGTATTATATTAGTAGATTGGTGGTGATAGTAATTGTAGAGGAGGAGTTATGATAGTGGTGGTAGTGGTAGAGGAGGAGGAGGAAGAAGAAGGAGGAAGAGGAGGAGAAGGAGAAGATTAGTAGTAGTAGTAGTAGATAAGTAGTGATAGCAATAGCAGTAATAGTAAATGAATAGTAGTTAATTAGCCATAGCAATAGATTTGTAGTAATAGTATTCTGATCTATGACTAGTCTTTCCTGCACCAGGGGTATGGTTTACAAACAATACCCAGGAAGAGACAGGTGAAGAAAATGCACTTCCCTCCTCATTTTGCAGAGTATTTCCATATACGCTGCAGAACAAAAGAAGAAAAATGTGCATAAAACTATGCAAGGTTGTGCTGGCAAATGTTTAACAACTAGCTCTCTGGGGGAGTGGAATGTACACCCACACTTTTAGGTATAATCTCAATTAAACATTTTCCCCATCACTTTCTTAGGTTCAGACAATCAGCAAAGCCTTGATTTGTGACATTCTGCTGATTTCTGAGGTATAAATGGCTAAACTGAACATTTAACAATCGAGAACCAGCTCCAGCACACCCTGGTTATTTGTTGCTCCTCCATTTCCATTAGACTATTAGCTCCTTGAGAACAGGGAACCTATTTTTTTTCCTTTTGCTGTTTCCCCAGCACCTAGCACAGTGCCTGACACATAAGTACCAAATAACTACTGGCCGGCTGACTGGTATAACTGGGTCAAAGAGGATGCCCAGTTTGATGATCTTTGGGGAATGGCTCCAAGCTGCTTTCCAGGATGGCTGAGCCCATGCACAGAGAAGCTGACCTCTAAAGGGAGGAATTACTAGATAAGTATAATATAATCTAGAGCAAAGCTTCTTAAACTGTGGGGCATGACCCCATATGGGGTTGTATAACTGAATGTGGGGGTTGTGAAGAATTTGGCGACAGTAAAAGGGTATGCATATCTCTTTTATATAACTATATACCCAGGATCTTGTAAAAATTTCTCATGTGAAAAGGGGTCGTGAGTGGGAAAAGTTGAGGAAGCCCCACTCTAAAAGATAATGAAGGCCAAAAAAAGAAATCCAGACAGTATTCTCTAGAAAAACTGGAGGTAGAGAACGCTTTTAACTAAAAGGATTTGGAATGCTTCACAGAAGAGGTGTCACCTAAACTGAACCTTGAAGGAAGCAAAAGATTTGAACAGGTGAAGACAAGGAAAGTGGGCATTTCAGGCAAGTGGGGCAGCTTGCCTCAGGTGGCAGGAGGTGAGTTATTAAGCTGTCATTAAGATACATCGAAGGGGGGCAACTAGGTGGCCCAGTGGATAGAGCACCAGCCCTGGATTCAGGAGTACCTGAGTTCAAATCCAGCCTCAGACACTTGACACTTACTAGCTGTGTGACCCTGGGCAAATCACTTAACCCCAATTGCCCCACCAAAAAAAAAAAAAAGATACATAGAAGGGGGACAGCTAGGTGGTGCAGTGGATAGAGAGCTGGCCCTGGACTCAGAAGGACCTGAATTCAAATCCGGCCTCAGACACTTGACACTAGCTGTATGACCCTGGGTAAGTCACTTAACCCTCACTGTCCTGCAAAGAGAGAGAGAGAGAGAGAGAGAGAGAGAGAGAGAGAGAGAGAGAGAGAGAGAGAGAGAGAGAAGATACATCGAAGAGTCCAGTTTGGTCAGAACATAGGATGCATGAGGAAGAATGATGAGACTGAAATTGTGAGTTCGAGTCAGTTTCTGGAGGGCCTTGAACACTAGACTGAGGGGTTTACATTTTACTCTAGAGGCAATTTGGAAGCTATTGGAAGTGAAGGGGAGTAACATGGTGAAACCTATCATCCGGAAAATTATTTTTGTAGCTGTGGGAAGAAAGGATCTGAAAGGAAAAAGACTGCAGGCAGGGAGACTGGTTAGAAGATAGTTTCAGTAGTCCAGGAGAGGCATAATGAAGACCCAAAGTAGATTTGTGACTAATCTAGGAATCATTTTTGACTCCTCAGTCCCCTCCCCCCCCCCCCCAATCAGCTGCTAAGTCTTGTCAATTCTACTCCAGCAACATTTTTTCACACCTGTCCCCTTCTTTCCACACCCGCTCTAGTTCAGGCCCACAATTCCTCTAGAGCAGAGGTGTCTGAAACACTGGCCTGATGCCTATGTGTGGCTGTGACACTCCTGAGTGTGGCCCAAACCAGATTAAAAGGTAATTGGGAAATATTTAACAAAATAAGTAAAAATACAACAAAACACAGACAATATTACATTTAAAACTAAGTTGATATATGGCCCACAGGGATCCTTATATATGGATTAGTGGTAGCCACTTCTTTTTAAGTTTACCATCACTGTCCTAGAATATTGCAACAGCCTTTTAATCAGGCTCCTGGTCTTGTTACAGCTGCCAAATTGATATTCCTGAAGGACCAGTCTGACCACTGCACTACCTCACTCAAGAAATTTCAGTGGCTTCCTATTGCCTAATAAACACCTCTTTTTTCTTTTCATTTTCTTTCTTTCTTTGTATTTAAAGTCCTTTGCAATCTGACTCTAACCTATTTTTTCTTTTTTTTTTCAGGGCAATGAGGGTTAAGTGACTTGCCCAGGGTCACACAGCTAGTATGAGTCAAGTGTCTGAGGTCAGATTTGAACTTAGGTCTTCCTGAATCCAGGACCGGTGCTTTTTGAGCCACCTAGCTGCCCCGAGTCCATGTCTTGGTACAGGCTGTTCTCAATGGCCAGAATGCATTCCTTGGCTCCTTTGAAGGTTCAGATCACATCTCCTATAAGAAAAGGTCTTTCCTGATTCCCCCTGTGGTTATTATCTCTCTCTCTCTTTTTTTTTTTTGGTGGGGCAATGAGGGTACAGCTAGTGTTGGTTATTGTCTCTTAAAATTATTTTGTACAGGTATATTATTTTTTATTTGTGGAATAAAACAAGCATTTTCCATAACAGTATTATTTTTTAAATGATTGCATATGAAATTTCAAATCCATTATGTACAACTTGCTATTTCCTCTAAATACACAGTTATCACGTACATTTCTTTTTTCTCTTCCCCTGTGCTCCCCACCCTAGACATGGTTCCCATTAGACACAGATAGATATAGGTACACATGCATATGTAAAATTTCTCTATACATATTTCTATTTATCAGTTCTTTCTCTGGATGAAGATAGCATCTTTTTTCCATATCTCCTTTATAGTTAGTCGGGATATTTATATCTTAGAAAAACATGGGAAGACTTACATGAAATAATGAAGTGCAAGATGAGCAGAACCAAGAGAATTTAGAATCAGTAACAGCAATATTGTTTTAAGAGGTTATATTATAGAATTACTATGTAGTACATTATAGTGAACCTAGGATTACATATAGCCCTCCTCCCCCGGGAAGCCCCTTGTGGGTAGAGACATTCATTCTTGTCTTTAGTAGATACTTAATAAATGTTTGTTGAATGAAATGGACTGGAAAGTAAGGGAAGGATGTGAGAGTTGTTTGGAAGGTAGGATTCATAAAAATTTGGCAACAGTTTAGATGCAGAGGCTAAAGAAGAGGAAGGAGTCAAGTGGGGCACTGGCAACATTTGAGAGAGAGAGCACAATGGGACAATGAAATTTAACATGGCATGGGCAGCTACATAGTGCAGTGGATAAAGCGCTGGCCCTGGATTCAGGAGGACCTGAGTTCAAATCCGACCTCAGATACTTGATACTTACTGGCTGTATGACCCTGGGCAAGTCATGTAACCCTCATTGTCCTGAATAATAAAAATGATCATAATAATGTGGCTCTTGTCGTGGAATGAATGTTCTAGAAAACTTTGTGTCCCACCACCCTGACTCAATTCCTTCCTAATATAATGGAAATATTTAGAGATTTTTCTATCAGGTTTAGTTAGCAGTTACGTATAGTAGCTCTGGTTAACTCTTAGGTTTGATGTGACTGTGTTAGGGTGATTGATAACTATCCAACTCACAGCTGACCTCCCCCACCTGATGTGTCGTTTTATTGCTAGAAATACAAGAAATGAAAGTCTAATGGTAAAAATGATTTAAGACATGAAATGGCAAATAAAAATTAATTTAAGCAAATAGTGAGGGATTTCCTGTAGGGGTACAAATCTCCTATCACTTTTAGGGAAGCTATCATTGAAATCTCCTTTAATCTCTCTCATTTCTCAGGATAGCAGGAGGGTAGCCTTATTTCATTGTACTCACAATTCAAGGTTGGGGCAGGTTGGGGAGGTTAGTGGGGATATGGGCACGACAAGGGGTAAAGATGTTTAGAGTTCAGGAAAGTCTGTTTCTCTCATCTTAGTTCTATCAGCAGCACCATCATTATAGAGACCTAATGCCAGAATTCAGGATAAGGACTACCCCCAACCCACACTATCTTCTCTCACTCTCCTCCAACCTCAGCTCCACCCCTTACCTTGCAGTCAGAGGACATCCCAGTTGGGCGTTCTTGCCCAGAGCTTCAGAGCCCAGGACAGAAATGAGGTTCTGAGAGTTGACTTATTTGGCTCGAGGTATTATAGCAGCTCATAGAAGCCCATAATAAAGTTTCTTCTTCTAACTGGCTCCTACCCAATTTACATATTACTTAGAGTGTTTGTATAAGACCTAGGGACAACTTTGTTTTCACCTTTGAGGGGGAAAATTGAGCTTTATTTCAGAGATTTTCCTGCAATTACTTCTGGGTGTGTGGACAATGAGTCAAAGAGAGAAAACTATTTTCTTGTAGTATCTTGGATCCAGTTAGTTTGAACCCAGAGTCTTGGTGGGACTTAGGGAGAGGTATGTTGGAGTCAACTCGAACTACCTTTAGAGATTGTTAAAATTGTTAAATTTTTAGTGTATTCTTGTATTAGGGTTTGAGTTATTATTTCAATGATTGTCTAGACTTAACAAAGTGATGGAGAAAATAATGCAGATTAAACTTAAAAGTGTGGCATGTAGGTATTATTTTCCAGAGAGCCAGTTGTTAAACATATACTTGAATTTTATTACGGAGATTTTCCTAGAGTAATTTCAGGTATGACAATTAGTGGAAGAGACAAAATGATTCTCTTGAGGTCTCTTGGATCAAGTCAGAGTGAGCCCAGAGGTTCGTTGGGGCCAGAGCAACAGGTAACAGAATAGTTTCTGATTATGTATGCTATTTTCTTGGAGACTTTGCTACCAATTCACACTTGAATTCATTTGGACCAACTAAGAACTAGGATGTTGGAAAATATAAAGCACATAGTTTAGGCATAACTTAACAACTCTCATAAGACTGAACAGTCAGGGCAACCAGGAAGTATGCCAATGCAGTTAACAGTGGGATTGGACAAAGGAACACACACACACACACACACACACACTCACTCACTCACTCACTCACCCATTCACTAAGAGTTCGGCCTCAACAGATATGAAAAGTGAGGGAACTGTTCTCCTGACTTGTTAGTAGTTCTATGTTCACATTTTTTCCCAGATATCAACCACTATGATCTTACTAAACATACTGTGGTCTCCCTGCTGGAGGTGAAGATGAAATGACAGGAGGAATAATCACATTCTCCCCTTAGTTTTCAAGGAAGATAAAAGTTTCCTTGATTGAAGGATTAAAGAAATGCCCCAAGAGGGAAAACAAAGGCAACAGAGGACAATCCAAAGTTTGGTCAAGAAGTTGAAAAGTGGAAGAATGACACTCAGAAGGAAGCAAAGGATATTTGAACTGCTGGAATATAATAGGTAGGAAGTTCTTCCCATAAAGGGAAGTCTGAATTTTCTAAGGAAGTATTGTCACAAACTTTACACAATAATGAGGATCCCCAGGTGCGACCTGGAGTGAGAGTATCCATTACTGCATAAAAGAAGTAGAGAGGTAATGTGATAGTGGGCGAGTTCCCGCTAAGGGCGAGGGAAGGAGCCATATGTAGAACTGCTGTGACTAATTGGGAGATCGACTTGTCTTCCTAGGCCATCTATTACATCACACTTGATGACTGTGACGTACTTCTGATGACTCATGTAAAGGTAAGGAAGCTGTCCCCCACATGTAGCATGGGGGTGTGGTGTGGCTCTGAAGGAGGCAGAATAGACATGTCTAACTGTTTCTCCCTCCATCTTTCTCCAATGGAGACTTTCATTTTTACTAGGAGGAGAAGCAGGAAGAGAAGGGTAGAGGCCATCAGTTTGCTCTCCTTAGAGAGGATACCAGGCTAAAATGATCAATCTGCTGCCTCAAATATTATTAGTCTAGGGGATGTAGTTTTCACATTCAAGCTAGAGTTCTGATCACCATTCATTAATGAGGAATGGAAAACCCCAAGTTGCATATCTAACTTGTCTCCTTTCCCACCAAATGCCAGTCCACAATGAACACACAGGGCAACTAGCAAAGAAACCCATGTAACCAAGTTGGTAGCAAATCATAAACCAGAGGAAAATATACATAGGAGAATGTGTACCAAACAACAGAGTAAAGGTGCTCTCCCATTGGGAGTGAGGTATCTCAGCTCAACCAAAAGAGTTCTAGATCTCACCCAAGGGAAAATTCCCTGAAGACTCTAGCGTAGCAAGCTGGAGATAGAGAAATCATGGAAACTGCCAGCTCCTCTCTTGTTGGTCTCTTCCTAGAGTCATTTTTTCCCTGCAGCAATCTGAAGTGTTGTTGGTATCATCCATTTTCTCTCTCAAAGTTGAAAGCCAGAAGCACCCAAAGTAACTGAAGAGCCCAAAGAAACTAAAGAGGCTTGAAGAAGGTCTGAAGAACTTTCTTCTCTTTCTATTCTCCCCAACATGACTCAGTCCTTCACCTGGGTTGAGGAACTAATGTCTACCGATAATGAGAGTCTGTAACAATGGCTCTGTGACTCAGGTTACATAAAGAAAAGGAATACCCAGCCTCAGACACTTGACACTTACTAGCTGTATGACCTTGGGCAAGTCACTTAACCCTCATTGCCCTGCCAAAAAAAAAAAAAAAGGAAGAAAGGGGATACCACCATGAAGAAGTTAGAATAAAATGTCTAGGGATTAAAAAGTCTTGGGAAGAAAAATGAAGAATGTAGGGACCTGAAGGGACTGAATAAAACATTGATGATTGAGGATATAGGCTTCAGAAGAGAAAGGAGGCTATTGGAAGTGATATTGGCTGGGAAAGAAGAAGGTGCTGGAGAAGAGGAAGGAAGAAAGGAATCAGAATTTAGTGAGTGTCAACTATGTGTGAGTTGCTGTGCTAAGCACTTTACAAATATTATCTCATTTGATCCTCAAAAAACCTTGAGAGGTAGGTGCTAATATTATATAATCTAATATTATTTTACAGATGAAGAAACTAAGGCAGACAAAAATTAAATGACTCATCCAGGGTTAGACAGATAGTGTCTGGGATCAGTGTTTCAAACTCTATCCATTGTACCTCCTAACTGCCTCTAGGATAGGATTGTATTATCTGGAACATGACTTAACATACATGAATCCCAAGGTATTCAGGGCTGGAAGGAATCTCATTGGTCAGTCATCTAGTTCAACTCCTACCTGAGAATGATTCCCATTTACAAATTCCTGAGATGTAAGCATCCAGCTTCCTCCTGCCAAGCTGTAGGGATGCAGTTCAAAGAGATGACCGGTTTCACTTTTAGATGTTTGAAAGTAACTCTCAGGCAGCTAGGTGGTGCAGTGGATAAAGCACTGGCCCTGGAGTCAGGAGGACCTGAGTTCAAATTTGGCCCAAGACACTTGACACTTACTAGCTGTGTGACCCTGGGCAAGTCACTTAACCCCAACTGCCTCACACACACACACACACACACATCATATTTGCCTCTGTAGAAATTCACAAGGTGGGGAGTAATTTTAGATAACTCTAACTGGGAGGAAAGGCAGTAAACTCTCGGAACTCACCACAGGATCGCTCAAAAAAAATCTCTAAATAATGCCATAGGATAAACTCTAATTGCGCACAAATTCTTTCATGAATCAAGCCAGTCTCTTCCTCTGCAGTGTCCACCCACTGGTCCTGCCTAGCTCTACCCTGTGGGGACTAAGCAGAATAAATCTAATCCTTTTGAATATTTGAGGACAACTCTTATGTTCCCCCTAAGTCTTCTCTATTCCAGGTTAGGCATTTCTAGTTCCTACAACCAGGCTTTTTTTATGGCACAATCTTCAGACCCCTTCCTGCCTGGGTCCTCCTGCTCCTTATACTACAGTTTATATACCTTCTTCCTTAAACATGGTTACAGAATTGAACATAATACTCCAAATATGATCTGAGCAGGGCAGAGGATAATAGACTTAGAGCTAGGAAGAACCTCAAGGGGCCATCTTGGCCAAGCCACTCATATTTGGGGGGGGGTGCAATTGGGGTTAAGTGACTTGCCCAGGGTCACACAGCTAGTAAGTGTCAAGTGTCTGAGGCCAGATTTGAACTCAGGTCCTCCTGAATCCAGGGCTGGTGCTTTATCCACTGGGCCACCTAACTGCCCCCCCCCCAAGCTACTCATTTTACAGGTAAGGTAATTGAGTCACAAAGGGAGAAGTCATTTGCTGAAGCTCACATGGGGAGAAGTGGAATTTGAAACCACATCCTCTGAATCTAAAGCCAAGCCTTCTTCCATTGTGTCATGCTGCTTCCTGGACAGCAGAACTGTAACCTTTCCCCATTATGAACACTGCTTCTAGGAAGGTTTGGTTTACGAGTTTCTTTTGGTGGTGGTTGTTGTTTTTGCTGCCATGATACACTGTTGACTCATAATGAGCTCGCCGTTTACTAAAAATCCAAGATATTTTTCCTAGCAACTCAAGTATAGTCATCCTTCCCTCATCCTGGGATGGGCTCATGGCTACTGATGTATTACATTTAAAAAGCTCCAGGAAGAATGCCTTTATCTATCAACCAAGAAGCATTTATTAAGTACCTGTTATATACCAGGCACTGTGCTAGGTGCCTGGGGAAACAAAGACAAGAATTAAAATAGTCTCCTGTATTGAAGATCTTAAAATCTAATCAAAGGGGGAAGCTAGGTGGCACAGTGGATAAAACATTGGCCCTGGATTCAGGAGGACCTGAGTTCAAATCCAGCCTCAGACACTTGACACTTACTAGCTGTGTGACCCTGGGCAAGTCACTTAACCCTCATTGCCCTGCCCCCCCCCAAATCTAATCAAGGGAGAGATGTGTATACATATTTATCTACTTATTCATTTATTCATTCATTAGTTCATTCATTCATTCATTTACTCACTCACTCATATGTGTTTATAGATATTTACAAAGTTGACATGAGATATTTTTAGGGGAGACACTAGCAGGAGATACTTGTAGCCTCTGGCAGCCTCCTCACCCTGGACGTATACTTCAGCCCTGTAGTCCCTTCTTCTGATTGCCTTTTTCCTCCTATCAGCACCTCCATTTTAAGGAAAAAGCCCAGGCCAATCATGTCTTTACTCCTCTTCATGCACCAGTCCAGACTCTCTGGATTTTCTCTACCATGTCTCTAGGCAGGTACTTTCCCTCTCCCTCTTTTTCATATTCCTTTTATGTCTTGTCTATCCCCCATTAGAATGTAAGCTCCTTGAGGTCAGGGATTGTCTTCTTTATGCTTGTATTTGTATTCCCAACTCTTAGCACCGTCCTTGGTAACTAACAAGCATTTAATAAATGCTCAGTGACTTGACTTGACTTAGTGGTGGTAAGTAGTAAATCAAGAAAGATTTCATTGGATAAAGCACTGGTCCTGGATTCAGGAGGACCTGAGTTCAAATCCGGCCTCAGACACTTGACACTTACTGACTGTGTGACCCTGGGCAAGTCACTTAACCCTCATTTCCCCACAAAAGAAGAAGAAGAAGAAAGATTTCATGTAGAACAGGGTTGGTTTTTGTTTTTTTTTTTAAAACATTTTTTGTATCATGGATCCCTTTTTAACAGTCTGGTGAAACTTATAGATGCCTCAGAATAACATTTTTAAATGCTCAAAATTAAATTCACAAGGATTAACCAATTATATTAAAATATAATTATTATAATATTTTTTTAAAATTCAAAGACCTCATGAAATACATCCATGGACCTCCAAAGGGTCTATAGGCTAAGAAACTCCGATATACAAAATAGCACTTGAGCTGAGCTAAGAAGGAAGCCAAGGATTCTAAAAATCCAGAAATGAGGAGGGAGTACATTCCAGGCATGGGAATTTGCCAGTGCAAAGACATGGAAACAGGAGATGGAGTGTGTGTCAGGAGTATGTGTAAGGAGGCCAATATGACAGGACTATAATGTGTGTGAAGGAGTCTAATCTAACAATGAGTTTGGAAAGGAAGGCTGGGGTCAGGCTGTAAAGGGTTTTAAATTCCAAACTGAGGAGTCTAGAGTATGCTTACTTGACTTGAAACTCAAAATTGTGTGTGTGTGTGTGTGTGTGTGTGTGTGTGTGTGTGTGTGTGTGTGTAGGAGGTGTTAGGTGTATGTATGTGTGGAGGTGTTAGGTGTGGGTGTGGGTGTGTATGTAGAGCATAAAAGTGTTAAAACAGATACCATAGAAATTATCAGAGACAACAGAGGAAGATGAGCAAGAGTGGAGCTGAGCAATAGTTCTCAGCAGAAAATGACAAGGAAGAAATCAATGACCTCAGGCTACACACCAGTACTCAGTGTATGAGCAATAAGCAGTGTAAGCTACTGATCTTAATGTGAGGGAAAGCACTAGAAATCTTAATGTGAGGATTTAGATATGACCTCATAGGTATTCATGAGACATGGTTAGACACAACACATGACTGGAATATGGGAATGGGAGTACCTTGTTCCAAAGAAATTAATAAGATGGAAGTGATAATGGGATAGCATTGGAAATCAAATATGTACACACACACACACACACACACATATGTATGTATAATTTATATGGGGAGATTTGGATAAAAATTAAAGAAGTAGGAATGATATCACTACTAGAGGAGAATAAATAGAAACAAAACAATGGACAGAGTGGATGGGCAACTCAAACAGATCACAAAGTGTACCTTCCTTGGATATCTACTGGAACTCTTTATCTGCTAAGAGGAGAAAATATAACAAATTTTTGCCTTGCTTTACTGGTATCAAGAACACTTGAACAAGACACTCAATCTCCTGATTCCAGGCATTTTCTCTGGCTGTCCCCCATGCGTGGAATGTTCTCCCTGGCTTTCCTGGTTTCCTTTAAATCCCAGCTAAAATTCCACCTTCTACAGGAAGTCTTTCCCAATCCCAGTATTTCTAGTGCCTTTCCTCAGTTGATTATTTCTAATTTATCCTGTCTATAGCTCGTTCATACCTAGTTGTTTGGAGAAGGTCTACCTCATTAGATTGTGAGCTCCTTGAGGGCAGAGAAGATCTTTTATGTTTCTTGGTGCTTAATTATGCTTAACACAGTGCCTGGGAGATGGTAGGCACTTAATGTTTATCGATTGACTTATAAATTCATGTTTCACAAAGCAAAGAAAGAAACATGGCCACCTTCCATTCCAAACCTGATTCTGACTGTCAAGAAAGAATAGGGATGACATGAATTTTAGGAAGAAGACTTCATGATAGAGAAAGTGGGAACCACTGGCAATTGGGGTCCGACATATACCCAGGCAATAGTTCCAAGAAAGGACAGGTGGGATTTTGTGACATGACTCTAAAAAGAAAGTCAGCTAAAAAGGGAAAGTCAAGAATAAAGTTCTGAGGACACAAACACAAATGACTGATACAAGCACAAGTGACCCAAAAAGCAGGTCACTTTCTAAAGAGATCAGTGTGGCTGCAAAGGAAGCCCATCATAGTGGGCAGCCTAGTGTGGTGGAAAGAGTGCTGACTTAGAGTCAGGAAGACCTGAATTCAAATCCTGACTCACATACTTACTAGCTGTGTGACCTTGGGCAAGTCATTTAACTTTCCTGTGAATCAGTTTCCTCATTTGTAAAGTGAGGGAGCTGCATTCAATCATCTCTTAAGTTCCCTTCCAGCTCAAAATCCTATGATTATTGATTTAGAGATGGGGGCCTCCTGGTCCAAATCCCTTATTGGTAAACTACAAGAGATGGAGGTGAGGATAGGCACCTGAGGAGAGATACAGCTGAGTGTCCATCTTGTAAGAATTTCATGCCTAGAAGCACTGAAGCCTAGAATGGGGATGGTGAATGAGTTATAAGGACATCAAAAGGATTTTTAAAAAAATTATGATATATATCATATGTTGTGTTACACATGATATAATATATAACATAATTTTTAAAAATTCTGTTAGGGACAAGAACATTAAAATGTGTGTAGGACTGCTTGGGATAGAAATGGGGGTATGCTGATAAATGTCTTGAAATAATGTCTTGATAAATGTTTTGAAAGCCAGTTGGCTTTCAAAAAATCCCACAATGCAACAGGACACACTTTTAAGTTTAATTTGCATTATTAATATTTTCTCCATCACTTTCTTAAGTTTAGACAAGCAGCAAAACAATAAACCAAGTCCTGATTTGTAGAATTTGCTGATTTCTGAGGAACAGATGCTTATACTGAAAATTTAACAACTGGCTCTGGACAACCCAGAAGAGCTGGCTCCAGCACATTCCTGGATAGATGGGACAATGATAAAAGGTAGAGAGAAGGCAGAGTGGAATTCTCGAAAAGCTGCTGGACTTGGAGTCAGGAGAGCTGAGTTCAAATCCTGTTCTGACACTAACTTACTGCTGAGTAACATCATGCAAGTCACTTTGCTTCCCAGACATTTCCTAATCTGTAAAATGGGAATAATACCACCAGCACTACTTTCTTTCACAGGATTATTGTGGGGAAAGTGCTTTGTAAACCTTAAAACACTATACAAATGTGAATTATTTTTATTGCTATTGGTCCCAGGATGTAGCCGCTATCTGCGTTCCGACAATGTGTGCAGGCCTTAGAAGAGAAGTTGGGGGTGAGCTTCCTCCAGATAAACAAGTCTTAAAAAACTCACTGCTAACTTGGACCAAGAAATGGGAAGCTGTTTCAGCCCACTGACTGGCTGTCCTCACATCCCAAATGTTCCACCACTCAAATACACCTCAACCACTGAGAAGCATGGCTAGGTCAATAGTTGCTCAGCTTGTCTCTAAGCCTTCTCTTTCCCCATCCCATGCAAAGGTATGGAAGAATGCCAAGGACAAAAAGTCCATCCCTTCCCCTGACTCAGGTCTTCTCAATCTAAGTCTTAAGCAGGACTAAGGTGGTTCTAAGCATCCCCTAGAAACTCCTCTCCATATTTCCCAACTTTGCTTGTCTGGAGATTCAGGGTTCAGTGTGTCCTGTCCAAAGATGCTGGCAGTTTCTCCAGGTGCAACTGGGGCCTGAGGCAGCTTTTGGCCCCTGAAGATGGTATTCCTCGAAAACAGTTTTGTTGTTATTATGTGTATATATATGTGTGTGTATATATATATCTATATGTATATGTATAGATATATATAGATATAACCTATATCAGATTACCTGCTGTCTAGGGGAGGGGGGAGGGAGGGGAGGGAGGGAGGGAGAAAAATCTGAAATTGTAAAGCATGTATAAACAAAAGTTGAGAACTATCTTTACATGTAACGGAAAAAATAAAATATCTCAAGAAAACAGTTTTGTTTTTTGTTTTGTTTTGTTTTGTTTTGGTGAGGCAGTTGGGGTTAAGTGACTTGCCCAGGGTCACACAGCTAGTAAGTGTTAAGTGTCGGAGGCCAGATTTGAACTCAGGTACTCCTGAATCCAGAGCCAGTGCCTTATCCACTGCGCCATCTAGCTGCCCCGAAAAGTTTCCAGAATCAAAGCAAATTGGGTTGTGAAGTCCTTCTTCAAGGCCATTTAAACCCATCCCTAGTCTCCAAGAAAGCCAGGACTTCACTCAGAGAGAATTACAGTGGAAATCTCATAACTGTAATGGAAATTTCCTTGGCTTCTGTGGGGATATTTAAAGGGCCTGGGCTCATTTTAAAGGTAAAAGACCATTCTACATCCCTCCTCCATCCTTATCCCTAGTTTTAATGAATCACAAAGCATTTTCTTCCCATAGGGTGATGTTTATATGGCATTTAAAAAAATTCCCCAAGGGAATTTCACAATTACATGTTCTAGGGAAACCCAGTATTGAATGTCAGGATGTGGGTTCCCATGCTGAATCTGTTTCTCCTCTGTGCTGGACTTGATGGAGATGGAGAGCAATCAATTCTTTCCCTTATGACAATTTTGATTATCTTGGATGTGAGTTTTAGAACTCAGTAAAACTCAATGTGGGAAGGATCATTTAATCCAATGAGGAAAATGAAGCCCACAGAGCTTATGGGATTTGTCCAAGATCATGCAACATTCAAATCCAGGTCCTCTGAGTTGGGGGCTCTAGTCTGTTGAGGTCTTTTGAGATGTTGACTGATATCCAGCCCATTTGCTCTCTTTCCTAGCTCCCACAGATTTGATAAGCGTGCCTTCAATACCTTCATCCAAATTATGAATGAGTGTACTTTTTTCATTTCTCCATCTCTCCTTCTAATGATGCCATCCATGTTCTTTCACCCTTTCTGTTTTTCAGTCCTTAAAACCAGAGACTGTATGTAGTAGGTCAAAGCTGAAAGTCAGAGGTGTTCAGACGGCCCCCTATGTTTTACAGATAGGGAAGTAGAGTTAGTTGGGGGAGTGACTTGTCAAACATCACACGGAAAGTTAGGGTCAGGGCTGGGCCTTGAACCCAGGTTTCTGGACACCACCCAGGTCTCCTTCTGCTACATGGTGCTGTCTCCATTTATTCTGGCTGCTCCTCTTTGGATTTTCTCCAAGGGCTCATAGCACTTTTAAAAACTATTGTTTTAGGCACAGTCACACTTAAGGACAGCAGTGGTGGGTGAAAGGATGGTCAGTTTGGAACTTTAAAAATTTGTGACCCTGGGCAAGTCACTTAACCCCAACTGCCTCACCAAAAAACAAAAACAAAAACAAAAATTCAGTCCTGAAAGCAACTGGGGGAAGAGGTCTGCATTCCTGGGAGACATTCAGGGTGGACTAGACAGAGCCTTCACTGGGACCTCTCTGTTGGGAAAGTGGCTAGAGATGAAAGTGAAGTGGACAAGGCTCCTTCTGCCTGTGTATGTTCTCTCTTGGCTCACCATTGCTGCAACACTTGGGATTCTTCTTTCCCATCAGGCCCCAGTGAAGGTAGGCTGGTACTCAAGGGCTGGCTATCTCCCCATAGCCCAGGGTATGGGAGTGCCTTGTGCATATATCTTCCTACATATCCACCCCTACCCTTTCAGCCCTCCTAGCTGAGTTTTTTTGTTTTGGTTTTGTTTTGGTTTTTTTAGTGAGGCAATTGGGGTTAAGTGACTTGCCCAGGGTCACACAGCTAGTAAGTGTTAAGTGTCTGAGGCCGGATTTGAACTCAGGTACTCCTGACTCCAGGGCCAGTGCTCTATCCGCTGCATCACCTAGCTGCCCCCAGCTGAGTTTTTTTTTAATAATTTGTTTGTTTGTTTTTGTTTTTTGGGTGAGGCAGTTGGGGTTAAGTGACTTGCCCAGGGTCACACGGCTAGTAAGTGTTAAGTGTCTGAGGCCTGATTTGAACTCAGGTCCTCCTGACTCCAGGGCTGGTGCTCTATCCACTGCACTACCTAGCTGTCCCGTGGCTGAGTTCTTAATGCTTGCTATCCCTGAAGAGAAATAAGTTCATATGAAAACAGATCTGGGGGCTTTGAAAGATTTAAAGCTTAATGTGAGTCCATTCCCCCAAACTTAGTGTGATCTTGGGTTGTCTTAAAGAAGGCATGATGTCCAAGACCAGAGAGGTGACTGATTGTTCCACTGTCCTTAATCAGATCGGATCTGGAGTACTGTGTTTAGTTCTGGCTACCGTGTTTTAGAAGAGATGCTCATGAAGAGAAGCCAGAGGAGGGTGATCAGGTTGGTGAAGAGTCATACAGATACTGACTACAGAAACAAGGGATGTATAGCCTGGAAAAGAAAAGGGTTGGGACAGAGTGGTAGGGAATGTCCTCAAGTATCTGAAGAGAAAATACTTGTCATGTGGAAGAGCAATGAGACTTGTTCTTCTTGGCCCCAGAAAAAAAGCCAGAGGATCTTTGGGTAAAGGCTTAATCTTTTTGAGCCTCAGTTTCTTCATCTGTAAAATGGGGAGATGAGCCTCTGAGATCTTTCCCAGCTCTATATCTCTCTGAGTGCATGATTCTATGGCCTTGTCATCTCTAAAGGCCCTTTTGGCTCCAACGGTTTATCAGATGAATCCACTCAGATGAACCCTCAGTCTAGCTAGGTGAGGAGTGCTGCCAACTACACTCTCAGCAGCAACGGTGGGTCTGTGTGTGTGTGTGTGTGTGTGTGTGTGTGAGAGAGAGAGAGAGAGAGAGAGAGAGAGAGAGAGAGAGAGAGAGAGATTCTACTCTTAGCAATATGATCTTTAAACAAAGAATAGATTCGTGTTTCTGCCTCATTTCTGATGCATACAGTTTCTGTTGCCTGTTTTGAACCTTCCCCACACATTTAGTTATCTTAGAGATGCTAGCCATTAAGGAAAGAAACAGCATACCCATTTCCATCAAGAGTCATCAGTCAGTTAATCAAAAAGCATTTATTAAGCACTTACTATATACTAGGCACTGTGCTAAGAACTCAAGATCAGAAGAAAGGCAAGAAGAGTTCCTGCCCTTAGAGCTAACATTCCAGCTGGGGGCAGGGGGGTCACAACAGGTAAATAATTAGGGACATGCAAATACATAAAGAGAAGATGAAAAGTAATTCTAGAGGGGAAGGCTATAGGAACTGAGGAAATGGGAAAGACTTCTTTAAAAGTTAATATTTGGGGCACCTACATGGTGCAGTGGTTAAAGCGCCAGCCCTGGATTCAGGAGGACCTGAGTTCAAATCCGGCCTCAGACACTTGACACTTACTAGCTGTGTGACCTTGGGCAAGTCACTTAACCCTCATTGCCCTGCCAAAAAAAAAAAGTTAATATTTGAGCTGAGTCTTGAAGGAAGTCTGGAATTCTAAGAGGCACAGGCATGGAGAACATTTCAGTTACGGGGACAGTCACTGGGAAGGCAGAGATGGAAGATAGAGTTTTTGTGTGAGGAAATGCAGGTAGATTAGTGGATTGTAGAAGGTGTGAAGAGTCAAGCATAAGAAGACCAGAAAGAGGGGAAGGGCCCAGGTTGGGAAGAGCTTTAAAAGTCAGACAAAGGATTTTTTTTTCTTTTTTGTTTTGTTTTGTTTTGCAGGGCAATGGGGGTTAAGTGACTTGCCCAGGATCACACAGCTAGTAAGCGTCAAGTGTCTGAGGCCGGATTTGAACCTGGGTCCTCCTGAATCCAGGGCCTGTGCTTTATCCACTGCACCACCTAGCTGCCCCAGACAAAGGATTTTAATATCCTGAAGGTAATAGGGAGCTACTGTGGAGGTTATTGAGAAAGGAAGAAACACAATTAGACTTGAGTTTGGGGAAAGCCACATCGGCAGCTAATGACAGATAGAGTGTGGAGAGATCTGAGGCAGGGAGGTCAACTAGCAAGCTACAAGCAAGAGGAGAAAAAAACCCCTTAGTAAGGCTAGAGGATATGTAAGTGGAGAGAAGGGGACACAAATGGGAGAGGTTGTGAGGATCCAGACAATAAGATTTGGCAACAGATTGACTCTATGAGTATGAATATATGAATGTAAGTATGATTGAATATATGACTGTTGGAAAGGAACTGAGGATGACACTGAGGTTGCAGGCTTGTGGGACTGGGCGATCAGTAGTGTCCGTGAGAACTAAGGTCCAGTTCTGCCCCTTCACATTATGCTCTCTCCCTTGATGTTCTTTAGACTTGGCTCCTATCTGCTCCAGGAATGCTTCTCTTATTTGATTGGTACTTCTCCCCTGATGCTATTTTGAACCCCTAGAGCTTGGTCCAGAGACTCTTTGGTGCTCTGTCCTTGGTTCTACAGGCTATACTCCCTGGGGCCATGTGGTTCCTCAAAACAGGTGCAGGAATGCGAGGGCCTTCTTCTAGGTAACCAAGTCTGAGTCTCCATGTGGTCCTCTTCCTCTCTGCTCCTGTCTTTCTCCAGATCTCTAAACCACTTAAAGGATCATAGATTTAGAACCAGAAGGGACTTTATGAATCTGACACCTTTATTTTATAGATAAGGAAACAGGCACAGAGATGTGCCTGAGGTCTCATACATCTTGAAAGTGTCTGAGGTGGGATATGAATTACCCCCTTTTATTGGCCAAGCCCAAAGATATAGTTCAATCATATGAACTGGCCATGAATCAATCATCAAACTTCAATTAATCCTTATCAATGTGATATAAATAGGGTAATAAGTACCCAGGACTAGACAAGAAACTCACACCTTATCAAATTTATATCTCAGTGCAAGGATGAGGGGGCATATCAATGGGGCAATAAAGAAACAAGACCCACCTTCCACAAAAATTCTTTTTTTATTAATTAAAATTTTTTTTTAATTTGTTTTGCTGGGCAATGAGGGTTAAATGACTTGCCCAGGGTCACACAGCTAGTGCTAACTGTCTGAGGCAGGATTTGAACTCAGGTCCTTCTGAATCCAGGGCTGGTGCTTTATCCACTGCACCATCTAGCTGCCCCCAACAAAAACATTCTTGATTCAATTTTCCCTGAAGATGGTCTACTGTAGTTCTATACTTCATTCCTACCAGGTCTAGCACCATCTTGGGTGGACTCTCAAAGTCAGGTTTCCTGGACATGTCAGGTAGAGTGTTCTATCACCATTAGAATATTACTTATATTATTTGTAGCTCCTTACAGAGCCAGGATGTCCATGTTGTATTGCTTGTGCTCTCCAAGTAAGGAGTTCAATTTGGGAACACTTTTCATGGAACATACCAGGTCCAGATGTAACATTTCTCGTACACATTCTCTGATGACTTGGGTCAGAAGAACTTGTTCCACACCAAATCTAGATTTTCCTCTTGGCCCAGATACCCAAAGTGATCGTGGAGGGTTTTTCCAGTCATGGAAAGATACCCTTATATTTTTCAGTCTCCAGCTTAGGATACTAAACCCTTGACTATACTTATAATCAATTGTCTGCTTTTGAAGAATGAGGAAAAATAAGCCCTGTGTAACCAGTGGATCATCATTCATGGCAAGCAGATAGTATAATAATAATAAGAGTAATGATAACTAGCATTTATATAGTACTTTCAGGTTTGCAAAGTACTTTAGAAATATCATTTCGTTTTATCCTCACAACAATCCTGTAAGATAGGTATTATTATCCCCATTTTATAGATGAGGAAACTGAGGCAGAGAGAGGTTAAGTGATTTGGCTACAGTCACAGAGCTAGTAAATCAGGACAGATTTTAACGCGAGTCTTCCTGACTCTAGGTCTAGCACCCAACCCATTTTGCCATACCAAATCCAAATATTCTCTTGGGTAAAATATCCATAGTGACTATGAAGAGCTCTTTTTTGGGGGGGGGGGACAGGGCAATGAGGGTTAAGTGACTTGCCCAGGGTCACACAGCTAGTAAGTGTCAAGTGTCTGAGGTTGAATTTGAACTCAGGTCCTCCTGGAGAGCTTTTTAAGCTATGGATTAGGGGATTTTGGTTACACCAACTATTTTATTGTACCTCATGTAAAATTAGTTATGGTACTCACAGAGAGTGGCAAAAGAGCCACTATAAGATTCAGGCTCAGCTAAGTAGCAGCTCCAAAGGAGCAATCAAAAAATTCTGAAAACTTCATGAATCTTTAACACTTTTAATGGCTGCAGTTGTTTTTTGTATAACCTTTCTTTCCCAGATCTATTTATCCTAATGCAAGGAGAGGCCAATTTAGGCTTGATATTAGGAAAACCTTAAAAACTAGACCTGGAGGGGGGTAGGACTAAGATGGAAGAAAAAAAGACAGAGACCTGTCTGAGCTCTCCCAGATTCCCCTCCAAACAGCTTTAAATAACACCTCAAAATGAATTCTGAACCCACAAAAGGGCAGAGTGAAACAATTTTCCTCCCCAAGATAACCCAGAGGGTCAGCAGGAAAGGTCTATTGCTCCAGGGTGAGAGTGGAACATGGTCCAGAGCAGGCAACACATCAGCAACCCAACATCAGGCTTTGGGGGCAACTGAATTGGCAGCAGCAGCTTCCAGAGCTATCAGCCCACAGACAGTAAGGGGGTATGGACACCTGGTCATAAAGAGATTACAGAGAGGTTCAGCTAGGTGGTGCAGTAGATAGAGTACTGGCTTGGAATTAGGAGGACCTGAGTTCAAATCCAGCCTTATATTCTTGACACTTATACTAGCTGTGTGACCCTGAGCAAGTCACTTTACCTCAACTGCTTCACCAAAAAAAAAAGAGATAAAGAGATTGATTACAGGGGTCCCTCTGCTGGCACTGGGTAGAGTGCCCATTGCATTGCTCATATTCAAATCAGGGTTACAGTCCCAGGGCAAGAAGGAGCACTAGTATACCAGAGCTTGGGGCAACAGGGAAGCAGGGACCCTGGTGACAGTTCCAAGGCAGAAAAGAGTGCTTCTGGGTGCTCACAGAGCACAGGCCAGAAGAGTAGTAAACACACCTCTCCTTAGATCATACAACATTAAAATAACCGAAATCTTACAGACTCCCAGAACTAGCTCACCAAATAGCTACACAAAAAACTTGAAGCTTGGGACAGTCCTCCCTCAACTCCAGGAGCAAAGCCCAATTTTAACATTAAAAGTAAGAAGACATTATAACATTTAAAGTTAAAAGTAAAAAAATATACTATACTGAAAAAATGATCAAATGACAAAAAAAAAAAACATAGAAAGTTACTGCAGTGACAGGAAAGATTAAAGCACAAACTCAGAAGACAACAAAGTCAAAACTGATACATCCAAAACCTCAAAGAAAAATGTGAATTGGTTTCAGACCCAAAAGGAACTCTTAGAAGAGCTCAAAAAGGATTTTTAAGATAAAATTAAAGAGGTAGGAGGGGAAATGGAAAAAAAGAAATGAGAGCGATGCAAGAAAATAATAATAAAAAAAGTCAACAGCTTGGTAAAGGAGGTACAAAAATATATTGAAGAAAATGGTACCTTAAAAAACAGAAGAGGCCAAATGATTTTTAAAAAAAAAGTTATAAAAATCCACTGAAGAAAACTCCTTAAAAAGCAGAATTAGCCACATGGAAAAAGATGTACTAAAATTTACTGAAGAAAAGAACTCCTTAAAAAGTAGAATTGGCCAAATGGAAAAGAAGGTACAAAAGCTCACTGAAGAAAATGATTCCTTAAACATTAAAATTGGGCAAGTGGAAACTAATGATTCCATGAGACATCAAGAAACAATAAAACATATTCAAAAGATAGTAAAAAATAGAATAAAATGTGAACTATCTCATTGGAAAAAGCTGACCTGGAAAGTGAAGTGGAGAGAGTTAATTTAAGAATTACTGGATTACATGAAAATCATGATAAAAAGAGCTTAGACATCATCTTTCAATAAATTATCAGGGAAAACTGTCCTAATATTCTAGAATCAGAGGATAAAATAGAAATCCAAAACATCCACTGATCACCTCCTGAAAGAGATACCAAAATGAAAACTCTGAGGTATATTATAGCCAAATTTCAGAGCTCCCAGGTCAAGGAGAAAATATTGCAAGCAATCAGAAAGAAACAATTCAAATATTGTGGAGCCACAGTGAGGATAACACAAGATTTAGCAGCTTCTACATTAAAGGAGTGGAGGGGTTGGAATATGATATTCTAGAGGGCAAACAGACTAGAATTACAATCAAGAATAACATACCCAGCAAAACTGTGTGTAATCCTTTAGGGGATAAAATGGATATTCAATGAAATACAGGACTTTCAAACATTCCTGATGAGAAAACCAGAGATGAATAGAAAATCTGACTCACAAATATAAGACTCAAGAGAAGCACAAAACAGTAAACAGGGAAAAGAAATCATAAGGGATTTAGTAGGGTTAAACTATTTATATTCCTACATGGGAAATTATTTGTATCTTCTAAGAATTTTCTCATTATTAGAGCAGTTAAAAGGAGTATACAAACACAGAAGATGTCTGTGAGTTAAATATGATGGGATGATATCTAAAAAAATAAAATTAAGGGGTGAGAAAGAGGATTGCACTGGGAAAAGGGGAAAGGGAAAGGTAGAAAAAGGTACAAAAGAGCTTTTACAGTGGAAGAGAAGATGGGAGAAGTGGGGGGGGGGGGTCAGGACAAGTTGAATCTTACTCTCATCAGAATTGCCTTAGAGAGGGAATAATGTACACACTTACTTGGCTATAGTAATCTCTTTTACCCTAGCAGGAAAGTAGGAGGGGAAAGGAATAAGAGAAGGCAGGGTGCCAATAGAAGGAATGCTAGATTGGGAGAGGCAGTAGTCAGCAAAACACTTCTCAGGATGGACAATGTGAAAGGAGAGAGAGAGAGATTGAGAGAGAGAGAGAGGAGGAGAAGAAGAAGAAGGAGGAGGAGGAGGAGGAGGAAGAAGAGGAGGAGGAGGAGGAGGAGGAGGAGGAGAAGGAGGAGGAGAAGAAGAAGGAGGAGGAGGAGGAGGAAGAAAAGGAGGAGGAGGAGGAGAAGGAGAAGGAGGAGGAGGAGAAGGAGAAGGAGAAGGAGAAGGAGAAGGAGAAGAAGAAGAAGAAGAAGAAGAAGAAGAAGAAGAAGAAGAAGAAAAAGAAGAAGAAGAAGAAGAAGAAGAAATGGAGGGAAATAAGATGGAGGAAAATACACAGTAATAATAACTGAAAAAATTTATAGCAAGTTTCTCTGATAAAGGTCCATTTGTCAAATATAAAGGGAACTGGGGCAGCTAGATGGCACAGTGGATAGAGCACCAGTCCTGGAGTCAGGAGCACCTGAGTTCAAATCTGGCCTCAGACACTTAACACCTACTAGCTGTGTGACCCTGGGCAAGTCACTTAACCCCAATTGCCTCACTAAAAAAAAAATAAATAAAAATAAAGGGAACTAAGTCAAATTTATAAAAAAATAAGAGCCATTCCTCAATTGATAAAAGGTCAAAGGATACAAAAAATGCAGTTTTCACATGAAGTAATCAAAGCTCTCTATAGTCATATGAAATAAATGCTTTAAATTACTATTGATTAGGGGCAGCTAGGTGGCGCAGTGGATAGAGCACCGGCCCTGGAGTCAGGAGTACCAGAGTTCAAATCCGGCCTCAGACACTTAACACTAGCTGTGTGACCCTGGGCAAGTCACTTAACCCCAATTGCCTCACTAAAAAAAAAAAAAAAAAAAAAAAATTACTATTGATTACAGAAATGTAAATTAAAAACAACCCTGAGGTACCACCCCATACCTATCAGATTGGCTAATATGATAGAAAAGGAAAATGAAAAATGTTGGATGGGATGTGGAAAAATTCACACTAATGCACTGTTGGCAGAATTGTGAACTAATTTAACCTTTCTAGAGAACAATTTGGCACTAAGCCCAAAGGGCTATAAAACCATGCATACCCTTTGACCCAGCAATACCACTACTAGTGCTGTATCCCAAAGAGATAAAAAAATAAACAAAAAGGAAAGAATTGGAAATTGAGGGAATGCCCATCATATGGGGAATGGCTGAACAAGTTGTGGTATGTGATTGTAATGGAATACTGTTGTGTTATAAGAAAGATTTTTTAAAAAGCTGGAAAGACTTGAAGTGATACAAAGTCAAGTGTGCAGAACCAGGAAGAACATTTTACACAGTAACAGTAATATTGTAAAATGATCAACTGTGAATGATTTAGCTATTCTCAGCAAAGTAATGATCCAAGACCATTCCAAAGGACGTATGATGAAAACTGCTATCCACCTCCAGAGAAAAACTGATAAAAGTCTTGATACTGATTGAAGCATACTTTTTTTTTAAGCTTTAGCTTTCTTGTTTGTTTTTTAAATTTTTTTTTGGGGGGGTCTGTGTTTTCTTTCACAACATGGCTAAAATGGAAATATGTTTTGCATGACTGCGCACATATAACCTATATCAAATTGCTTGCCATCTCAGGGAGAGGGGAAGGAAAGGAGGGAATGAGAGAGAGAATTTGGAACTCAAAAAAAATTTTTAAATGAATGTTAAAAATTGTTTTTACATGCAATTAGGAAAAATATATTTAAAAATTAGAGCTGGGGCAGCTAGGTAGTGCAGTGGATAAAGCACTGGCCCTGGATTCAGGAGGACCTGAGTTCAAATCCAGCCTCAGACACTTGACACTTACTAGCTGTGTGACCTTGGGCAAGTCACAACCCTCATTGCCCTGCAAAAAAGAAATTTTTTAATTAAAAAAAAAATTAGAGCTGCCCAAAAGCAAATGGGCCATCTTGACAACTAGTTTGTTCTCCATTCTTGGAAGTCTTCAAGCAAAGGCTGGATGATTACTTGTTAGGTAGGGCATAGTAGGGATTCCTTTTCTATTTGGGTTGAACTAGAATCAGCCTTTTCCAACTTTCAAATTTTTATAATTCTGTAAAAGATGGAGTCACATAATTATAGTTCCCATAAGCTCTGAGAACCTCTATTTTTACTCTCATTCTCTCACACAAATTGTGTCCCTAGAGCTTGGCTTCATCTCTCCCTTGGAGTTCTAAGGGGTCTCCCTGAGAAGTCAGCAGAGATTCTATCATGCCATTAGCTCAAGCCCCCACTGATCTGTTTCACTCCAAAACAATCAGCTGAGAATCATTTAGTCAGCCAGCCTTAAGTAGTTTTTATAAAGCGGTATTTACCAAGGTGGGTATAAGCCAGTGAAAACCGGTTTGACCAGCTCCCAGGATGCACGGTGTGCTCAGGCTTAAGTGACCTGGAAACAGAACATTGCTTCCTTCCCCTCCCCACCTGCTTGTTTGTTGGGGCACAGTTAGGGTTAAATTTCCTGAGTCCTTGCCCCTCATTCCTAATTGCAATTCAGAGAATACCCTGATTTCAGCCACGTAGACCAGCCCACTTCTTCTATTAGTGCCCTGTCGTCATCTCTTCGTATAACTCTATGCTGTGGAAAGCTTGAGCCCTGAGGAGAACATCCTCCTCCACACTGTAGCCAGCAGCCTAACCATGGATCTGCAAAATGTGGGGCACACCCACGGAGACTCTTGCCTTGGGGTCATCTCTTCTCCTGGCTGCCATTTCCTGTGTGGCAATTTCACCTTTTGGGAATAGCCCCTGCCTCCCCTTCTGCCTTGCAGAAACAGCTGGTGTTTGTGTATGTGTGTGGTTTTTTTTTTAAAGAATAGTTATTAGGGAACACTCTTTGCCTTCCCCAAAAGTCTATAGCACATTATTCCATGAGTACATACAGAGCTGAAGGGAGAATGGGCTCAAGTTGAGATAGCACATGGGGCAAAGGGGTAACTTAGTGATCCTGGCTGCTACAAGTGCCTTCATGGGATGCTAAGAAGTTCCCCTAAAGCATGATTGCTCTGTGTCCTTCTGGCCTTGGCTCCTTTATATTCTTTTATTTATTTATTTTTGGTGGGCCAATGAGGGTTAAGTGACTTGCCCAGGGTCACACAGCTAGTGGCAAGTGTCTGAGGTCAGATTTGAACTCAGGTCCTCCTGAATCCAGGGCTGGTGTGTAAGGTCCTCTGCCGGTCAAAGTGGGAGGAGGAAAGGAAGAAGATCAGGTCAAGGGCAAAGCTGAGGTCTCAGCTCTCCCCAGCTCCTTTCTTCCACCCCGGCTCTCAGTTTCTCATTAGGGCTGCACTGGAAAGCTAAACTTGCTTCAACTTCTCCAAAGACTCTGGTTTTCAAAGGTGATAATTTATAGAAGACCGTGGGGTGTGGCCAAACTTCTTGGATCATTCTTGTGTAATATCACTAAAGTATGAAGGACTTAATTTTAGTCCAAAGCCTATGATTGAGAAATAATGATAGCTAGGGTTTCTATAGTGATTTTAAAATTTGCAAAGAACTTGACAAATGCTATCTCATTTTATCTTCACAACAACCCCCCTGGGTAGTGTTATTTTTATCCTGATTTTGTAGATAAAGAAATGAGGGGGCAGCTAGGTGGTGCAACGGATAGAGTACTGGCCCTGGAGTCAGGAGTACCTGAGTTCAAATCTGGCCTCAGACACTTAACACTTACTAGCTGTGTGACCCTGGGCAAGTCACTTAACCCCAATTGCCTCACTTAAAAAAAAAAAAAGAAATGAGACATGGGGGCAGCTAGGTGGTGCAGTGGATAAAGCATCCAGCCTCAGACACTTGACACTTACTAGCTGTGTGACCCTGGGTAAGTCACTTAACCCTTATTGCCCGCCCCAAAACAAAAAACCAACCAACAAACAAAATCTCCCCCAAAACAAAGAAATGAGACATCAAAATCAAGTGACTTGCTTAGGTTCCTACAGCTAGTAAGTGTTTGATGTTAGATTTAAACTCCCATCTTCCTGATTTCAGCTGCGAGGACTAGCTGCCTTAAATGAAAAAAAGACTCAGGTCAAGTAAATCAATCACCCCACCCTTATATAATGGTCACTGATTAAGGGAATAAGCTGTAGTCAGCAGTCTACCTCACTAACTTCCAAGAAGTAGTTTTGAGCCATTCCAGCTTGCTCTAATGCCAGCTGGGAAAAGTCTTTATTATCCCATGTTCCAGGGACCATTATTGGGCTCACAAGGGTAAAGTGGAACCATTCATTGGAAGCTGTATGAAATTCTATGTTGATATATCAAGCATTCTGTTAGTCTCTCTAAAGGCAGTTTCTACCATTTTTTGGCACCTTGGGAAGGCAGAGCCAAATCCTGAGAAAGTATCAATAGGAGTCAGGATAAATCTCTAACTCCAGGCATGATAGGATAAGCTCCATCTAGTAAGTCAGTCTGCTGCCATGTGGCAAGATGACCTTCCTGGGCTCACCCCTGCCATCCCTGAGGCTTAAGGCAGATTGTATATGCTGGCAAACTGATGTGGTTGACCACCACAGGGGCAAGATTAGATTAGATTTATATGCAGGCTTGATTTCTAGTTCATGCCTGTGAAGGAAAACAATCCTATTCTCAATAATTCTCGGGAACTTAGCAGCGATGTGACAAAGGCTCATTTATTTCCTTCTCGTGAGAAGGAGGCACCCTAGTGTGCAGCTAGTGGGTACAAAGAATGGGGGCTCACAGGCCCTGTTTTAAACCCTAGTCCCTAATGTGAATGGACTCTTCCCTTTTTCATCATTGGTCCAATTACTCAAGGGTTACAATCTACGTGCAAAAATTAGCTAATCAGAAAGCAGTATTCCCATCCCTAATCAGTTCTTCCTTATATGGACACAACTCGGGAGCCAGGAGCAGACCTTATTGAGACCAGGGCTTCTTGAACCATGTGATTTTGTTAGCCAGAGCAGGAGAAGGGGATCTGAGACCTTTGTCCTAAAAACAGGTCAGGAGGAGTATGATTGACAGTTATATCCTCATTGAGAGGAGACAACTACCCATTTTCTCACAATGCCTAACCACTGACTGCCCTTTCCACTACTATGTCTGCCTTTCTCAAAGGCTCGTGGTTTAAAGGCCAGGCCTGTCAGGTAGCCTCCAGCATTACTTTCTCTTATAGATTGTAATGATCTATAGACATTGTTGAAGAGTTCATCTTCCATGGTAGGACATTTCGGTTTGGTGTTAACTTGGAAGGAATTATGTCACCCCCATCCAGTGAGATCCCCTTAAAGGATCCTGCCTATTATCTCTTTGTTTCCAATCTTCCAACCCAGCATTTACCAGATTTAACCATGTAATGATACTTTGGGCTATCTATTACCCATGAATCAGTGTAGCTATGCACTGCCTCCCGGTTCTCATCCCCCAGAATAGTGCCACTTCCGAGCCAGGGTCTAGGATATTTAAATATCTTGTCATTTCTGTCATCTCGGGGCATGATAATGTCTGACAGTGTCCCAGGACAATGGTCCTGAAGGCAGGTAAAAGAAAGCCTTCGTTCTTTTATTGGACCTCAGCCCAGTTCTGAATATGAGTTCTTAAATGAGCTAAGATCAAGGTACACACAAAGAGGGCGTGGAGCCAGTTTGCTGGGCTCTTCTACTTGGATGGTAGTACCCTCCCCCCTCCACTATGGGCTTTCTGCTCCTACAGATCTAGAAGCATGCTTATAATCTGCTTATTGATTTTACCCCTAGGGCTCTCATTGCATGTATAATTTATCAGTGTTTGCACTGGCTGGCCTATCCCCAGCCCCATATGTTAGAGGTTGGGTGACAAGGCAGGTGGCCAGGAATGACATCAGCTGGGAGTGGATCTAAAGGGGAAGGGGAGCTGTGTGTCTTTAACTCACCTGGCTTCAAAGTCTTCCAAGATGACCCCCTTTTATTCGGTAAGGTCAAGGTCCTCCTTAATTAGTGATTGGACCTTGAACATAGAGACCTGACATGGTTACAAGTTAGCTTTTCTTTGCAGCATAAACAGGATCCGAATCTGTTTTCCCCCCACTGCCCCGGCCCAGTTTTGGCAGCCCTCCAAGGACTCTGGTAAAGTTAACTTGGGTGCATTTAGTTCTTCCCACTTAAGCACAATTCTGTTCCCTCTCCCTCTGCAGTTTGCTTAGCCCAGTAAAGCAGCAGTTGGCCTGACTCCTAAGCCCGGAATTCTTTGATTATCTTAGTGTCGTGGCCACAATTTGCCCTCAACCATCTCCATCCAGAGAGACATCTTCCTGTTCCAACAGGACCCCAGGAGGAAGATGGGCAAAGTGCTGCCCCACTGGAAACCTCTGCTAGCCTTGATAGAGAAGCCCCTGCCCTTCCTGACATCCCCAGAGATTTTCTATTTCCTAAAGCTCACCCATTTACCTCTAAGTTTTTCATTGTTATTTAGATTTTGGATCTCTAATGGAATGGGTGGATTCACCTTTGACTTCCAAAACCGTTTAGTAGAGACTTGGGAGGGGCAGGGAGGGCAAAGCTAGACCCTCAAAGGGATCTGGGATCACACTGATCCCACCAAGAACACAGATTCTAAGACATCCATGCCTCCTTAGCCTATATGACTGTTGCTGCCCTTGTCCTCCCTTGAATTCACCACAGGGGTCCCTTGCTTTCTCCAGACACTGCAAGAATTCCCAGCGGACCACTGTTCCACCTGTTATCCCTTGCCCTTGCTCCAGGACCAGCCCATCTTTTCTTCCTAACATACATTCCCCTGAAGACATCTTTTACTCCTGTTCTTCTTGGAAATTCCTCATTACTTATATATTGCAACCAGCTCATATTCACCATGTGCCTCACCATTTGTCTTCTATGTGATATACACTTTCAACATGGAGGGAGTCAAATGTGTTCCCTATCTTGCAGCAACAGCTGAGGGATATTGGTATTCAGAAGATGGGCCTTTGTTTCTGGGAGAAGCTGGAAGTCATTAAAGGAACTTTGCTATTTCCTGAAAGCAATTCGGTCTGTTCTACAACTCCTGATTAATTCTGGCCCTAATTCAAGGTCCACTTGTACTGTGTGCCCCAGGCATACATACTGATATACATGGCATAATCTGGACACGAAATAGTGTTCATCCACTTTGTCTATCCTCTGTGAATGGTCAGGTCAAAATCTTTTGAGTGGTTATAAATCTCTTTCAAGAGGCTCTGTAGGTTTAAGGCAAACACTACAATGTCATTACGAACAGGAATCATCCATAATAATCAGTATTCAATTTGGATACTACATTGGATCCCCTCTATCATAGTGATAAAGACCTTTGATGGGTTACATCTTTTTTATAGTGATATGCAGATATATATATTTTTCAAACCATAAGAAAAGCTTTGGGGACAAATACAGGGTATTCCAAAAGTCTTAGCACAGTTGTGTGTGTGTGTGTGTGTGTATGTATATATGCATGCATAGACACATAATGTTAAAAAAATTGGGTATTATCATAGCTTACAAGAAGACTAGAAGAACTCAGTATAAATATAACACATAATTCAGCACAAATATGTGTGCACATATGCTTGTATCTATACATATATACTTATATGCACACATATATTTGTATATAAATGCAGATATATGTGTATATATACATATACACATTATACATGAATTGCATATATGCTGACTTCTTATAGTCTTATTTCTATATTTGTTCATGAAAAATATGTTTATTGTACATTTATTTCTAGAAACATATGCATTTCATGTGTTAACATTGCTCATTTTCCATTAGAAAGTTAACAATACACAAAGATACTACTCATGTAGTATTTTAAGGTCACGTGCTCTCATACCTACTAATAATTTCTTAGATTGGCCTCGGCTAGGATTTGCACCATTAGCCATTATAGTCCAGAGAAAAATTGTTGTATGTTTTATTTTTCTGGCCTAGTCTTTCACTGTTCAACAAGCTGTCTATGCCCTGGTTACAGGGCAGGTTTCTATCCTGAACCTTCCTTATATGTACCACTCCCCCACCAAGGTGGCTTTTCTAGACTAGAAACTTTCCTTGCAAATTTCACCTCCCAGACTGTGTTCTCAGATGTAGGAAACCAATCAGATCAGCCTCATAGGACCCCATCCCTTCTTATCTGATTTATCTTGATTGGCTCTGGAGCAGTCAGAACTGCCTTTATGCTTGTAGTGAAGATATATATATATATATATATATATATATATATATATATGAATCTCAATGAAACTTTGGGATAACCAAGTCCTGAGATCATCTTCTCTTAAGACTTTACAAGAATTCTCAGTTCCTATCATAGCCTGAGGTTCATCATGCCCTAGGCACCCTGGTGATGAATCCTTGGAGGTATTCTTCTCTACCCTTTTTCAGTCCTGCTTTGGAGGTATCTATCCCAGGCCTAGCAGGGAGGGAAGGATTGCTAATACCTAGGGTACTAGGTTTCCCTAGTATCTTCCCATGGTGCCTTTGCCTCTCCCTCCCAGCTTCTGCCAACCTCCTGTGATAAAATAATGGGATTTAGCAGACACTCAAAGACCCACCTGGAGATTAATCTAGACTGATTGAATCAAGTGAGAGTGATTGACTGCTGATTAGCCTACTTCAAGTTAACTGGTTTGTAATCACACCTGGCTAGCCCTTAAGAAGGTATTGTTCTCAGAAGCTAGACTGTGAACTCAATTTGAGAACACCTTCAAAACCAATGGATTTGGATGACGCCAACCAATCAGCTTGAAGCAGTGTGTAAGGACCGCCTCTGTTCCAGACCTATAAAAAGCTTCCACAATCAGCTTGCTGGAGAGTTCCTGATTAAAGCAGGACTTCAGGAAGAACCCAACCAGGCTGGAACTCTAGGCTAGATAGACTTTTTCTTAACTTTCTGAAGTCCACGTTAATACCTGTATGCTTTAATAAATATTTAATGCCCAAAGACTGGTGCTGAAGCTTCTAATTTAAGGCAATCACACAATATAGATTTTAAACATCACACTCCAATAGTCCCTTGAATGTCTCCAGTTAAGCTGTATGGCCTTCCCTTAAAAGGTGCCCAATAAAAGTCTTTTACTTTCAGCATTGTCTATTCTTTTCTGTATTCCCTTTAGTCCCAACAATGGACCCCAATAACCGCTGTCCTAGACTATGACTGTTTCCAGAGGCACAGTCAACTTTAGACCAGTCAGGTCTTAATGCTGGGTACTATGTTACCAATGAAGCATTGGACAAAAGAAAAAGTATATAACTATTCTCAGCAATACAATGATCCAAGACAATTTCAAAGGACTAATGACAAAGCATACCATTCACCTCCAAAGAAAGAAGTGATATTTATTGAAACAAACTTAAACATGCTATTTTTTACTTTTTCATTTTTCAAGTTTTCTTATACAAAATGACTAATATGGTAGTTTTCCATAATTGCACATGTATAACCGATATCTGATTGCTTACCACCTCAGGGAGTGGGGAAGGGAGGGAATAAAGGAGGGATAAAATTTGGAACTCAAAACTGGAAATAAAAATGTTTATTATTTTTTAAAAGAAGCATAAAGATATCATTAAGGAGATAAGTATCCAAACAAAGAGGTGGACTAGTCATGGAGTAAGAACAAGAAATAACAAATGTAGAGGGCAGGGGCTCCTCTGGTATCCAAGCTAAAGAGAACTTAATTTCAAGAGAATTAAAACATAGTGGGGGGCAGCTAGGTGGCACAGTGGATAAAGCACTGGCCCTGGATTCAGGAGGACCTGAGTTCAAATCCAGTCTCAGACACTTGACACTTACTAGCTGTGTGACCCTGGGCAAGTCACTTAACCCTCGTTGCCCTGCAAAAACAAACAAAACAAAAACAAAAACAATCCTTATGCAGGATTCAAAGAAGGACATAGACAAGAATAACCCAGAATGAGAGGGCAAGGATGGATGGGTTGCCATTTGAATCACTGGAGGGAATACCCAAGATCCATTGAATTATAGAAGTATACCCAAGAAGTATACTTTCATAGCTGATGTTACTTTGCCACTTCTGATGCCTCATTGTGGCATGGAGGTTACCTGGGATTTCTAAAGGTTATGCCAGCAAGGTCCACTTGGATGGTCCTACTAAAGCTGGAAAATATATAGGTATACAGAGTTCTGGGGCTGGAACCAAGATGGCAGAGAGAAGCCAGGAAGTTGCCTGAGCTTTCCCATGTTTCCCTCAAAAACAACATTAAATCAAGCCTCTAAACAGACTCTGGAACTACAGAAACTACAAAAAGACAGAGAGACACAATCCTCCTACTTGAGATAATTTAGAAAACTTCAGGAAAGGTCTGTCTCGCCTGGGTGAAAGGGGAGGGCGGTTCAAAAGTTATAGGCATAGGCCTAATGACAGGTGTTCTCTCCTCATCTTCCTCCCCCAATTCTCCCCCTCCTCCAACCTGACCCTTATCTGTAAACCCTGACCTCTTCAAATGAACAGAAGGAGATGTTTTCTCCATTTTATTTTTTGGGGCCAAGTTTGTTCTTTATAATTTCACAACATTCAGTTTTTTACTGTTTTGGGATTGTTCTATTTACATTGTTCTAGTCATTGCATATATTGTTTTCTTGGCTCTGCTTACTTCACTTTGCATCAGTTTATATAGATCTCTTCATGCTTCGCTAAATTCATCATACCAGATGTTTCTTACAGCACAATTATACTCTACTACATGCACGTATCATGATTTGTTTAGCCATTGACCACGGCAACTCACGAAAGCCAACTGTGGAGAATTTTTTTTAAAGAAAGAGTAGAATCTCTTCTGGGAAACTTGACCTTGATGCATGGCAAAAATGCAGGATCTATTATTAAAGGGGTTACCAGTAGAAATCTAGAAAAGGAAGTGATGATAACTAATTGCCAGCATAGATTCATCCAGAGCAGATCATGTGAGACAAAACTAATTTCCTATTTCGATGTGGTTTCTAGACCAGTAAATCAGAGGAATGCTGTAGACATAATGTCCCTAGAGTTCAGTGAAACATTTGACAACATCTCTCGTGTGAACAAGATGGAGAGATATGGGCTAAATGATAACACAGTTCAGTGGACTTGGAACTGGTTGAATGGCTGGACCAAAAATGTAATCATTAATGGTCTGATTTCAGTTTGGAGGGAGGTCTCTAGTGGAGTGCTCCTGTCATCCACACTTGCCTTTGTGGAGTTAACATTTTTGTCAATTACTGGGATAGAGGTGTGAATGGCATATTCACACAATTTTCAGATGACACAAGGCTAACAAGTCATGAGGACAATAATATATGATTATCTAGATTCAAAAAAGATTGCAATGGGCTAGACTGTTGAGCCAAAGCTGAGAAGACAAAATTGAATAGAGATAAGTGTAAAGTCTCACACTTGGTTTCAAAAAAATCAACTTGACAGGTATAGTGGTTGGGGGGGGCAAAACTAGATAGGATTTTGTCTGAAAAAAAAAAGATCTAGGGATTTAGCAGATTGCAAGCTCAAAATGAATTAAAGGATAATGTGGTAGCAGTTTTCAGATGGATTAAGAGAATTGTAGTGTCTAACACTGGGGAAGTGACAGGCCCTTTGTATTCTGTCCTAATCAAATCACAATTGGAGTACTAAATTTGGTTCTGGGGGCTGCATTTTAATTAAAAAAAATTTGGGGGAGCGGGGCAATTGGGGTTAAGTGACTTGCCCAGGGTCACACAGCTAGTAAGTGTCAAGTGTCTGAGGCTAGACTTGAACTCAGGTCCTCCTGAGTCCAGGGCCAGTGCTTTATCCACTGAGCCCACCTACCTGCCCCTAGGAGCTGTATTTTAGAAAGGCTACTGTTAAATTTTATAGAAGTACATGACTAAAATGGTGAAAGGATTTGAGTTTATCATATGAGACCTGTTGAAAGAACTGGAGGTCTTTTGCCTAAAGAAAAGAAGATATGACAGCTGCCTTCAAATATTTAAGAGCCATCATGCAGAAGGAGGATTAAATTTGTTCTATTTGGCCCCGGAAGAACTCGGAGCAGTAGATGGAAGTTGTAAAGAAGCAAATTTAGATTTGATGCAAGGAAACCTTCTTGATAATTAGAGCCATTGAAAGGTGAAATGGGTTGCCTGGGAGACAATGGGGTCCAGCTCAGTAGAGGTATTAGCTCAAAGTGGGAAAGACCCTCCATAAATGATAAATGTTGGAGAACATATGGAAAAATTGGAACACTAATGCATTGTTGGTGGAGTTGTGAACTGATCCAACCATTCTGGAGCGCAATTTGCAACTATGTCCAAAGGCCTATAAAACCGTACATATTCTCTGATCCAGCAATACCACTGCTAGGAATGTATCCCAAAGAGATCATAAAAAAAAGGAGCCATATGTACAAAAATATTTATAGCAGCTCTTTTTTGTGGTGGCAAAGAGTTGGAAATTGAGAGTATGCTCATCAGTTGGGGAATGGTTGAATAAATTGTGTTATATAAATGTCATGGAATACTATTGTGCTATAAGAAAAGATGAGTGGGCAGATTTCAGAAGAACCTGAACTGATGCAAAATGAATTGAGCAGAACTAGGAGAACACTATACATTGTAACAGCAACATTGTGCAATGATCAACTTTGATAGACTTAGCTCTTTTCAGAAATATAATGATCCAAGACAATACCAAAAGAGTCGTGATGGAAAATGCTATTATCCACATCCAGAGAAAGAACTAAGGAGTCTGAATGCAGATTGAAGCATACTATTTCCCCCTTTTTTGTTTTGTTTTTCTTTCTCCTGGCTTTTCCCTTTTCTGATTTTTCTTTCATAACATGACTAATATGGAAATATGTTTAACATGATTGTACATGTATAACCTATATAAGATTGCTTACTGTCTTGGGGAGGGGGGAGGAAAGGAAGGAAGAGTGAAAAATTTGGAACTTAAAAATCTTACAAAAATGAATGTTCAAAACTATCTTTACATATAATTGTAAAAAAATAAAATACTATTAAGTGGGGAGATTTTTTCTTAAAATAGGAAAGACTCTCCATATTATGGAGGGGATTCTTGGGAAGGAGATCCTTGGATAGGTACAGGTTAGACTGGATGGCTTCTAGGGTTCTTTCCAATCCCCCAGGAGTCAATGTCTTTGTGACATAACATTCAGCAAAGTATTGGATAAAAAGTCCAGGACTGAGAATCAGGAAACCTAGTTTCCTATTTGTGCTACTAACAAGCTACTTAAACTTAGGCAAATCCCTTCTCCTGGGGCTTACTTTTTTCTGTGTATAGTGCCCCTCTGGACTATTTCTCCTCATCTCCCTCCCTATTCACCCTTGTTCCACAGAGGACAGCTACTTGCTCCCTAAAGAACAGGTTCATACTCTAAGAGTATGAATTCCTAAAACTATAGCTCATGAGACCTCACAAATGTATTTACCTTTCAATAGTCAGCCATATGAAACAATTAGCTCAAAGCAAAGGCCAACCAGAATAGTATCGTTTTTAAAAATAAGAAAATATCTCCCCTATAAACACAGGGTATGCTCATGCAAGGGTGAACTGAGAGTAAAAACACAAAGAGGTCACATGTAGAGAGGTACACATTTAGGGAACATATATAGCTCTTATTGCTGACAAGTGGTTCTTCCTACTTGACATGGTCAACACTTCTACTTGTGCTCTTGTTCCCATCTCCTTTCTTCTCTTCTGAGAGCTTGACCCTTCAATCATCCCCTCTCTCATCCTCAGTCTTTCCTAATATACTGGCTTCTTCCCTGTTACCTAGAAATACACCCAGGTCTCCAGAATCCTCAAACATTTTCATTTGACTATCCCTTCAAGTTGTCCTTGGTTTTATTGTCTCCATGTAGATTACATTGCCCCTAGCTTCAGATGAAATCCTAAACTAGGGTATTGCTATAATATCTCAGAAAAAGCAGGAGCCCTTACCCTAGGACCAGCAGACAACTTCCTAGTTCTGCTACTCAAAGAGGCCAGCCATCTCCAAAGGAGGAAGTAAGGTTATTCCAGAACACTAAGGCCCTTTTAGACTTTGTCTTTTCCTTTGAGAATTCCTCTTGGTATGGGGCTGGACACCTTTGGATTGAGGACCCCACCTGGGCTTATGGTGACTGTCCAAAACAATGCCAATGTTTATTTCTACAGGCTAAACTACAATTAGGCAATGGCCATTTGCCTGACCAATCAGCTCTGGGGCCTGAAGTTCCTCAGTTTTTAAACCCTTGTTTCTCCTGTTTGTTTATATAAATGAATGGGTGAAGAAGAGGGACAGAAGAGAAAAGTCAGTTTCTGCTAGCTGCTCAACTGACTTTCCTGCTCTTTTCCTATACAAATGAGCAACTCAAAGTCTCTGGCTCTCACTTGTACAATGAGGGGACTGGATTAGAGGATCTAAGTTCCTTTTAGTAGTTCTGCTACTCTATTAGTTTATAGCAGTCTCTAATGGAGATTCAATGGGTCTGCTTCTTATCTTCCAAGTGCCCATCCATCCATCCATTCATCCATCCATCCCTCCATTCATACATACATACATCTATCTATCCATCCAATAAACTTTCACTTACTTCCTGAAGAGTATTATGCTTTAGGGAGGGGGAGATTGGTAATAGGGAACCACTAGAGTTTTCAAGGGCAGAAAGGAAGTGATCACTATAGTGTCTTAGAAAGATTACTACTCTAGTCATTATCAGAAGTAGTAAGCAGGAAGACTACTTCACAATCTATGATAACACAAAGGGAAAGGTAATGAGCACCTTTAGGACGATGGGCACAGTCAAGTGAGGAACGGTGGCAGGGGGAGGGCCTGGAAGGGGCAGAGTAGAGCCAGGCATGGGCTTACTCTTCGTCCTGGCTCATTAGGCCGAGGAGCACAAGAAGTGGAGCAACCCCCATTGAAGGTGGTAGCCAATAATTCTTTTTTTTTTTTTTTGGTGAGGCAATTGGGGTTAAGTGACTTGTCCAGGGTCACACAGCTAGTAAGTATTAAGTGTCTGAGGCCAGATTTGAACTCAGGTCCTCCTGACTCCAGGGCCAGTGCTTTATACACTGCGCCACCTAGCTGCCCCAGTAGCCAATAATTCTTTGAGGAAGATGGAAAGAGGCTGAGAAAAAGGTGTAGGTTGAATGAAGGGAAATTTGTTAATAGCATTGAGCTCCAGAGAATGCAAGAATACCATAGGGACTGGTGGGACTAGGGTCTGTGAGACTGAGAATATGGGGAGAGAGGGGGTTGTCTTTTTTTTTTTTACCTTGACAGCTGGAGACTCAGGATCACAGGGCTTAGGGGAACAGGAAGTAGAGATGTGCTAGTCATTGGATCAGATAATGGCAGTGTGGCAGTAATAGATGCAGAGTTGCTCTTGGAGTTGGCAGACTAGTGTTCAGATCGGGCCCTTGACCCATCCCTGCCTGGACAAGTCACTTAACTTCTTGGTAACTTAGGCTAGTGATGTCCAAAAGGGTGGGGCAGTAGGGGACAGTGGCCTGACCCCAAGAGCTGTGTCATCAACCAAGAGGAGAGTGGGAAGAGCAGCTCCTTCTCATTCACTTCCTGACAGTCGGTGCTGAGACCACACATATCTTTATTCCCCATGTTCTCCCATACAGCCCCATCTCTGTACTGTGCAAACTTCCTACTACTCCTTCTGCATGGCACATTGATCCCTCCAGTCAGTTTTAGCCTAAACTGACCTGGTGACCCTCACAGCAATTTGCTGCTGTCATCAGAAAAAATCCCCCTTCTCCCTCCCCAAGAATAATTGCCCCTTTCCCACAGTTCCCATCTTATCTGCAGGTTCGGGCTCCTTGGCCAGTGAGTAAGAGCTCCACTTCCCTCCTTTTCATTTTTGGTGGGACGGAGTAAGTCACATGGGATGAGCAGGCCTGGATGGGCTGCAGTACTGAACCCCTAACTTATTACAGCAGGGCCTTATAACCTCATTTCTTTCATGGACCCCTTTGGCACTGGGGCGAAGCCTAGGTCCTCTTCTCAGAATGTTTCTAAATGTATACAATAAAATCCACTGGATTACAAAGGAAATAGGGTATGTTGAAATACAATTATCAAACTATTTACTTAAAACCAAAAAACAAGTTAATGGTAGGTTCAGAACTCCCACAGTACATTATCTTTACCAATATCCACCCTTCTACACTTCCCTGTTTCTGTTGAGAACACTCCTGTTTTTCCCAACAAGCACATTTGTAACCTTGGTGTTATAAATAGATAATATATAAACCATGCTGACTTCTCACTCTCTTTCACCCTCATATGCAGTCAGTTACCAAACTTTGAGTCATTTTAACCTTCCCAACTATTCTTCTTTCTTTGTATAGGCCCGACTCTGGTTCAGGCCCTCATCTCTCACCTAGTCTATTGATTCCCCTGCCTCAAGTCTCTCTCCACTCTGACCAGTCCTCCTCATCGTTCCCAAAGTTATCTTCCCAAACCAAAGGAACATCGACCAGGTCAGTCTCATATTCAATAAACTCCAATGGCGGCTCCCTATGGACTCTAAAATTAAATATTATTTCATATTTACCTCTTTCTTTTCAAATTTCTATTTTTGTTTGCATTTTAAAGTGAACATCATGATTAGTATAATAGTACACATATTTTAACATATATTATTTTATAATAAATAAATATACTCAGATTGGGGAGCATGCTCTTTTTTTTTTTTTTTGGGTGGAGAAGCATGCATGATCAGAAAAATTTGGAGACCACTGCTTGAGGCAACTCTGTAAGACTCTAAGTTGTAGAATAATTTGCTCATATGTATTGATGGAGGAAATTTCCTCAGCCAGAGTTCTTGATACCAATGAAATAAGAGATTTGGTTAAAAATTTTAAAAAGGGGGGCAGCTAGGTGGCACAGTGGATAGAATACTGGCCCTGGAGTCAGGAGTACCTGAGTTAAAATCCGGCCTCAGACACTTAACACTTACTAGCTGTGTGACCCTGGGCAAGTCACTTAACCCCAATTGCCTCATTTAAAAAAAAACATTTTAAAAAGGATGCAAGAAGTACAAGTTAATCAATAACCTCTGCCTTCTAAAGTCCTTCGATGACTGTCTTCATCAGAGCAAGTACATCATATCCATATCCTCAGCATTTTCTTTCTCTAATGCAGAAGAGTTGGGGTTGGCAAGGAGTACAGGTATCAGTCAGTAATTACCTGGAAATCAAATCCTGAGCAAAACTGACCTCAGATTCACTGCTAACCCCATCACTTCCAGGGGGCCTCTAGAGTTGAGAAAGGGTATGGGAGTAGCTGTATCACAGATATGAGAGCAATGGTACAACAGGCTAGGGAGGACTCAAAGGTGTTGGGACTATGATCCTTCCAGGGAGGTAGAGAGGAAGAAGCATGCTTTGAGTGAGGTCTACTACATACACCCAGAGGCAAAGTTCCAGCTGCCCAGCCCTAGTTATCAGTCTGCTTAGAATGAATTCTCATCTCTCTCTTCAAGATTCAGTGACAGGGACCCCACAGCTTCCAAATAGCCCCAGGTATTAACTGCCTCTCCCACCTCAAACTTTCCAATAGCTTTTTGTCTGATCTCTCCTTTATTACCTTTTGTGTTTAAGTTGTGTTTGCTTTTACTGGGTGTTTACTCTACCAACCTTCCTTTTTCCTTAGCATTTGAGAGAGAACAAATTTATATCTCTTTTTATTGTCACTGGCCCCTTGGAGGTAATAGCCCTTAATGGTAATTCCCAGGTCTGTGGGACTATTTGACTCCCTTCTCTTCCTCATCCCTCTCTGTTACTGCCTCCTTCTCCTCTCCCTCCTCCCCAAATCCCCATGACTCAGAAAACATCTAGATCTCTCACCACTATCCACCTCAACTCTGGTTTTAACTATCTATGCCCACTCCTACCCCTTCCTTCTCCCTCTTTCCTCAGGAATTCACCTATCTCAGCCTCCCTCCCTGTCCCAATGCATGCCCTCTTATTTAGTGGTCATCAACATGCACATCAATGCTCATTCAATCACCTGGCCTCCCAGTTCATCAATTGCTTTAACTCCTATGACTTGAACTTTCATTTCACCTCAGCCACACACAAGGATGCTCATCCCTCTGATCCCATCAAAAGCCCAGAACTTTGACTTCCATGATCTAGAACTCTGAAGTTCTTCTCTGACCAGACTCCTGTCCTTCCACGTCTCAGCCTTTCTTTTATTCCTCCTCATTCCATGCTTTCTCCCCACCACAACCCTGGTTTCTCCACCACTCCCTGCTCTCCTGTGCTTCCATTCCTGTTCTGCCCTCCCTTTTCTTCTTTTGAAACATAGATCTTGATACATTTCAACCATAACTTGTCCTCTCCTTGAGCCCCTCGCTCCCTTGTCCTATCACCCTTCAAGATTTGCTGAACCCTAACCTTAGTCATCCTCATTATCTAACTTTTCCATCATTACTCATAACGCTACTGAACTCCAGTAGAGGAAGTCACACCACTCTGCTGCCTGGGTCTACCAAAATTTATGTTATCTAATCTCAGCTGGGACCTCAGGGTTGCACTACAATTCTTTTATTTTTTCCTGACTGGCTTTCTACCCACTGTGGAAATCAAATGCTGTTCTTCCCACAAGCCTCCTACTCCCACTTTCTTCCCTTTCCCTTTCAACAGATGACCTTGACTCTGAGTTTCCTGAAAAAGCTGAGGAATCCAATATAAGCTTCCTCCTGTAGCAATCCTATATTCGAGAACTCCTCCCCATTTTCCAACACCTCTTCTACCCACTGTGGAAATCAAATGCTGTTCTTCCCACAAGCCTCCTACTCCCACTTTCTTCCCTTTCTCTCTCAGCAGATGACCTTGACTCTGAGTTTCCTGAGAAAGCTGAGGAATCCAACATAAGCTTCCTCTTCCCCTAACCCTCTATGCTAAAACTCCTTCACATTATCTGATATTCTTTCATTTGCTCTTATTGCTGACAAAGAAGTGGTTCTTCCTACTTGACATGATCAACACTTCTACTCGTGCTCTTGTTCCAATCTCCTTTTTTCTCCTCTGAGAGCTTAACCCTTCAATCACCCCCTCCCTCTCTCATCTTTAATTTTTGCTAATAGACTGGCTTCTTCCATGTTACCTAGTGTGGAAATTTATTTTGATTTGGGGACCCTACCTTTAGGCTGAGATTAGAAAGCCTCAGGCCCTCAGGGTCTCTCCCCCTCCTCCTCAGCTTTAGCTGAACGAAAAAGCCCCGTGGGCTATACAAGACGCCAGGTCAGACAGCTAGGGGAAAAAAAAAGCCCCCAGCTCCCTCCGACCTGAGCGGAGCTATTTGAAGGATAGCCTGTGCTGAGGCATGAGACTCGAGAGCACCCTCCCCCCACCAGTTGCAGCTCTGGTTGGCGGATTAGCTTGGTCTGTGGGGGGCGAAGGAAGCCCCGAGATTTGAGTGGAGAGAAGAAAAGGTATATATAGACCTGGGAGTTAGATAGGAGGGAAGGAAGGAGAGAGACGGACTAAAGAAGGAGTGAGGATGGACTAGATAGAGAGACAAGATTAAGGAGAGGGGCTGACTAGAGGGGAGCCCGGACAAGGACGGAGGAGAGTTCGGTTCGGAAAAGGAGAGACGGATCTGACAAGGTTACAGGCCTTAATACAAACCAGGGAAAGTGTAACGTGCCCTGAGGCCAGAGGCGGCTAAGGCCCTTATTGTATTCAAGAAGTTCGAAGCGCAGCAGGTGCGAAAGAGACCACAGGAAAGTAGTCAAATTGTACACTTTATTTCTCTGTATTCCTAATTTTAAATAGTATCTCATAAATAAACTCTGCTTGGATTATTTAGTTAAGAGGCTTCTTAATCTTTAGTCTATCAATTTGGGAGTGGAGCAGTGTGGTGGAACTTTACAAACGGCCCAACATTAAATGAACGAAGTCAGATAGCCAAATAGTCAAAAGTCCCAAGATTAGTCCTCCAGTCAGATTAGCCTCCCAAATTAGGCTAGTCATTCAAAAATATTTCTACACTAGAAATATACCCAGGTCTTCAGAATCCTCAAAATTTTTCACCTGACCGTCCCCTCAAGCTGTCATGATATATTTTCTCCCTTTTTATAGTCAAACAAACAAAAACCCATTTATACTCATTGCCTCTGTTTCTTCTAGCATCGTTTCTCAACTTCATTCAATATGGCTTCTGATTTTTACAATTCAACTAAAACTGCTCTCTCCAAAGTTACCAATGATCTCTTCATTGCTAAACCAGAGGTCTTTCTTTATTATTCTTAACCTTTCTGCAGTAGCTGAACCTGTTGGCTACCCCCTTCTCCTGGATCCTCTCCTTATTAGCTTTATGTGACACTTCTTCTACCTTTTTTTTTGTTCCTTTTCAATCTCCTTTGCTAGATAATCTTCCATGTCTTGTCCCCTAAACATGGGGTCTCCCCTAATGCTCCTATTTTCTCTCTACATTCTTTCTTTTGGTGATCTCATCGGCTTCCATGAATTGAAATCTTGTCTCTATGCAGATGACTTCCAGATAAACCTATCCAACCCTAATTTGTTATGAACTCCAATCCTATATCACCACCTGCCTGCTGAATATCTCCAAATGGATGTCTTATAGGCATGTCAAAGTCCTGTCTAAAACAGCACTCATTAGCAAAACCCCCTAAAACTATCTCTCCTACAAATTTCCCAATTTCTGTTCAGGGTACTCCCAACCTTCTAATAACCCAGTTTCATACACTGAAGCATCCCTGCCTTTTCATTCTCCCTTATTCCTGGTATACAAAATTTTCACATCTTATTGACTACACCTCCACAAAATCTCTTGCATCCTTTTCCTTCAATAAATGCTTGTTGACTTTATTTCTGTCTACTTACACAATGTTATCTTTCACCTGGACTACTGCAAGTCCAATTAGGAGTCCTATTGGACTTCTTCCTAGCCTCCAGTCTCTTCTCTCATCTATCTTTTCTCCACACAGCTGCCAAAACAGTCCTCCTAGTTAAGGCTTCTGAGCAGGGAAGTGGCAGAGATGAAAGGGTGGGAAGTTGTGGTTGGAAAGTGGAATTTCAAAGTTCCACATTTGGTAAGCAGTGTGATTTCAATTTATTTAGAATTTCACTTTTCCAAATTACATGTAAAAACAAATTTTTTTCTTTCTTTTGTTTTTTTTAGTGAGGCAATTGGGGTTAAGTGACTTGCCCAGGGTCACACAGCTAGTAAGTGTTAAGTGTCTGAGGCTGGATTTGAACTCAGGCACTCCTGACTCCAGGGCCGGTGCTCTATCCACTGGGCCATCTAGCTGCCCCCGTAAAAACAAATTTTGACATCAGTTTATAAAACTTTGTGTTCCAACTCCTCTTCCTCTCCCTCCCCCAAGAACTAAAGCAATTCAATATAAGTTATACATGAGTAGTCATGCAAAATATCTCCACATTAGCCAGGTTGTGAAAGAAAACAGACAAAAAACTTCAGATTAAGGAACTATAAAAAAATTATGCTTCAATCTGTTTTGAGATAGCATCAGTTATTTCTCTGTAAATGGATTGCAATTTTCATAAGTCTTTCAGAATTATCTTGGATCATTGCATTGCTGAAAATAACCAAGTCATTCATAGCAGCTCATCTTATACTATTGCTGTTATTTTGTATAAAGTACATTTCACTCTGCATCAGTTCATGTAGGTCTTTCCAGGCTTTTCTGATAGCATCCTGCTCATAATTTTTTTGTTTGTTTCTGATAAAGTAACTAACAAAAAAAATTATGTTCAATCTGTATTCAAATACCATTAGTTCTCTCTCTGTAGATGGATTGCATTTTTCATAAGACCTTTGGAGTTGTCTTGGATCATTGCATTGCTGAAAATAACTGAGTCATTCACAGCAGATCATCTCACAATATTACTGTTATTTTGTATTCACTAGATTTTACTTTGCATCAGCTCATGCAGGTCCCTCCAGGTCTTTCTGATAGTATCCTGCTCATTATTTTTTTATAGTAAACTACCTTTATATAGTACCTGAAAGAGAGATTTCCTTACAATGAATCCATGAGGTTGGTTATTGCAAAACAGTGATAGATAATTTTTATATAGTACCTTAAACTTAACAAAGAATTTTCACAACAGCCCAGCAAAGAAAGTACCATACATTTTGCCATCATCATCAATCAATCAATCACCATCCATCAATCCTCATTATCATCCTCAATCAATCCTCATCATTGTCAATCAATCCTCCTCTTCCTTCAATCATCATCAATCCATCATCATTGTCGTCATCATCATACATTACTTTCCTCTGCTTCAAAAATGTTTTCACAATGACTATTGTTGACGGTTTCCCTCCATCCTATTCCCTTCCCATGATATTTACTGTCTTTTCGATCTTCTTTTACCCTATCCCTCCTCAGAAGTGTTTTTGCTTCTGACTGCCCTCTCCCCCAATATCCCCTCCCTTCTTTCACCCCTCCCTCCTTATCCCCTTCCCCTCTTTCTTTCCTGCAGGGTTAGATAGATTACTCCACCCCATTGAGTGCGTATTTTATTCCCTCCTTGAGCCAACTGTTTACATTCCTACATAGGAAGATGATATGTCTAAATCATAAGAGCTTTTTTAGTATTGGGGCAGATGATGGGAACAAATTTAGACAGAAGGCACAGGTGGGAAATGATTATGAAGGGATGATATCTGTAAAACATTTATTTTTTGTTTATCTTTTTTTTGGGGGGGGTGGTCAGGGTTGGTGAGTGTCTTGTGTCTGAGACTGGATTTGGGCTTGGGTCCTCCAGGGTTCAGGGTGGGTGCTTTGTCCACTGTGTCACCTAGCTGTCCCATGATGACTTCTTTAAGGTAAAATTGAGGGGGAAGAGGAATGCACTAGGGGATGGGGAAAGGGGAAAGGGGAGAGGTAGAATGGGGCAAAATCTCACATGAAAGAAGCAGGAAAGGGCTTATGGAGTAGGGGAAGAGATGGGGGAGGAGTGGGGAAGTGAAAGAGCCTTACACTCATCAGAATTAGCTCAATGACTTTAATCTCATCAGAGTTGGCTCAAGCAGTGTGATTTCAAGAAGAGGAAGGTTTTCTGGTGTTGGAATTCCAGCATGTGGCTGAAGGAAAAGGATATCATTATAATTTAAATGAGTAAACAATTATGTGAGCTAGATACTAAAGTCACTGGGAAAACAGATAATGTAATCTAGAAATCAGCAGATCACAGTGAGAAGGAGGTAAAGAGGATGTACAAGAACATTGTACGTATCTTAAAAAAGGAAAGGTTATTGAGGGATGAAAGAAAGAATAGACTGCAGTGATGGGAAGCAAGGGCTACAGCAGAGCAGAAGGCAGTCAGTTAGCATGCATTTATTTGGTACTTACTATATACCAGGTGCTATACCAAGGGCTGCAGATACAAAGCAAAGAAAAAAAAATTCCGACTTCTCTGCCCTCAGGTAGCTTGCATTTGAATGAGAGACAATATGCATATACAAGTGGAAGGGAATTTCAGATGGATGAGCCCTAAAGTGAAGGGAATGGCTTCATTCCAAAAGCTGAGCAGGTGTCAGGAAGTGGAGGTGAGGAGGGAGAACCTCTGGGCATGGGGTACAGCCACTGAAAAGTCACAGAGTATGGAGATGGAATCTAGTGTGTAAGGAATAGCAAGACAGCAAGCGTGTCCCCACGCAGAGTGTGGGGAGCAGGGTAAAAAGATAAGAATGGAAAGATGGCAAGGACCCAGATTGGAAAGGGCTGGAAATGGTAGGGGATTTTATATTTGATATCCAAAGAAAAGATTAATAGGGAGACCCTAGAGGTTTTTTAATTGGGGGTGATATAGTGAGACTTGTATTTTAGAAAAATCACTTTGGATGCTGAATGAAAGATAAACTAGAGTGGGGAGGGCATCGAGACAGGGAGACTAAATGGAAGTCTATTGCAATAGTCTACGTGAGAGATGACACACCTGTGAGTGGAAAAAAGGGGAGGTGTATAGGTATGTAAATATATGTGGGTGTATACCTATATGTGTACATGTATAGGTATATGTAAGTCTACAGCTACATGTATGCACATAGAGGTATATATGGGTGTATACCTATGTGTGTATATGCATGGGCATAAACCCACATATGATATGTGCATAAACAGAACATACACGTGTACATGTGCATATATGTATGCACATATATTCATACATGTGACACACATATATGAGAGAAGTCAGCAACAGATTGCATATGTGGGATGACTGATAGAGGAATTGAGGTTGTCACTCAGATTTCCAGCCTAGGAGGATGGTGGTGTCCTTGATAAAAATAGGGAAGGTTGGGGGAAAGATAATTGATGTCGTTCCGGACATTCAACAAAGAATATGGTGTCCTCAAGTGGAAAGCTATGTTTGAAATGAGAGCAATGTTGGTTGAAACATTTGAAGATGTAGGAGAGTTTGTTGATAATACAGTGGGAGGTTCTGGAGGGTTAAGAGAGGAGCAGAACAGGTAGAAGAGAGCCCAGAGAGTAATGTAAGACTAATGATTAGGAAAACCAATTTGGAAGGTTATATAAGCAAGCATTCCCACTGCAATGAAGGCTGTGATGCTGGTGGACTGGCCTTGGCAAAGCAATATGATGAGAGGTAGATTTCTGTGGCATGCTCCCTTGAAGGAATTTACTTAAAAGGATATGTAGTGGGGGCAGCTAGATGGCGCAGTGGTTAAAGCGCTGGCTCTGGATTCCAGAGTACCAGAGTTCAAATCCGGCCTCAGACACTTGAAATTTACTAGCCGTGTGACCCTGGGCGGGTCACTTAACCCCCATTGCCCCGCCAAAAAAAAACCCCAAAACCCCCCAAAACCAAACAAAAACAAAACAAAACAAAAAAGGATATGTAGTTAATCTGGACGCAGAAGTACCTTTGTGAAGTTTCATCCTCAGATGTTCAACTGGTGATTCTTCTCCTTACATTAGGAATGGGGCTTCCAGGATCTTTGTAGGAAAGCTTGAAGCAGGTCAATATAATCTGTGGTCAGTAATTTGCCCCTTTATTCCCATCTTCAAGGCAGCTATTGAGCTTCAGTGTGGTCCCACTGAAGTTGTAGGACATCCTGAAACCTCTGCAGCTAGCAGCTAGTCAGGTGATTCTATTCCTCTAAGGAGTGGATGCCAGCATCAGCCATTCATGGGTTCACAGATTAGGGCTTAAAAGGACCTTAGAGAATATCTAGTCCAATATTCTCATTTAACAGATGAGAAACCAAAGCCATAAAGCTTAACTAGATAGGGAGATTGGGAAACAGATGCCAAGACTGGCATGGAGTCTAGACTAGGGATGGGGAACTTCAGTTATTCAGACACGGGCTGGGGTTCTCTCTCTGACAAAAGCAGAGTAGTGAGTAAGTTCTTGATCATCTTTAGGATACTTTTATCTTTCTAAAGTTGGAACAACATCTAAACACAGTGTTTGGCACATGGAAGGAACAGTAGGCACTCAAGATTAACTCTTCTGAATCCAGCTCTCACCAACAAGGTAAAACTGGCTGCTGGGCTAGAAATAATGAGAACATTTTGGGAAAGGGACAAATCCATCCTGGAATTTGTGACAGAGAAGAAAAAGAGACCAAGCCTCATCTGACACCCCCCAATTCCAAAGGGTTCAGGTCAAGGATAGATGAGACCCAGTGGCTAAAATTCAATTGGAAAGTCTGGGTAGATGGAGTAGAAGAAGATAGAAAGAAGAAATCTAGGCACAATCTGATACATATCCTTGAGTTTTAGAAAATAGATTGCAAAGTGTTTAGACAGAGGGTGCAGGGGAATTCAATCCAGGAGGGATAAGAAGCTCTCAAGAATGAAATCCTGATGGTCCTAAAACAATTAGAGTAAGGAGGAAGAGGGACAGTTGTCTACAGTAGTGGTGTCAAACTCAAGTGGGGAAACTAAAAGATCCCTATAGACTGCACATTAACTTAGAAAACCACCAACTAACATTATTTATGTTTTATTGTATTTTGATTTATTTTGCTAAATAGTTCCCAATGACACTTGGCTGATGGGGCTATGCACTTGACACCTCTGTTTTAAAGGGACTTATTGACTTAGATTCTTTAAAGATGTGTACAGCAGATGGCAATGCATACCTTGACAACACAAGGGTATGAAGGGTACAGACAAAATTGTGAGACAGCCCAGAAAGGCTTAAAGCTCAGAATGGTTTGAGGATGAATAGGGAGACTAAGGTCAATGCAAAAGGGTTATTTTTTCTTTTCTTTCTTTTTCTTTTTTTTTTTTTTGGTGAGGCAATTGGAGTTAAGTGACTTGCCCAGGGTCACACAGCTAGTAAGTGTTAAGTGTTTGAGGCCAGGTTTGAACTCAGGTCCTCCTGAATCCAGGGCCAGTGCTCTATCCACTGCACCACCTAGCTGCCCAAAAGGGTTATTTTTTAAAAAGCTATATTGGGGAATTGGCCACTGAGCTGAGATGATGGCAAGAAATTCAACTGCACATAGTAGGTGCTTAATAAATCTTGATTGATTGGTTGTTTTCTATGGCAATGATCTTTTGGCTGACCAGAAAGGATGGAATAAAAATGGCTAACAGAGAGCGGAACTCTAAGATTAGTGTAACTGGGGCTTCTGAGCATGATCCAACATGCTTGTCTGAACCTGCTTTCAGAAAGATGAGGTAAAGTAATGTCTGGCTGTGACTCAGGAGGTAGGGGCTATTATCTCCATTTTACAGATAAGCAAACTGAAGCAAAGGGGCTAAGTGACATGTCCAAGGTCATGTAGCTAGTAAGTATCCGAGGCTGAATTTGAATTCAAGTCTTCCTAACTCTCAGCCCAGCGCTCTATCCTTGTACCACTTAGCTGGCTCTGACTATGCATTCGAAAGGCACTAACCAGCCAAAGCGAGGGTCTTATTCTTTCTCATTCCTGTCCGGCAGGACTCGAGACTCTGGATGGTGAGAGGCCTTAAGATTTCCCCATCTGAAGCCAACATGTGGCCTCTGCCTGTGGGCCTCAGTTCTTTGCCTCTTTGCTCTAGCTCTTGTTGTTAAGCTCAGTAGAGAATGCTTTAAACCTCTGAGTGGGCCCCCAGGCCATTGTTTCTTCCCATCAAAGCTGCTGGCCTGTGGCCCACTAATGTATGGACCATATGTATTTTTCTGGCTGTTAGGTGAAGGAGCAGTGGAGACAACTATGACTTTGTGAGCTTCAAAGTGTCAGAATGGTAAGCCACCAAATGCTGGGAGCCAGAGTTTATACTAAGATTGATGTGCCGGCAGCAAGCCTGCTGAGGGACCTAGCTCAGTGAAGATCCATCCAGCAGCTGTGTTGCATTTGGAAGTGAATTTGATGGGGTGAATGCTATATAGAAACTGCTTGTGGCTTGAGCCCACTCTTCTCAGGGACTAAGATGGTATGGGGGACAGGGATAGGGGGAAAGGTTTTTAACTTATCTTCCTATTCTATCTTCTCAGGAAGTGTAATTTTGTTAAACTGATTTGATTTTAGTTGGTTAAATGGAACTTGGGTACTAACCACTGGTGGCTGACAGTGGGTAGAAACACTAGAATGGAAACTTGAGCCAATAGCTTAAGGGAGAAAAAACACTCCTCTCTGCCCATGAGGGGCACCCCTAGGAAAGGGGGAGATGCAGCCAGCTTAGCCCTAGGAACCCAACCTATTCTTGTGCATGAGGTTGGGGAAGTAATTCCAGAATCTTGCTACCAAATGACATAAATAAGGGAGAACAATTAGCTATCCTTAAGGAATTCATGCCATCTGGTCCACATGAAATAAAGGTACGGAAGAATCTTTGGATGGGATTGTTGAAGCAATGTTAATGATCTTTGAAAGATCATGGAGAATGGAAGACTAAACACAGGACTGGAGAAAGGCAAATGCTTTCACAATTTTTGAAAATAGTAGGCCAGTGAGTTTGACTTAGATTCCTGGCAAAATTCTACAAGATATTTTTTTTAAGTTAAATTACATTGAAATTTTTAAAATAAAATTTTTATTCTTTTTTTTTTAAATCACCAAATTTCTTCCAGCACCTCTCCCTTCCTCCTTCCAAAGGATCATCTTATATAACCAAAAAAGTATTTTTAAAGAAAAAGAGGAAAAAATCATTAAAGCCCATCAAAGTACATCAACGAAATAAAAATATATGCAGTGTGCCACATCCATGGACCTCCCACCTCTGTAAGAAAGTGAGGTGGAAGTTATTTTTTCTTATCTCTTCTTTGGGGCCATTTCGTCATCAATAATTTTGCAACAATCGCTTCTGATTGTTTTATGGCTGTTCTTTCTACTAACCTGTTCTTCTACAATGCATTCATAAAATGATGGTTAGAAGACAACTAAAAGAGGAAATAGTGGAGCATCAAGTACAGTTCATGCCTGACTAATCTCATTTCCTTTGGTGATGGTGTCATCGGATTGGCCAATCAGAAGAACGATGTAGATGGAGTTTACCTAAATTTTAGCAAAGCACACGATACCATTTTTCATGTTGTTCTGGTGGGAGAAGATGGAAAGAAATAGGCTGGATGATAGTGTAGTGGGGTGGGTATCTGGAACCAGTTGAATAGAGAGACCCAAAGAAGAGTCACTAATGATTTGAAGTAACTCTGTAAAGAGGTCTCTAGGACAGTGGCCCTAGGACTTGTCCTTATTCTTGCTCTGTCTATTATTTTTATCAATGACTTGGATAAAAGCATAGGTCAGTCAACAAGCATTTATTAAACACCTATGGTGTTTATATGGTTATATTTACCTTTATTGTTCTAAGTGCTGGGAATACAAAGAAAGGCAAACACTATTCCTCCCCTCAAGGAGTAGAATTCTTTTTTTTTTTTTTAAGTGAGGCAATTGGGGTTAAGTGACTTGCCCAGGGTCACACAGCTAGTAAGTGTTAAGTGTCTGAGGCCGGATTTGAACTCAGGTACTCCTGACTCCAGGGCCGGTGCTCTATCCACTGCGCCACCTAGCTGCCCCCACAAGGAGTATAATTCTAATTGGAGACATGGCATGTAAATATTACACACTGACTACACTGGCCCTCACTGCTTGAAGGCCAGGTGTATTATACTGCACCACTCCCTCTGCGTTATCCCTTACTGTGAATGGGGTTTGGAGTTATTTAGGCTCTCTGCCAATGGCTCCAGGCTCTCTACTGGTGGTTTTCTCTCTAGGTTTAGTGGATACTCCCTAGCACCCCAGTTCCGTTTAGTCACTTAACAGATTCTTTTTACAGCAGAATATTTATTTCAAAGGTATAATCACAAATATACAAACTTACCTTCTAACCCTTGGGGCTTTGTCCCTTCAAGAACAAAGCATGAAAGAGTTTGTGGAAGGAGAGTGAGCCAGAAAGAGAGTGACCATCGATTAAAGATGCTGCCTGTTCCCATTGGTTATACAACCAATCAAAGGAGGCTACCTCCACTCATGTGTTAGGGGGACTAAGAGTGCTTTCATCTTATGACATGTGGGAAGTCCAGATAAGCCCCTTACATAAATGACTAGGTATATGCATTGTCACAGGGAAATTGGTTATGGTGAAGATCCTTAGGAATTCCTCTTTAAAGAATTATACCCTCTGTCACGCAAATCCAATTAGAATAAAATAATCTTTTATTTAGGCACTAGAGAAAGGAGACCAAGAGAGAAGTCTGGAGGGGAGAAGGTTCAGAGACATGGTTCTCTGAGATACCTATCTCCTTGAATGGGAGAAAGGCAAAAACTTTTTTTTTTTTTTTTTGCAGGGCAATGGGGGTTAAGTGACTTGCCCAGGGTCACACAGCTAGTAAGTGTCAAGTGTCTGAGGCCGGATTTGAACTCGGGTACTCCTGAATCCAGGGCCAGTGCTTTATCCACTGCGCCACCTAGCTGCCCCCAGGCAAAAACTTTTATAGATGGTAGATGGGGGTGATTACCTGAGGATGGAATGTGCCTTATTGGGAGAAGTCGGGTGAGGGGCAGTTGTTCTGATTTCTGGAGCTATCTCTTGTCCTTGGCGACACTCAAGCAGCAGCCACATCTAATGGGCTTTTCTCTCTTGCTTCTCAAAGTGTGTCCTTTAGTTTAGCTGGCCAGTTTAAACTTTAATAGTTCCAAATACCTTGATATGTCCCAACCCCATTTGATATATGCAGAGTAGATCATCAGAAAGGGAAGGCGTAGCCCCTAGAGAGACCCTAAAAGGCTTGTGGCCAAAGGTGGGATTTAAGATGAGTCCTGAAGGGCGCCAGGGAAAGGTGAGAGGGAGAGGGCAGAACATACCAGGCATTGGGGATAGCCATTTCAAAGGCATGGATGGAGTTTCAGTCATTTATTCAGCTCTTAAGATGTACCAGGTGCTGTCCTGAGTGCTAAGAATACACATTCAAGTAAAAAGAAAGACGGTCCCTGCCCTCAAGAAGATTACATTCTATTAAGAGAAGACAACACCTACAAAGGGAGCTGAAGAACAGAGAGGAGTGGTGGGAAAGGGAAGGGAGGAAGGAGGTATTCATAGGGGTGCGTGGTGATGAAGACCAGAGAATGAGGAATCCATCGCTGGTCTGATCCCTTCTCCAAACTGGACGTTCCAGGAGGGATTCACAAATGGGAGAAGGGGCCTTCAGAAGCAGAGTGAAGAGGCAGCCTAGGGATGGTGGTATGGTCTGAAGTATTGTGTTTGAGGAACCGAAAGTAGGCCAGTGTTTCCAGCTTTCTGGAATGGTTTGCTAATTCCTTCTCCAGCTCATTTTACAGATGAGGAAACTGAGGCAAACAGGGTGAAGTGACTTGCCCAGGGTCACACAGCTAGTAAGTGTCTGAGGCCAGATTTTAACTGTGGAAGAGGCGTCTTCCTTACTGGAAGCCTGGCACTCTATCCACTGCATCACCTAGCTGCCCTTGCTGTTCAGCTGGGGTTTTTAGCAGACTGCAAATTCAGCAGGAGCCAACAGTATGGTACAGGAGCCCCAGACACCCTCATTTGTTATTGAGTTGAATTGAGGGTAATGTAGTATCTACGATTGGAGAGTTAATTCCACTGTTTTGACCAAACCAAATCTGGAGTATATAACAAGAGCAAGAACAATAGCATTTATATAACACTTGAAACTTTACAAATATTTCATTTTATCTCCACAAAGCCCCCCAATGCAGGTGCTGTTATTATCCCTGCTTTTAAGTGTCTAAGGCTAGATTTGAATTCAGGTGTTCTTGACTCCAGACCCAATGCTCCATCCACTGTGCAACCCAGCAACCTGCCATTTTAGGAAAGACATTGATAAGCAGCTAAGTGATTTGCAGTAGATGGGGCCCTGGACCTGGCATCAGGAAGACCTGAGTTCAAATCCAACCCCAGACAGTAAATAGCCAGGCGACCCTGGCCAAGTCATTTAATCCATTTGCCTCAATTTCCTCAATGATAAAATGAGGATAATAATAGCACTTAACCTCTGGGGAGGTGGCTGTGAGAATTAAATGTGATTTTATTTGTAAAGCACTTGGCACAGTGCCTGGCATGTAGTAGGTGCAATATAAATTTGTATCATCATCATCACCACAAGATAGAGAGTTTCAGAGAAGAGCAGCTAGAATTGTGGAGGGCTTCCAAATCATGTCATGGGAGAACTGCTTGAAGATGCTGAGAATTTGGCTGGAGAAGAAAGGCCTTATAGGAAACATGAGAACGGCCTCCTTATATGTGAAGGGCTTTACTACTCGTTCAGGTTTACAACCTTAGAGTCAACCTCTCCCTCAAACCCCTTATCCTGTTATCACCTACAACTTTATCTAGTCTATTTCCCTCTGCAGTGTTTCTTGCCTCTGTCTCCCTTTTCTTCTGGTATACAACCTTTCCTCTGTTTCATGGCCTTATCACTTCTGGCTTGGACTACTGAAATGGCCTTCCAATTGTTCTTCTAACTCTGGTCTCTCTCCCCTCCAATTTGTTGTTCACACAGCTGCCAAGTTGATATTCCCATGACACAGATTTCACCATATCACCCACCCCTTACTCTTTTTTGTTTGTTTGTGAGGCAGTTGGGGTTAAGTGACTTGCCCAGGGTCACACAGCTAGTAAGTGTTAAGTGTCTGAGGCTGGATTTGAACTCAGGTCCTCCTGACTCCAGGGCCGGTGCTCTATCCACTGCACCACCTAGCTGCCCCTCACCCCTTACTCTAAAACCTTCAATGGTTCCCTAGGCTAAAATACAAAATCCTCAACCTCGCTTTTAAAGTCCTCCCTATTTTGACTTTCTCTTAACTTTTTACCATTATATGAAATTCTTCCACTTGTCTCACTTTCTCCATTCTTTTCCAATTGGACTGTCAGTGTTCCTCCAATACGATATTCCATCACCCACCTCTACACCTTTGTACAAAGGGTACCCTGTTTCTGAAATGTACTCCCTTCTCAGCTCTACTTGATAGAGTCCCTAGCTTCTTTCTCATTATGTTCTACCTTTGAAACCAGAGTTTTCTCTTTGCTTGCTTGCTCATTCTCTGCCTCCTCCAACCCCCACCCTGATGAGGACAGATACTGATCCTTGTCTTTTTAACCCTAACACACAGCACAGAGCCTTGCAAACACTAAGTGCTAGATAAATGTTTGTTGACTTGAATGGAATTAAAGAGGCATTAAGCAGCTAGGTGGTGAAGTGGATAGAGCCCTGGGCCTGAGTCAGGAAGAATCATCTTCCTGAGTTCAAATCTGACCTTAGACACTTACTAGCTGTGTGACCCTGGGCAAGTCACTTAATCCTGTTTGCCTCAGTCTCCTCATTGGTAAAATAAGCTGGAGAAGGAAAGGGCAAATCACTCCAGTATCTCTGTCAAGAAAACCCCAAATGGGGTCATGCAAAGTCAGACACTGAAAAATGACTGAACAAAAACAAATAAATGAAGAGGGGATTCAGGGAGGAAGAGTCAGGCTCCCTGTAAGAAAATACCTCCTGTTAGAACTATTTAAGAGGGGAATAGATTGCCTCCAGAGTCAGTGGGTCTCCCCCCATTAGAGGTCTTCCAGCAAAGGAAGGATAAAGACTTTTTGGGTGTTTTGAAGAGTGGATTCTTGCTCAGGCAGAGGTTGTACTTATATGCTCTCTGGCCTGGAACTCTGTAGGCCCCTCTAACTATGATTTTTAAAATGATTTTTGAGTTGGTAGTAGACTGGAGACAGGAGGATCAGTTCTGAGGCCATCATAATATTCTAGCCAAGTAGCAACGAGGGCTTGAATGACGGTTGTTGTAAGGGTGCAGACAGGAGAGAAATCATAGAAGGATAAAGAGCAGAGCCTGGTAGTGGATTGGCTGTGGGAGCTGAGGGAGACTCCAGAAGTCAAGAAGAATCCATGGTGTGAAATTTAGAGCTGGATGTGACTAGTCCAATCCTCCTGTTTTCCTCATTTTACTAAGGAAGAAACTGGGCCCTCCATTAGATAATTAGATACCCACTTTCTATGTGGGTAGCAGGTGTCAGAGTTGGGATTTGAAGCTGACTCCCAGGGCTCTTTCCTGATACTATTCTTTATTTATTTAATTTTTTTTGGCGGGGCAATGGGGGTTAAGTGACTTGCCCAGGGTCACACAGCTACTAAGTGTCAAGTGTCTGAGGCCGGATTTGAACTCAGGTACTCCTGAATCCAGGGCCAGTACTTTATCCACTGCGCCACCTAGCTGTCCCCTCCTGATACTATTCTACCTAAATAGTTAGAGCCCCAGGAGTGAATGGGATCACTAAGAGGGAGAGTGTATGAAAGAAGAGAGGAGAGTGGAGAACACCTCTTTGGAGAGTCACCTACACTTTAGACAGAGAAGGAAATAGTAAAGTAGGACTGCAAGAGAGAATCCAGTCACAGAAACTCAAGGGTCGAGAAAGAGGAGTGAATCCCAACCGTTGAAGGTCAATGATTTGATTTCTTTTACACTTGATTGTATTTTATTTGTTTGTTTTTGTTTCATTTTGTTTTGCAGGGCAATGAGGGTTAAGTGACTTGCCCAGGGTCACACAGCTAGTAAGTGTCAAGTATCTGAGGCTGGATTTGAGCTCAGGTCCTCCTGAATCCAGGGCCAGTGCTTTATCCACTATGCCACCTAGCTGCCCCCTTGACTATATTTCATTCTTGGATGATGCAGCCAGAGTATGTGAGTCCTAAAATATAAGGGTCTCTATGGTGTAGAGTTTGTTCTCTGAGCCTGCAAACACAGGCAGAAGGAGCTTGGGTTGTTTGGGAGAGAAGGAGCTGGACAGAAGAGAGACTGAATAACCACCATTATGTCTCTGAAGGGCTATTCTTTAGTGATAGGCAGTCACCAAGGGGCACTGGATCCAAGGCCTGGCAGCCCTTTCTCTACCACTCCCCACAATATGCTGCTCTTTATCCTCTCTCTCCCTCTCTCCCTCCCCCCCTTTCTGTCTTTCCTCTCTCCCTCTCCCCCTTCCTTAGATTGTCTTCGTCTTCCACATACAAGACACTATTACTGTGACACCCAATCAGTGTCGCATATAAAACGACCTTCACTTTCCTATACTCCTAGAACCCAGTCACTGTCACACCTCTATTCCTCATATTTGCAATCCCTATTACACACCTACAATCAGTTGCACATCCATACCTATACTTCCTATCAGACATACTTACTGCTAATAGACAATGTCACCTATCCATATCCCTGACACAGAGAGCATTATATCATTTATTAATGTGAAAAACATTTGGCATTCAACAGACATTTATTAAACATCAGTAACAAGCAATGCTAGAGATACAAAGAAAGGCAAAAGGCAGTGAGTGTTCAACTTCAAGGAGATAGAGATCCAATAGATGAGATTATTGGGAGAACAAGGATAGAGAGAGAAAAGAAGAGCACCCCAGGAGAGCACTTTAGGGGGTACTCATTCTCTAAATGTTCTTATTTCACTCTGAATGTAAACACCAACTAAAAAGAGCATTTCCATATATAAAGTAGACCAGGAAAGGATTGTACAGGAGATGATGAATCTATTATGCACAACTTGTTTTTCCTTCCAATAATACAATCAATTCAGCCTGTAGCTTTCAAAACTGTCCTGCTTGTTTGTATTTCCTTCTGGCCTTCTTTCTATTCTTTCATGAGCTGTCCTAAAAATGCTTCAAAAACCCTCTCCCCACCCCCCTTCTTTTTCTTTTTTTTTTTCCCTTTGGCAACTTATTCCTAGGCTCCTTCTCCTCCTTCCTTTTACCTCAATGTGAAAAAAAAGGGAAAGAAACAAAATCTTCATAACAAATGTGTCTAGTTAAGTAAGACAAATTTTCACATTTGAATGTCTTTTATTCTGCAGAACAATACTTCTCCATCAGGAGGTGTGCAACATCATTATTGCAGGTGGGGAGAGGCAGGACACATCCATTCTTGGAGACAATTACAGAGTCACAGGGGCAGCTAGGTGGTGCATTGGATACAGCACTGGCTCTGAGGTTGGTTGGAAGGACCTCAGTTCAAATGGGACTTCAGACACTTACTAACTGTGTGACCCTGGGCAAGTCACTTAACCTCAATTGCCTTAAACATCTAGGGCCATCTCCAGTCTTCCTGATACATATCTTGCCATTGGACCCAGATGGCTCTGGAGAAGAGAATAAGGCTGGTGACTTTACACAGGCCTTCTTCACTTAAATCCAATTCACTGCAAGTCATAACATCACCTCTGGATGTCATGGTCCTCTTCGAGAATGAAGGACAAACATCCACAACAACAGAATCACAGAAATTCAAGAGTTGGATGGGATTTCAGAGGCCACTCTGAAGAAGCCAATGGACAAGTGGTCATTCAGCCTGTGTCTGAAGACTCATTAGTTCCAGAGGAAGCCAATTCTACTTTTGGAAGCACCTGGTATAGGGGAGGGAGGGAGAGAGGGAGAGGGAGAGGGAGAGGGAGAGGGAGAGGGAGAGGGAGAGGGAGAGGGAGAGGGAGAGGGAGAGGGAGAGAGAGAGGGAGAGAGAGAGAGAGAGAGAGAGAGAGAGAGAGAGAGAGAGAGAGAGAGAGAGAGAGAGAGAGAGAGAGAGAGAGAGAAAGAGAATGAATGCAGGAGCCCTGGCATTAAAATCAGGAAGGCTTGGCTTCAGAGCCTGCATCAGATGTTAGCTGTGTGTGACCCTAGTAACCTCTTGAGCCTGAATTTTTTCACTGACACAGGTGGAGGGTAGGGTGGGAAAACTCCTGCAGAGGTTGGGCTCACCCTGGGAGTGTGAGTGCACACTATCCTTATATATAAAACATGGGTTTGGACTTTATGGTTTTAAGGTTCCTTGCAGTTCTAAATCTATGATCCTATGATACCAGATTTCAATTTAACAAGCACTTATTAAGCACCTACTATATGTAAAGTCAAAGGCAATTATAAAAAATTTTCAAACAGCTCTTGCCCTCAAGAAGTTTATAGTCTACTGAAAAAGAGAAAATGATGAAAATATTTGAGAACTGTGAGAGAGCACACTTGGAGGGCACACAATCCCTCACTCACGTGATAGCACAATCTGTCACACAGAGACACATACAGTCACATAATCACACCTTTTTCACATAATCATACCTCAGATAGATGCACATGCCATCACACAATCTGTCTCACACACATGCACACAGATGTACCCCATCACCCCCCTTCCCCATGGTCACACAATCCTTCACCACCACCCTAGTCACACAATGTCACACACACAGATCCACACGTGGTCACACAATCTGTCACACACACATGCACACAGACAAGCACGCAGTCACAGAATCACAGCCCATTACACAATCATGGCCACACAGATCCACACGTGGGCACACTGTCTGTCATACACAGATGCACACAGTCCCATAATCACACCCCACCACACAATCACAGCCACACAGATCCACACGTGGGCACACAATCCGTCTCTCTGTCACATACACGAGCGTGCACACACGCACACACGCACGCACGCATTCAGAGGGTCGCACACGACCACACCGCGTTGGGGCGGTGGGAAAGCGGGGCCTCCGCAGGAAGCCTACTCCCTCCCGTCTCCCTCCCTCCGGGTCGGTGGAGGCCCCGCCCCGCCCCGCCCCCTCATGAATATCCCGGCCCAGATTAGCGCGGACCCCGCCCCGCCCCGCCATTTGTCGCGGCTCGGGAGGCTGCGCTCGCTGCCTGGGCGCTGAGGAGGGAGGCTGAGGAGCGCGAACCCGGACCCCGGCCCTCGGCCGGGCCCCCGCCACTCTTGCCTCTGCGGCTCCGCGCCCGCGCCCTCCCCTCGGTGCCCCCGGCCCTACCCCTGCCCCGAAGCCCCCGCTGCGGCGCCCCCGGCCCGGGCCGCCCTGCCGCCCTGCCGCCCGCCGCGGCCCGCGCTCGGCCCCGGAGGGGTGGGTAGGGGAGCGGGGCCTCCGCAGGGGCCGGCCCCGGCTGGGCCGGGCTGGGCCGGGCTGGGCCGGGCCGGGCCGGACGCCCCCATGGCCGCGGCGGGCTGGCGGGACGGCTCCGGGCAGGAGAAGTACCGGCTCGTGGTGGTGGGAGGAGGCGGCGTCGGCAAGTCGGCGCTCACCATCCAGTTCATCCAGGTGACCACGACGCGGCTCTGGGGCGGGGGGCCTCCCGGGGAGAGGGGGCGGAGGCTGCCCCGTGGAGGGGAGGGCGCTGAGATTGCCCCGTGGGGCGGGGCGGGGACTGAGATTGCGGGGTGAGGATGGGGCAGAGGCTCCGGGGGGGGGGGAGCGGGGAGGGGGCTGAGGCTGCCCAGGGGGAGGGGGCACTGAGGCTGCCCCGTGCCCGAAGAGGCCGGGCCCGGAAAGTTGTCGGTGCCGGCCTCCCATCCCCATCCCCTCCCTGGCTGGTTACCGCTTGATCCTCCGCTTTCCGTACCGTCGGTGCCGGGGGAGCCAGGCTCCTCTGGAATGTGGAAGGGAAGGGCGGAGAAGATTTTAATCCACTTTATCTCCTGAGTTGGGGCCAGCCCGCGGGGAGAGGGCCGGGGGCTTCTCTTCGCGGGCCCCCCCCCCCACCTCGGGACTTGGTAGGTTCAGAGCTTTGGAATGTCTGCTTCTCCCCCTCCCCCATCTGTGTGATGATTTGGGGAGCCCCCAGGGCGGCGTGGTGTGGCCTCCTAACACTTACGTCAATTTGAGGTCGTGCTCGCGGGGGTCCAACCTTTGGGATGCCTCCTGCTGGTTTAAAGGACGTCTCCGTGTGTTTAACTCGGGCTAAGACAAAGAGATGAAATTGTTTTGTGCACTTTATGCACGTGTTAAAACCGTCCCTCGTTGGGGTGGGATTATAAAGATACGGAAAAATGGTGCCTGTGGAGAAATTAAAATACAGCCAGTGGGGCCCTTTCATTCCTCCGAATTGCTTCTGCCGTGGTGGCCCTTTGAATGAGAGACGCCTAGTCTCATGATAGTACGCATACTTCTCTTCCCAAATAGTTACAGTAAGCATTATCCAGACAGATGAGCCAACCGAGACTCGGAGACATTTAGGTGACTTCCCCAGGCTCACCCAGCTCTTAGTGAGTACAGCAGGCTGAGTTGAAACCCAGGCCTCTGCTGACTCCAAGTCTGGAGTTCTTTATGTTGTACCACGTTTGTGCTGTGACATTTTGGAAAGTTCGGAGGGACCTCAGCAATAGTTTGAAAGCCGAGGCTCCATTAAATGACTTGTCCAACAAGACCCCACAGGTAATAAGAGAGGGCGCAGGGACTGAAAGAAATCTGGCTTCCCACTCCAAATCCAGGGCTCATTCTATTTGAGCAGCCTTCCTTTGTTTTAGCTTTATCGGACTTGTGCATCAACTCCACCTTCCCACCCTAAAATATTTTCTGGTCAGTTCAACCACATTTTTTTAGTGCCTCCTATGTGCAAGACACTGTTCTTTGTGGGTCCAGCCACCCTTAGGCTGTGGGCTTGCATCTGGGTGAGGAAGAAAATCAGAAGGGGAATACTTGTTTGAGAAGTTCAACAGATAGTTTTTAAGTCCTTAAAGTACTAAGATGTAGATAATAGAAAGCTAGAAAATGGAATTCCCTCCTACCCTAGAAAACCTGAGAGTTTAGTAGAGAGTTGAGGCTACACAAATAAATATGAGTTGGAATGAGGAAAGTATGTGAAAGGTCAAATTGTGAGCCCGCTGAAGGTGGGGGAGGGTACTGGGAAGATCAGGGAAGGCCTCATGGAAGAGGTGGCCTGAACTAGGCCACCTAGACAGGTTTTCCATAGGTGGAACCATGGAAGGAATTTATTCCAGATACAGAGAACGTTTTTTAGAATTTGTTTAAAAAAAAAAGTAATTTCTTAAAATTTTTGCTGCTAGTAACAGGAATCAGATCTTTTAAATTCATGATTTCTTCAATCCAAAAACTCAGTAACAGGGTACTAACAGTCTTTGAGTTAAGTTAGGTGGCCATTTAGTGTAGGCACTGATCCATAGGCACTGTTTGGTTTCGTTGGCATAGCCTGAAAAATGTTGTAATGAGTATGATCGAATGCTTTGGTCAGCATTGGATTTCACATCTTTCCAGACCATTGTTTTAAATAGGATACTTAAACAGCCTTCCATTTTTACTTACTGGGTATTAACAACTACAGATATCAGTAACATGTGGAAGTTGATCTAATCCCCTGTCATGTTGATGCTGTGACTAATAACCTTTGCAATAGTGTGGGGAGGGACTAAACAACGGAAAAGCGTTACTTCAGTTTAACAGACATTCTTCAAGTACCTCCTAAGTACCTGGGCTAGTGCTGTGGGACAGAGATTATTAAACAACCAAGCAAATGGTGTATTTGCAGAGTGTAATGCAAAGTAATTCTTGGATGGAGCAAGCACGAACCACCTCAGGGATCTCGAAATCTCCGGTGTGGGAGATGGCAACGAGTGATGTTTTGAGGGATGGAGGTAATATATTCTAGACCAGGGCTTCTTAAACTTTTTTTCACTCTCGACCCCTTTTTGCCCTAGAAATTTTTACTCAACCCGGTGTATATAGGTATACAAAGTAGGTATACATAACCTTTTACTGTTGCCAAATTTTTTCTCGACCCCCCCCCCCCCCACATCGAGACTGAAGCTTTATTCTAGACACTTCTGATCATTTGGACAAGGGCTTAGAGGTGGAATGCTATGTGTGGGGAATAGTTTGCAGTAAAGTAAGCCTGAGATGGCAAGTATGTCAAGGAGAGTACTATGAAACAACACTAGAAAAAAAATTTAGTTTTCAAGCAGTTAGGAGCCATTGAACAGTTTGAGTTGTGAGTGACATGGTCAGACTGCCTTTTAGTAATGTCATTATTTAATAACATCAATAATTGAGACTCGGGCTGCTAAAAATTATTGCAAATAGTGAGACAAGAAAAAGAAATGCCTGTGTTATCCCAGCACTGACTTATTCTTTCTGGATGCCCACTATCTATTAAAAATATTTGAAAAGTAAGAGTAGAGTGAGCTATTTGGTTTAGGTTGTAGAACTTACTAAGATGCTGTCATGTAGCTATTTCTCAAGGGCTTAGGGTAACATTAGGGAACTGATAACAAAGCAGTTTGTAGCTGGCTTTTCTCTGGGGAGTTTGGTCTCATGGTTAGAACAAAGGGGGAGGTGTGAGGTAGGAATTATGGATTCTTTTCCTGGCTCCACTATTGATAAATTGTTTTACTCAAAACCACAAGCGTTTAAAAACTTTGGCATCCGACTGTTTGAATCCCAAATGAGTGTCGTGATTAGAAATTCTCTGGGTGCAGAATAGCAGGAGAAACTCGTGGGAGAAAGGCTCTGGATACTTGACAGCCCTGTGATCTACGGCAAGGAAATTTACCTTTTTGAATTTCAGTTTCCTTGTAAAATGGGGATGACCATATTTGCACTACCTACTTTATATAGTATGGTGTGAGAAAAGCATCTTGTAAAAGTAAAAGCTCTCTAAATGGGAGCTGTTATTTAAAGTACAACTGCCTTTTTGGAAATCTTGTAATAAACGTCACTTTGTAAGCCTAGTTTATAGAGAGCATTGAGCTCAGTGCACCGTTGATACAAAGGAGGTCAAGACACGTGATCCTTCCTTGGAAATTTGCAGTCCATTTGAAGAAAGATAACATGTTTAGTTAAAATGTCTGGAGCATAATTTTTAGTCACCATATAAATAAGTATAGCTTAATGCCTAGAGAACCTGGCAGGCCTGGGTCAAGTCCCCTTTATGACACATTTATTTACTTATGTATGTATGTATGTATATATGTATGAATGAATGAGTGTGTGACCTGCAGAATTTGAGAATCTCTAAGGAACCGAGGAAGGGAGGGGATGAAGGTGAGGAAGGAGAGCATGCCCATGCCTGCTACAGTAATAGGAAAGTTGGGAAGAGGAAGGTTTTGGGGGGAAAGATAATGAGTTCTTATAATGAATATGTTGGATTTGAGATGACTTACACATCATTTGTCGGCAGAAGGGATGGCTGATGATGTGGAACAGGAGAAAGAATAGGGCTGGATATTTAGATCTTGGAATAATCAGCAGAGGTATGATAATTGACCTGTGAGCTGGCGAAATCACCACATGAGAGAGCATCTAGGGGCAAAGAGAGGACCCAGGACAGATCTTTAGGTAGCACCCAGGGTTACTGGATGGACCTGGGAGTGAAGATCCAGCAAATGAGTCAGAGGAGTAGTCAGACAAGGAGGAGGAGAACTGGGACAGGACAATATCATGAAGACCTAGAGAGGAAAGAGGATTCAGGAGGAGATGGCGATCTACAGTGTCAGAGGTTGCAGTTATTAATAACTTCACAGAGAACAGTTTCCTTTGAATGATGAAGTCAGAAGGCTCCTTACAGAGAGGCTTAGAAAAGAGTAAGAAGAGTAGTGGAAGTGGAGTCCTAGGTTATTGGTGGTCCCAAGGTCATGGGTGATTTTTTTTTTTTTTTAAGGATGGAGGAGACATAGGAAGAGCCAGTATCACATGGGGAAAGATGGGAGATTAGAGAGAGTGGAAAGAGTTGGTGAAGGCAATCTGCCAGAGAAGACTGGAAGGGATGGAGGCATGTAGAAGGGTGAAAGGGGAATCATCATTACTGGCATAGGGAATAACGGGTGCCAAGGCGAAGGGGGGGGGCGGAGATGGAACACTGTGGTGGTGGTGGGGGGGTGAGGAAGTGAAATAAGGCTGGAAAGCTCATTTGGGCACAGAAGCTGAGGAGCTTTAAATGCCTGGGGAGTTTGTGCTTTTATCTTGAGAGGATAAGGAGCTACCAAAGCTTCTCCAGTAGGGGATCGCTATGGTCTGATGTGGACTTTAGAATTTAGGCTCGTAGTCTCAGGTGCAGAGCTAAGACCTCATTTACAAGTGAGGAAAAAGGACCTGAAGATTAAATGACTTGCCCAGGGTCATACGCTGTAAACAGCAGTGGCAGGGTTTGAACCTGCACCCTTGGTTCCCAGGACCAGTGCTTTTTCCAGCGTACCATGACTTGATGTAGAAAAGTTGCCTTCTTGAGATCTTTTGTTAGCTGACACTTGTGTACTTTTTTCTCATGGGGACATCTTCCCAGTCAGTCAGCTGTAAATAGTTACACAAATTTTTAGGTATGCCGACAGCATGGGCTAGTGGAAGGAGTGCTGGATGTGGAACTAAAACCTGAGGTGACTGCGGGCAAGTCACCTGACTTCTCTGAACCTTGGTTTCCTAATTTGTGAGGAGGGCTAATTCTTGGACACCTTTCCTCTCAGAGTTGTTGAGAGAAGTTTTACAGACTTTAAGGTGCTGTTAGAGTCCCCGGTAGTTTAGTAGGCTGGAGTACTGAATTGCAATCTCATTACTCTGTTTAAATCTTTCCCTCTGTAATCTAGGACTTTTTAAATAACATCGTTACTTTCACCTGTGAATTTGAAATACTATAGAGCTGTTTAATCCATCTCAGGATTTAAAAAACTTTTTCAAACTAATTTCCAAATGAATTGTTTGTGGTTTTAAAGGCAACACTCCTTCCTTCCCTGTCATCCTCCTTCCTCATTCTCCAAGGTGGCAACAATCCTCTTTGTAGTAACTCAAGTTAGTTGAAATGTTCCTGCTGGTAATTCCCAGATACAAATTCCAGTGGCTGGAGGAACATTTTTGAGAGTGGTTGTATTTGTCAGAATGGAAGCAGAAGGAAATTCCAGCCCAAACTTTTCTTGACCTAATGAGAGTCAGAAAAGAATATTTAGTAGCTCTTTTTTTTTTAAACTAGCATCAGAATGTCCCATGCTGATATGCTGTTTACTAGGATAATGTTTTAATTCAGGTTTTTTTTTTCCCCCCCCGACTTGGTCCTTTAGTATCCCATGGCATAATGAAAAGAGGACATCATTAATTAGGGAATGGGGGAGAAAAGAGAACTGACTGATCTTGGAGACATAAAATCTGAATTCAGGTCCTGATGCTTAGTCTTAGTAGCTTTGTTATCTTGGACAAATCATTTAAACTTCTTGGACCTCAGTTTTATTTGCTGTAAAGTGAGGGTAATCTGCAGGGCCTACCCAAAGATAATATCATTTCACTCTTCTCTAGGGCCTTATCAATTGACTACCTTAGGTTAGTGATCATGTGCTTAAGTGACATTATATGAAGTATTGGAGTGGCCAAGGGAATAGGGTGCTGGACTTGGAGTCATGAAGACCTGAGTTCTAATCCTGCTTCAGCCCCTCAGCTGTGTTACCCTGGGGAAGTCACATGCTTCTCAGCTTTACTCTCCTCATCTATAAAATGTGAATAATAATAGCATCTACCTAGCAGGGTTGTTTGTTGTGAACATTGAATGAGAAATTTTTTTGGGGGGAGTGAGGCAATTGGGGTTAAGTGACTTGCCCAGGGTCACACAGCTAATAAGTGTCTGAGGTCAGATTTGAACTTGGGTCCTTCTGAATCCAGGGCCGGTGCTCTATCCACTGTGCCACTTAGCTGCCCTGAGAAAATATTTGTAAAGAGCTCACAAATCTGTGAGCTGTGTAGAAATGTTAGCTTATCATTGAATTTGAGTTTAATTTCCTTGGCAATCTTTTGATCATACAAGCAAAGAAGAATGTGTTTTAAACCTTCTTTGACAGAAACTAAGATTTACAAATTCTCTCTTTTGCAGTTTATTTGGGATTCTGAAAGAAGCAACTCCTTATCCTTCCCCCAATGGGGCTTGGCTATCTCTGTAATGATCTTAGTGTTTAAATTCCACTTCTGTGTAGCATGTCAGAGTGTGCTTCTTTGTCCCAGAAGACAATCATTAAACCAGGGTGAGTGCCGCTGATTTTCCATCTGTTAGTGTTGTAGAAGAGAGTCTTGTTCAGGTATGGACTGGGCTGCACATACCCTTTAAGCTGTGAGTTCCTTGCTATTTTTGATTTAGTGGATTGCATTTACCTTTTAGGAAAATTGCATTTGTGGATTTTTGTACGTTTGACTTAGCATTGTCCTTGTAGCCTCTTTTAGGATTATCCTGTACTGGAGGAGGAAATCAGAACTTTAACTAAGTACTTAGACCTTCAGGGAGCAGCTCTGGGGAAAGTGTCAGGATGAAGCATCAGGAATTCTTTCAAATGCGAGAGATCTCTGAAGCACTTTTGCCAGGTTTCTAAAATGAGCCAGGGCTTAGAAGATCAAGATGCTTGGTCCTAGAGAAAGCCAGGACTTTTAGTTTAAAAAATAGATTATTATTGATAATTTTTTTTTTGTTTTCACATAGCCTAGTTTTCTTCTTGTATTCCTTCTTAGTCTGGAGAGTCATCTTTTAAACAAAGCATTTATAGAAAAAATAGGAAGAAGAGGAAAAAAGTCAGCAAAACTGTTTAGCATGTTGAAAAAAATAACTGCCTTTCTGTGTACCTGTCCTTCTCTTGTCCAAGGAATTGTAGGCTCTGTATCTAGTTTAACTGCCATCATCACTTTCCTCATTGTTTCTAGGCCTTTTTTTAAGGAGATATTTCATATTGCCCCCCTTTTAAAATTCATTTGGATTTGCTTTATTGTGTCTTGATTTCTCATAAAGTCATTAGCTTCTATTTGCTCTATCCTGATTCTTAAGCAATGATTTTCTTCAGAGAGTTTTTGTATCTCCTTTTCCATTTGGCCAATTTGACTTTTCAGACTGTTGACTTTTTTTCATGACTCTCCTGCATCACTCTCATTTCTCTTTACATTTTTCCCTCTACCTCTCTTTCTTTATTCTCAGAGTCCCTTTTGAGAGCTTCCATGGCCCGAGACCAATTTATATTTTTCTTGGAAGCTTTGGCTTTGTTATCTTCTTCTGAGGGTGAATTTTGATCTACCTTGTCATCAAAGAAGCTTTTGATGGTCCATTGCTTTTTCTGCCTGCTCATTTTGCCTGCCTATTTCTTGACTTGTAACTCCTTCTTAAAGTGGAGCACTGCTTCCAGGCTGCAATGTCCCAAACTTCAGGAGGTCCCAGGTGGTACCATTTGTTCATTCTCAGCCTGCCTGGCCTGTAAGTCTCTAGGCCCCTTTCTAAGGGACCTCTTTGTAGAGGGGCTGCTGCTTACTCTGTAGGCTGGTATTTCATATCTGCATTCCAGTGCCAGGGTGGGCATGGGCAGCGGGTTGGAAATCTTCATTCAAGCCCTAGCTCAGGTTCCACCTTGTCCATGCAGCCTTCCTGGATTCTCTTTGAGTCTTTAACCCCTGAAAATTAGGTGATACAGGTCCTTAAAGTCAAGGACTGTCTCCTTTCTTTGTATTTCCTATGCTGAGTACTAGCTTGGCACAAAGTAGACAGTGAAATATTTGTTCCATTGATTTTTTTAAAACAGTACTTTATTTTTTCCCAATTACATGGAAAGATAGTTTCTATCATTCCTTTTTTTATGATTTTGAGTTTCATTTTTTCTCCCCCCCTCCTTTCCTCTCACCCCCCTCCCTAAGACAGTAAGTAATCTGATAAGTTGTACATGTGCAATCATATAAACATATTTCCACATTAGTCATGTTGTGAAAGAAGAAACAGAACAAAAGGGAAAAACCACAAAAAACAAAATGATGAAAATACTATGCTTCAGTCTGCTTTTAGACTCTATAGTTTTTTCTCTAGATGTGGATAGCATTTTCCATCATGAGTCTTATGGAATTATCTTGGATCACTGTATTGCTGAGATGAGTTAAGTAAATCATAGTTGATCATCACACAATGTTGCTGTTACTGTGCACCATTGTACACAGTACATGTTCTCCTGGTTCTACCACTTCACTCAGCATCAGTTCATATAAGTCTTTCAAGGGTTTTCTGAAATACACCTGTTTATCATTTCTTATAGCACAGTATTATCCCATGACATTCATATGCCATAACTTGTTGAGACATTCCCCAATTGATGGGCATTCCCTTAATTTCCAATTCTTTGCCGCCACAAAAAAGAGCTGCTATAATTAATTTTTATACATGTAGGTCCTTTTCCCTTTTTTATGGTCTCTTTGGGATACAGTCCTAGTAGTGGTATTGCTGGATTAAAGGGTAAGCACAGTTTGATTGCCCTTTGGGCATAATTCCAAATTGTGCTCCAGAATGGTTGGATCAATTCACAACTCTGCTAACCATGCATTAGTGGCCCATTTTCTCCACATCTTTTCCAACATTTATCTTTTTTTTTCTATCATATTAGCTAATCTGATAGATGTGAGATGGTACCTCAGAGTTGTTTTAATTTGCATTTCTCTAATAAGTAGTGATTTAGAACATTTTTTCATATGACTAGATAGCTTTAATTTCTTCATCTGAAAACTGCTTGTTCATATCCTTTGACCATTTATCAATTGGGGAATGACTTGTATTCTTATAAATTTGACTCAGTTCTCTATATATTTGAGAAATGAGGCCTCTATCAGAAACTGGTTGTAAAAACTGTTTGTTTCCCAGCTCTTTCCTTCTAATCTTCGTTGCATTCTGTTTTGTTTTTTTTGTGCAAAACCTTTTTACTTTAATGTAATCAAATTGATCTATTTTGTTGCATTGATTATTAGGGAGGGAAAGATGTTGGTAAATGTAGAATAAATAGATACAAAATTTTCCAGCTTACTAGACTTTTTTCAGTCCTTTGAAAGGTTTGAAAAGGCCAATTTTAATTTTATATACTTTGTTTTTTTAGCTAAAGGTTCATGAAAAAAAAATTAGTGCTTCTTTCTGTAAAAGAGAATTAAAATGAAACCCCAAATCTGGATCTGATGATGCACAAATATCTGGAGTCCCAGCTAGCTAGTTGGGCTGGTTCTCTTGAGTTGGAAAGTTCTTATTTGTAGTGAGTATTTGGGTAGAGTGGTCACACTATTAGTGTCAGCATGATGATCTGCCTTAGAGCAGGGGACAGCCAAGTTGCCCAAGGAGGGATAAACTGGCCCAAGTCAGAAAAACAAAGCAGGTCAAAATTCCACAACCAATCACCAGTGAGCAGCCTGTGCACTGCTAACCTGGGTGAGATAGGGAAACCCAAGCTTTTAAAAACAAATAATCAAACAAAACTCAAAGCAACAGCCCTATATTTTTCTTTCTTTCTTTCTTTCTTTCTTTCTTTCTTTCTTTCTTTCTTTCTTTCTTTCTTTCTTTCTTTCTTTCTTTCTTTCTTTCTTTCTTTCTTTCTTTCTTTCTTTCTTTCTTTCTTTCTTTCTTTCTTTCTTTCTTTCTTTCTTTCTTTCTTTCTTTCTTTCTTTCTTTCTTTCTTTCTTTCTTTCTTTCACAGGGCAGTGAGGGTTAAGTGACTTGCCCAGGGTCATACAGCTAGTAAGTGTCAAGTGTCTGAAGCTGCATTTGAACCCAGGTCCTCCTGAATCCAGGGCCGGTGCTTTATCCACTGTGCCATCTAGCTGCCCCCGAGTCTTATAATTTTTAAAAACAATTTTGTGATTTTTAACAACCAATTATGCTATCTTAGCATAAAGCTTCAGATGTGAAAAAGTACCCTAATAAAAACTAGAAAGTTTGTACTTCCTTTGTTCAAGTGTTTCTGACCTTGTTGAAAATAAAAGATTATCAAAGACATGTTTGTTTAGTTTCAGTCAGTTATATATGGGTCTGTGAAGTCTGTCAGTGTCTGCTGTGGAATGAATGCATTGGTAGACTTTGTCCCTTGTATTTTTTCTCTAGAGGCTTGTCCAATTCTGACCTCACATCAGTTAGACTGCTGGGAGGTGAAGCCTCTTTAGTCTTGTCAGCTGGAGCGCAGGTGTCTCCAGCTTAGGTGAAAGCCACCCTGGTCCTCCTGGAGAACTGATTAAAACTCCCTGGTGAGAGGATTGAACACCCTTCTTCTATAAGGAGTCTGAAAAAACTGGTGATGATCCGCTTGAAGATTGAGGGGGATGATGATCCGCTTGAAGATTGAGGGGGATGATGATAGTGTTCATGCATTTAAAGGGTTGTCAGGAAGAGGAGGGTATAGGCTTGTATTGTTTAATGTTAGAGGATAGGACTAGGAACAGTTGGTTGACATTACTGAAAAGCAAATTTAGGCTTAATATAACTAACAATGAGGACCACTTCAAAATAGAATGGACTGCAGTGGTCTTAGTTGGCTGTTTGAGAGGCTAGATGCCCCCTTGTTGTGGGATATCATAGGCCTGTTTAGTTCTGGTTTTGATTAGATGCTTTTTGAGAGTCTTTCCCAATCTCAATGACTTCTAATTCCTTGTGTAAAACAAGGAGCTTATTCCCCAGGCCCTCCTGAAGGTCTTCTGGGCTTCCACCTCACTTTTCTGGATCATGCTTTAAAGGGTACAGATGACTACTTGTTTTCCTTGTGACAGTGCTATGAGGCAGTAACGCATGTGTCAGCCAGTCACTTCACCGCTGTCATTTCATGAGGGGACTGCACGATGCCTAGCTTGGTATCTTTGCTCCATTTGGCAGGTGAAGCTCAGAGAGGTTAATTCCCTTTCCCAGGTCCCTTGGCTCGCAATTGCTGGAGTTGAGGCTTTAGGCTAGCTCTATCATGTTGCCTCTTTTCCAGATGATGCAGATTAGGGTTCCAAATTTGCTGTGGCTCTAACCTGCATTCTCAGCCTTGAATTTGAAATGTCTTGACCTCTGATGATGAGTTTGGGGCATCAATTAAAGTTTAATGTTATACTTTCTCGGTTGGCAACAATGGCCCACAGAAGACCCACGACAATAGAGGATTCCCCACCCTTCCTGTATTGCTTGTAGCCCCTAGATCGAAGGAGCTTGACTCTGGAAGAAGCCGCAGCACAGTATAGGGGCTTGCTGGCTTCTTGTGCACTAGACATTAAGCCGTGTGATTTGGGGAAAATCTCTTCCTCTTCCAGTATTCTCTTTTGATCCTAAGTAACTTTTTGTGTCTTTACCAAAAAACTAAGGACTTCTCAGAAACTTAGATTAACTCCTTAAGTCCTAAAATCTAGAACCAAAATGGATTCCTACAGTAGTGTAGTGGATTTGGATTCAGAGAACCTGAGTTTGAATCATTTAATCTTGTCAAGAGATTTGGATCAGATGATCTTTAAAGCTCCTTCCAGTTCTAAATTCTTTTTTCTGTCGTGTATTTCCCCAACTTGCCATATTGAGATACTCTTTGTGAATGGATTCACCCCACTTAGCTTTACCTACCTCTGCAGTCTTATACCTGATTCCCAGCTAAGCACTCTTGGATCTTTTTCCACTAACAGGACATTCTGTTTCTTGGCTCCAGGTGTTTTCACAAGCTGTCCACCATGCCTGGATTGCTCTCCCTATTCATCTCTACCTCTTGGCATCTCTGGCTTTCTTCAAACCACAACTAAAATGCCATTTTCTATAGGAAGCCTTTCCCAAACCTTCTTAATTCTAGTGCCTGCCCCCTTTTAATCATTTCTTATTTATCCTGTACTGCAAAGCTTCTTAAACTGTGGGTTGCAACTTTATATGGTGTCGAATAACTGAATGTGGGGGTTGGGAAAAATTTGGAAACAGAAAAAGGTTAAGTGTACCTATTTTATAGACCTATATACCTGGGCCTGGGCAAAAGGGGACTGTGAGGGGGAAGAGTTTATAAAGCCCTGCTGCCCTATATATAATTTGTTTGCTTGTTGTTTGTCCCATTAGGCTGTGAGCTCCTTGAGGACAGGGACTGCCTTCTGCCTCATTTTGAATCCCCAGTGTGTAGCACAGTGCCTGACACATAGTAGGTCCTTAATACGTATTTATAGACTGACTTTCTTTGTTCATCTCAGGGAATTTATTTAGATTCTGGCACTAAATACATTGTATACTTTTTATTAATGATAGAATTTGGTGCTTTACAGGACATAAAGAAATGATTGAAAAGAGGTCTTAGGAGGAAGAAAGGTAAATCAAGTGTCGCTTCTGGGTCAGCAACAGTTACTGAGAGGTTAAGGCCATGATTTCTTTTTAAGAATCTTTATAATACTGAGAAGTTACAAACTGCAAATTAGTATCAGCAGTGATCTGTTTAATCTATCATAGATTTACTTGAAGTTTAACACTTTAGCAGTTTGATCTAGAACATGGAAGTGTCTTAAAGAATATAATCTTCATTTAGTTTGTCTTTCGAAGTTCTGACTTGGGAGATTTTGAACAGTTTGAGAATATGGTCTTAAAAGATTTATGAATTTGTGCATTTTCTGGTGAGTTTTCTCCTACTATCTTATTTCTGATTAGATTACAACATAGAGCAATTTGTGAAGTGAAAGGAACGGAATAGAAAACATTCAAGCCAGCACTACAAAATGAGGGTTTGTGATTTTTAAAAAAATTAATCAATCAATAAACATTAAGCACCTACTATGTGCCTAGCATTGTGTTAAGCACTACATTTAGTGGTAACAAAAGCTATAGAAGAGTGCATATAGAAGATAACTTTTCTACTCTGGCTTCCATAAAGACAGAGCTCAAAGAGATAGATGGCATCTTTGAAGTGGGACATTTTTGCCTTAAAAAAAATCCTTCACCCTCCACCTTCCCTCACCATTGGTGTGACCATCTGGCTCTGACATGAGAGGACTTAGAATGAGAAATGGAAGTAGAAAGAGTATGTGAGTTTAGGGAATCTCAGAGATTATAGACTAGCCCATTGCGAGGGATTCCTTCTTTGGGGGACACCATATATGTTATCCATTTTAAACAGACTAGATGCACAGGGTGACAAGGCTAACACTGCTCAAGCTGTTTTATAAACAGGTGACTTTTATAAGTAGAATGGTTGGTTATTCTATCTCTTGTTAAGCTCACAAACCCACTTTTGATTTTGTTGAAAGTTGGGGGTGGGGAGGGTAGGTTGAATGTAGTAATTCACATGGAGTCTTGGTTGGTTGTCCTCCTTCCCTCATAAGTGTGGTGTTTTTAAACAGCTGTGCTCACACTTCTCAGAGCTGTTGCTGCTGCTACTTTGTTGTAGGAAATCTCATTTATAGTCTTCAGTTGTGAAGCACTGTCTCTAACTTCATTTTGCAGGCCTTTAGAGATGTTGAAGTAGGGATTTCTATCCTCTCTTCCCCACAATATGGCATGCTAGACTTTGCTTCATGTTTCTGTTGTAAGCAGGCACATAGTTTCAGAAAGGAGTGCTGGTCAAATCAGTTAATAAAGAAGTATGACATGGGCGACTTGAGTTTGTGGTTTGAAATGAGCAGTACATGCCGCACAGCTGTTGTTCCAACAGCTTTTCTCCAGCTGTCATGCACTGGCCTGTCACAAAATACTCCACATTCCCTTTTTACTGAACCCTTGGTAACATTCTATACTTTATTACTCAAAGAAATGGAACACACCAATTAATTTAATGACCTTTCTTCACTTCTGTGCCTCCCAATTGCCAACTTGCATTGGCTTTCTGAGGCTGAATATAGGCCAGCCTTTTGAGTTCTGGTTTTGTGTGTTGGGTAGTAGGGGTTGGGTGAGATTTTTGATGGTGGCAGTAGCTTCCTCTCTTAAAATATTACGTATGAAATTGTTTGGATCAGAAGACTTTTTAGGTATAGCACAGCTTTTAGGCATATGAAAGGTTCAGTTTTACTCTAACCTTTCCTCAACCCTAGCTTGTAGCGGGGTAGCCTAGTTATCTTTGGTACTACTTCACACCCCATCTCCTTTCACTATCCCATCTGTATTTACAGGTTTTAGCAATATTTTGCAAGGCTGAAAGTTTTCTCTGGCTAAATTAGTTTGAGAATGCTGTAGTATATAATCAGGCTTACATCTTTCTTATGGTTTTACCATTGTTTTGCTTTGAATTAAAGTTGAAATTGTGTTGTGTGAAGGAAGTAGCCACTAGAGAGCATGGCAAAAAGATACTTCTAAGTATGATGAAGACTTTTGTGATTAGTAAGAAATTAAATTTGACATTTATGGTCTTAAAGCACTTTACCTACAATTAACAAGTATTAAGTGCTTACTGTGTAAGCTAGGTCCTGGGGATATAAGTACAAAGAATGAAATTATTTCTACTCACAATGAAATTAATAGGCTAATAGAGGACACAAGTACATAGAAAAATCTCTAGATAGAGAATAAATTTAGAGTCAATAACTATGTATACATACACACACACAAAGTAATTAAATACAAGATAGTTTGGGAAGGAGGGAATTAGCGTTTGGGGTATCAGGAAACATTTCATGCAGAAGATGGTGCCTAAGCCACTCCTTTTTTTTTTTTAAAGTTGTTTTAAAAAATTTTATTGATGCTTTTTGGCTTTAAAAAAAATAGCATTTACCAAATACTTCTGTCTTCCTACCCACTCCTTTTTTGTAACAAACATTTTAAGCAAATGAAACGGACATGCTATTGACATGCTCTTCCATACTCATAACCCCTCAACCTTCTACTGAGATTAAAAAAACCCAAGCAGATTTCATTGGCCTTCTACAATCAATATCGGTTACTTATCTTACCTGAATTTTTATTTCTTTTAGTATTTTCTTCCCATGAAAATATATACCTTGATTCTTTTTTTTTCCATTCTGCATAAGTTCATATAAGTCTTTCCCTATTTCTTTGAATTGTTCAACTTTGTTGTTTCTACCACAAAAAGTACTACTAGTAACAGGGGACTTTCTCCTCCACTGGTCTTTGACCTTATTTTATTATATGCCTGGTACTAAGTAGATGGAAGACTAGGTCAAAGGATTTGAATAATTTAGTGAGAAATTGCAAATTGTTGGAATGGTTGGACCATTCCAGACTTTCACCCCCTATTGTATTCTTGTCTTCCCATAGCTCACTCAACATTACTGGTTTTTTTCCTATCGTATTTGCCAATTTTAATGTGAGGTGAAGCCAATATTGTTATAATTTTCATTTCTCATATTACTGATTTCCTGTAATTTTTTCTTAATTGCATTTTCTAATTCTGAAGGCCATTTGTTCATATCTTTTGACCATTTAGTTATTAGTAAATTCTCTGTCTCATATTTTTGTATCAGTTCTCCATAGCAGATTTTATTATTGGTTATTTGATTAAAATATTTTCCCCATCCTAGTTTCTCATGTTTTTGTTTGTGCAAATGCTTTTTAATTTTAAGTAATTCAATTTGTTTATTTTACTTTGTAGGAACACTTCAATCCTTTAGTTAAGAATTCTTCTAGCTATTTTGTGAAAGTGCCTCCTTCCTTTCTCCTAATATCACCTCACTGTGTGGGCATTATGTTTTTTAATGTTATTTTTATATCTAGGTTGAGTATCCAATCAGAACTTAATGTAGAAATAAATTATTATTTTATTGATGATGATGATGATGATGATGATGATGATAATAATAATAATAATAATAATAATAATACGTGCTGACCTAAACATTTCTGCCAAACACATGACCGGTTTTCCTAATAGTTTTGACAAATAAGGAGAGTCATGGTTTTAACAGAAGGTCCTGAATGGATGACTAGCATCAACTTAAAAAGTTAATAATAGAGTGGTGTTAAGAGATAAAGTGGAATGGAAGTAATTCATTCTGTAAGTGAGGAAAGAAGTAAAGCTATGACCTTGGAGGAAAATGTTTGAGGCAACAAAAAGGCATATATTAGAAGAACTAAAGTGTGTAGAGAAAGGTTTATTCTGGTATTGGGAGTTTAGGCTTAAAAATGAAATGTTTTAGGAAAAATTATATTGCTTGATATCTAGTTTCCTGCTCTCCCTGTCAAGCCTGTTGTTCTCAACATAGGGCTGGTACAACCAAATAGATTTATAACTTAATATTGGAGCCTGGTTTGTGGCAGGGGGGCAACGTCCTCAGCTGATGAGGAAACTGAGGCAAACAGGGTTAAGTGACTTGCCCTGGGTCACAGAGCTAGTGAGTGTGTCTGAGAGGGGTTTGAACTGAGGTCTTCCTTACTGCAAGATCAGACTTCTATCCATTTACTCCTAGAGGCTTCTTGCTAGAGAGGGGAGTCTACCAACAGTGTCAGGTGTAGTAGATGGGTTAGGAATGATTAGGACTGAGAAAAGATCTGGTAATTAAGAGATCATTCATGACTTCAGAGAAAGGTGCTTTAAATTGAGTGGTGAGGTTGAAAGTTAGATTGCAAAGAACGGAGGAATGAGTAAAAAATCTTAAAAGTGAAATGATTGTCCAGGGTTTTTTACACACACACACACACATATAGATAGATAGAGATATAGATACATTATATACTTGATGAGTTATCAGTTATCAAGTTTTTTGGATCCTAGTCTGTTATTCCTACCATAATATGCTTCTTAGCAGATAGCTGATGTCAATTCCAATTTACATCTTCTTTTCATTGTGAATATGGGTTGAGGTTTCTTTCTTAGGGAGATATTGTATAATAGAGGGCCGGATTTAGTCAGAAGACCTGGCTTTGAATCCTGTCTTCTTGGTGTTTGTCAATATGTCACTTCACTTCTGATCCTTAATTTTCTTAGCAGTAATGGTAAAGGTAATATATACTGCTTCAGAGGATTTTTGAATACACTGTTTCACTTGATCAATTGTGCCAATAGCTGTTTTAAATTACAGGAGTACCTATAGCATATTTAGACCTAATACACTAAAATCACAGATATGACAATAAATCCATTAAAATAATAACTTAATTGTGTAAATCATATCATTTGAATGACATGTGCACACATGTGCATGTGTGTGTAAAACACCACTGGTCTAGAACTCATAAGTAAATGTTTTTCCTTCAGTTGCTATCTAGGATTGGATAATATGTGATAGTACAATACATATAGTTCAGCATACTTAAAAGTGGAATGGTAAAAATAGATGAGGTTCTATCCGTTGTTCTTGATCTCATATAGTTAAATATTTAGGATTTGTTTTTTTAACTCCCAGAACTATAAAACTGTCATAAGATCTGAAAAACAATCAAACTATCCTTTCAGCCTTCTAACCTTTTAGCAGTTTATAAGATACATGTAGAATTCCATTTTGCAGTGGTATTGGATTTCTGTAGAGTTTGGTCGATGATGATTAAAAATTGATTCTTTTTTTTTTAAAGTAACATAACAGATTTGTAAATAATAATGTAACTTTGTAATCATTGAATAGAACTTATTTTTATTTTTCTAGCTCTGACTTAAACTAAAAAAACTGAGGGCTAGGCTTTTATTAAGCTTCTGTAAAGGTATAATAGATTGACTACTGAATTTGGTTCCGACCCTGGTCATACAACTTGATATCTGTGTGACCGTTAGCTCAGGCTTCTCTTGATTTCCTGGTCCAGACTATGATACCTCCCTAATTTACCCAACTTCTTAGATTGCTGTTTCTGGAAATGGAGGGAGTTGAACTAAATAATCTTTAAAGTCCCCTACTACCTCAGAAATCCCAAGTTGTACAGCAGAGCATAGATTTTGTTTATGCTGTGATTTTTGAACTTACTTTTATTTTCCTACATAGAGTTTAATTACTTCATTATTTGAGGATTTGATGTTTCTTTTCAAAATTTTGCTTTCCCCAGTGCTAGTTTGTGTACTTCTAATGCCTGAAAAGAACATTTCCATGCTACTGCTACTTTTAAGTTATTTAAACAGGAATAGGCTGCACCTATTTCCATCCTACAGTAAGAGGAATTGTTTTCTCTAATTTGTTCATTAAATTGTGTGAAGAAATTATTAAGCTTATGAAATGTCAGTGTCCACTGGGGACAATGCACAGAGGTCTTATGATAACTGTGTTTACTTTCACTAGGGAAATTATCTTATCACTTTTTCTCAAGTGGAATAGTGATGTTATATTCCTCTTCCTTCTCGGGAAGACAAAATCATTCCAGTATCAAGGAATAAGCTTTCTTATTCCAAAGAGCAGCATTTCAGTTAAATAACAAACATTTATTAAGTGCTTCTCTTGTCACACAGTAGACTAGGTGCTAAGGTTACAAGAACAAAAGTGAAAGTTCTTGCCCTTGATTGACTCATAGTCTAGTGGAAGGGGGATGGGAATGGGGAGAGCACAGGACCATATATAGTTATAAGATGCTCTGAGGGAAAGAAGGGGAGTTGCTAGCAATGGGGGAGTTAGTTTTCTTGCAGGAAGAAGGGAGCCTAGGGAGAAACTAGCCATTTTTTGAGGAGATAGTGAGGAGGGCTGGCATTCTAGGAATAGGAACTGGCCAGTGCAAAGGCATAGAGGCTAGAAATGGGAGACTTTCTGTGATGAACAGAGAACATCTGCAAAAATGTCTAATAAGGCTGGAAGTGAAGTTGGAACCAGGTTGTGAAGGGCTTTTAAAACCCAGACAGAGGAGTTTATATTTAATGCAAGAAGTGCCAGTTTGTCCATGGAGCACTTTGGGACCTCTAATATATTGTTAGAGCCTATAAATGCTGGTCAAGGGGAGTCTGGGAAAGAGTAGGGGCCTTAGTGATAAATTGGTACAACCCCCCCATATCTTATAGGTGGAGCCCAGAGAGGTTAAGTGACTTGAGGAGGCAGTATGGCATAATAAGAAGAAAATGAATTTGGAATCAGGAGAGCCTTGGGTTTGCAACCTGTGCTTACCTAATTCTCCGATGCAGTTTCTTCATGTGTAAAATGGGGCTGATGATAGAACCTGTATCTACCTCTTAGGGTAGATGCTCTTATAATATATATATATATATATATATATATATATTTTTTTTTTTTTTTTGCGGGGCTATGGGGGATTAAGTTACTTGCCCATTATCACACAGCCAGTAAGTGTCAAGTGTCTGAGGTCAGATTCGAACTCAGGTACTCCTGAATCCAGGGCCGGTGCTTTATCCACTGCGCCACCTAGCCGCCCCTGCTCTTATAAAATCTTAAAGCTCTGTATAAATGTCAGCAATTATTATTGATGCCCATTATTTCTTAGCTAGTGATGCTCTAAACTCTCTGCTGACCTCCAGGCTTGCATTTCTAGATGCCTTTCAGACATCTTGAACTGAACGTCCAGGAGAAATCTTAAACTCAATGTCTGGAACTGAACTCATAATCTTTCCCCATAAATCCATCCTCCCTCTTCTTAGCTTCCTTATTTTTGTAGAAGGCAACAGTATCCTCCTAGTCTCCCTCAGGCTTGCAGCCTCGGTCATCCTGGGACTCTTTTCTCTGTCTCTGTCTCTCTCGCTTCTCTCCTCCCACAGTACCACCATTCTAATTCAAGCCCTCATCATATTATTCTGGGATTATTGATTGCAATAGCCTGCTAGTGGTCTGCCTGCCTCAAGTCTCTCCCCACTCCATTCTATCCCCTATTCAGCCACCGAAGTGATTTTCCAAGATACAGGTCAGGTCAGTGTCCACACTAATAAACTCCAGTGGTCCCTGTTGTCTCCTGGATCTGCATTCAAAGCCTTTCATAACCCAGCCCCCTCTTACCTTTCCAGTCATCATACTTGTTACTTCTTGACAGATACTCTTTGACACTAACCTCCATGAGCCATACACTCCATCCCTTGGCTATAGAGGCAATTTTCTCTGTCCCCTATGACTGGAGCTCTTCTCTGTCCTCCACTTTGACTACCCACCTCCCTGGCTTCCTTTAATAAAGTCCCAACTAAAATTCCATCTTTTATTAGAAGCCTTCCTCAACCCTTCTTAATTCTAATGCCTTCCTTCTGTTATTTTTCCCCCCTATTTGTCCTGAATTTAGCTTTGTTTGCATGTTATCTCCCCTATTAGATGGTAAGCTCATTGAGGGCAGAGACTATCTTTTGACTGTGTTTTTATCCTCAGCATCTAGCACAGTGCCTAGCAAACACATAGTAGGTGCCTATTAAATATTTATTGATTAATTATTTCTTATCTAATATGAGGCAGAGCTAGGATTTGAACCCAACCCACTTGACTGTTTGATATTCTTTCCCACTGTACTATAATACATATATGATTTCATATTGACTATTTTGGAGGGGAAAATCTTCTTAGCATTAAACTTCTTTGGAGCTCCTATCCACATCGTGCTTAATGTCTAGGTTCTGCCAGTTTGGGAGATGCTGGTAAGAGCGTTATTGTTGTTGTTGTTGTTTAAGGATTGATTGCTTCTCAACATGTGTTTTATGATTAAATTTTGAGAGGCATATAAAAAAGAGTGTCTAAGGACTTCATTTTTGAGGCCAGATGATCAGAACTCTTAATTTTCTTTGCAATCAGGAAGAAATGTGGAATTGGAGCCTGCCTTATTTATCTAAAAGCAGACTGCTCAGTTCATTCTGGCAGGCCTTGTTTGTGGCAATACTCTATGAAAGGATCATGCTCTAATTTAAATGGAGTTACCATAGTTCTTAGGTTCTGTGTCAGGAATACCAGGTTAATGGAGGTTATAAAGCTTTTAATTAGAAATCATTTTATTTTTCAAAAAGTCTTTCCTCCCTAGAATTTTTTTTAATGTTTTGTATCAAACTTTCAGTGCAGATTTATGACTGTGCTAAATGTAGGGCCTAGAGTATTAACATTTACAAAATTTTTGTTTTGAATAGGTTGGTTTTTCTTTAAATTTTCTTTCAGTGAATGATAGAAAGAGTTCCGATTTAACACTTTGCCTTCCTGTTGTAACTATGCTAATGATGACCATTGATGAAACCAGGATTAGTGCCAAAGAAAGGTAATGATATCCTTATTGTAAATGTCAGCTTGAATAAGGCTTTGTGAGAAGCCGGAGCTAAAGATACTGTGGTACTTGATAAAGAAGGGTAGTTGAAATGTAAGTTTATAATTACAAACAAAATAAAACCAGGTTCTCTGGGAGGGTTAAAGGCATTGTAATACTAACAACTCAGACTCTTACATTAGAGTTTCCCTTCTGGGTGGGAGCCTGTTTCCTTTCTGTGTACTTAAAGAAGAAAAACAAACAAAAGTACATTTTCCCAATTACAGTTAGAGATGAATGACTTTATGTTAAAGGTTTTCCCTTAGAGTTTCCTAGTAGACAAGCATTTTTCAGTGTTGTGATTTGCCCTTTGAATTACATTACATTAGTTTGGGCTTTTTCTCCAAGAACAGTATCTGACTTCATCTGGATAGTTACTGGAATTGAGGATTAATTTTGCTTTGAACTTCCTGTTTGAAGAAATGTCACTTTCAGCTTTCCCCTTGTGCCAAATCATTTAGTAGGAATACAGAACAGATGCTTAAATATGGGGTTTAGAAGTGGATGTATGATGGAAGATTTAAAATGGTGAGAATGGCAAGAGTACCGGACTGGGAGTCAGGTTTGAAACCTGCTTGAGTCACCTACTTACTGCCTGTGTGATCTTAGGGCAAGGTAATCTTCCTTCCCCGGGCCTGTAAAATAAGAGGGTTAGACTCACCCTGTCCATAAATCTATCATCGAAGTAGTACTGAAGTACCTTAGCTTCCATGTTGTAGCTATAAAATAGGCTCACGGTCTTTCCCCTCCCCTTCTGAGTGTATCTGTGTACATACACACACACACACAAGTGGATGCCATTATTGAGGATTGTTTATAAAAACAAAGATTCAGAGGAGCCAAAGAGTTCTTTATTTGGAGGCTGTTTTAATCTGGGCTACGTTAAGCACTTTACTGCCTGTGACCTTGGGCAAATCACTTTACTTATCTGGGGCTGTTTCTGTCAAATGAGTGGCTGGACTAAAGGATCTCTTAACATGTCTTCCAGCTCTAAATGCTGTGATTCAAAGTTTAATTTTTAGAAAGGGTTTTTTGTTATTATAAATCGAAAGAATAAGTGCTGTAGTAATAAGTGAGAATAAGCCAATTGTAGCTCATACTTACCCCCGCCCCCGCTTCTGTTGTCTTCTATATCATATCATATATCATGTCATGTCATACATCACATTATATGTGTTATATGCTATATAGTGTGAATCATAGTACAGAAAGGGCTTTTTCAATGTATTCTATATATTCTTTCTATATATACACACACATATATGTGTATGTACACACATGCACACACACATAGACTTTTCCTTTCTGGGAACTCTCTTTTTTTGGGTCTGACTTGCCTATATTTGGGGATAAGCTATTTTTAGACTAATATGGGAGATCTTTCTGAGCCTGCTACATCGTTGTTCCGATCGATGGTAGAAATTTAGATAAGGGCTGTTTAGGAGGAAAATGTGTTGGGAAGAAAGGTAAACTGATCTGTGACTTCCCTAACAAGAGGGTAAAAGTAGAATCCTTTTCTTTCTCAAAGAAAGTATGGGATCAGATTCATTTGGGAGCCAGGGAATTGAGATTCTCTGTGTCTTTCAGTGCTTTCTTTGGAGGCATAAATTTAGTTCCTCACCCATCACCTCTGTCCCTGAGAGGTTGTTGGAGACTTTCTTTTCAAAGGGGCTACTGTTGGTCTTCATGGGTCTTCCTAGTGGTTCAAGGCTCATCTCTAGTCGTATTTTACGTACCCTTCCCATATCTCTTCTGTACTTTCTGTTTCTGGAATTCATTTATGCACTAAGTACTAGGTGCCTACTGTGTACAAAGGCTGCATGAAAAACCAACTTTATATATGAACCTGTGTGTGTGTGTGGGAGGAGAGAGGAGTAGTCACATAGATAAGTAAGGGTCAGATGATTTGAGAAGGGAGAGAAGCCTGGCAACTAGGGTTTCAGAAGGAAGGTTTTTCCCTGAAGTTTGTATTTATTTTGTATTTATTCTGCACATAGTTACAGATCTACCTATTTAATGAGTACCCTTTTCTACTTTGATAGAATGTAAACTCCATATGAGTAGGGATTATCTTATTATGAGAAATAATTATTAATAATTAATATCTCGGGGAACCCAGAAATCTCCCCCCTTTTTAATCTTTTCCCTCCCATCAAAGGCAAGGTCTCCTTGAGAGATTTCATCAGATCTCTCCATCTGGGTTAGGCTCAATCCAGGCTCACAAGGAATCTTGGGTAGAGACCGATCCATTTATCTGGATAGCCAAAGGCTTCTCCATGCCAGGGTGGGGGTCACTCATGGGGCCTCCTATTGAAGGGGAGGACATTCTTTGGATTGATAGCCCAGGGCTGGAGATAATGTCTCTGCAGGCCAGTTCTTGGCCCCATTGACCACCTACTGTTTCAAGGGTATAAAAGCTTTGTGCCCCACCACTGTGGGGATCTCTGGTCTGAGAGAGATGGCCCCAGACCTCGTTTTATTAAGAAGCCACCTGCCACATTGATAAAATGATGAAATTGCTCAGATCCGATGTCTCTCATTTTAATCGTCACATGCTACTCATTTGTTTCTTGGTACCTCAAGCACAGTGCCTGGCACACAGCAGAGGCTTAATAAATGCTTGGTAATGATTGATTACCCATTCATTGATTAGTTGCCAGGGGTTACATGTCTAGTAAATGTTAGAGTTGAGATTTGAATTCAGATCTTTTGGCTCTTAGACAAGTGTTCTTTCCACTAGACATGGCCTCTAGAAAGAGGAGAATTTTTTTTTTTATTTTAAGTTTTAAGGTGTTTTAAAACAGAGTACTGGTAGAGTCATAATCAAAGATTCATCCTTCGAGGGGAAGCTAGGTGGTGCAGTGGATAAAGCACGTGCCTGGATTCAGGAGGACCCGAGTTCAAATCCAGCCTCAGATACTTGACACTGTGTGACCCTGGGCAAGTCACCCTAACCCTCATTGCCCCATCAAAAAAAACCAAACCAAAAAACCAAAAAACGAAACAAGCAAATAAACAAAAAGATTCATTTTTCAAAAGGTGGAGGAACTAAGAAGGGGAAATTCTTACAGTAGGGAACTCTGGGGCAGGTAGAAATGGCCAGACTCTTGGAGGAGAGCCAGGAGTCATTTAACAGGTGTCCCAACCTTTGGGAGAACAATTACAGAGAGTTTAGGGGAATACTAGGAGGAACTTAGGAACTAAACTTCTATTGAGAAAGTCAGTGTAGGAGGGATGGGAAATTCTCCACGTTGAAATTCTGAAGACCCAAGAAGTGGTTGCTGTCCAGAGGAAGAAGCAAACATGGAAAACCTGCCTAGAAGATGGAAGCACAGGGAGCTGGCCGAAGAGGAGTGAACAAGTCTGACAAAAGGGACTGGTTGAGTCTATGTTTCAGTACTTCTGGGACTGACTGGGAGTAGTAAGGACTGCCCAGAGAAAGTGCTACCAGAAAAAGAGAAGGACCCAAAGAGAGGTAAAGGCCTCTCCCTGCTCATGGCCAACTGGCCGACGGTAACTGATGACAGAGAGAATGCAGGCCTGCTTAACTTTGCTGTGCTTCTAGTTTCAGTATCAGGACAGGACAGAAAGATGGCTAAGAGGCATCTGATGCTCGAGATGAGAAGGTGGCTAGTCAGAGGATTTAGCTGCCATGGATGAATTGGTCACCTGGCCAAGATAAATGGACATCATCTTTGTGTGGGTACTTGCAGTGCTTAACCTGGAGAAGAGAAGACTTAGCTCGTGGTAGTTGTCTAAGAGTACTTGAAGAGCAGTTAGATTTGGGTTTGAGAGGGCGGCATTAGGAGCAGTGAGGTAGAAGGCTGCACCTTATAAAAACCTTCATTATATTTCTATAGTCAGTTCCTAATACTTGACATCTGGGCTTTTAAAAAATATGTCTTGTTTTTAGGTTTTGACTATTAGGTTCTTAACTCTTTATTTTGTTCGTAGGAGATTGAGCATTTTATCTACCTTGCTAGAATACTCCAAATTCAAACATCTCTCTCTCAAATGGTCTCTGGAAAAAGGAAACTAGTTGATGCTCTTTATTAGTCTAGGAAATCATGCCTAATTCAGAGCATAGTGCAATTGTAAAATTACAGTTGGAATGAATGTCATCGAGTGGCTAAACTCCTTACCTGAAGGAAGCATGAATCTCTCCTGTTATTCAGTCTCTGCTTGAAGACTGTCAGTGATGGGGAGCTTTTACATCAGCCTGTTTTCATTTTTCAGTAGCTTTAATTTTATAGGAATTCCTTCCTTGCCCATTCAGCAGAAACCATTATTCCTTTGGCTTCCATCTGTTAGTCTTAGTTGTGTCTGGAGTAGATAGCAAGTAGGAGTTGAGAACAGTGGGGTAGGGGTATGGATCCTGAAAGAGAAATGATTAAATAAAATGATTAAATAACTTTCCATTATTTCTGGTCAAATCAGTGTTTAACTCAAAGTTGTTTTTTCATAACTCTTTTACCCCCTCTGGCCTCCTATAGATAGATAGCCCATATTGTCCAACCTAATGGTTCTCAGCCTTTTCAGCTATGGGGATAGCCCCCCTACCCTGGCCCTTTTTTTTTTTTTTTAAGCAAGGCAATTGGGGTTAAGTGACTTGCTCAGGGTCACACAGCTAGTAAGTGTTAAGTGTCTGAGGCTGGATTTGAACTCCTGACTCCTGACTCCTGGGCTGGTGCTCTATCCACTGCACCATCTAGCTGCCCGTACCCTGGCCTTTTAAAACTTTACCACAATTGTTTTTTTTTTTTGTTTTTTGTCATTTTCATTTCTTTTAAAAAATTTCTTTTTCTTTTTTAAAATCATAACACATGTAGAGATAGTTTTCAACATTTGTTGTCATTTTCATTTCACTAGCTGTGCGACCCTGGGCAAGTCATTTAACCTTGGTTGCCTTAGTTCACTCAACTGTGAAAAGGGGATAATGATAACATTTTGTGAGAATAAAGTGAGATGATATTCATAAAGCTCTTAGCACAGAACCTAGCAAATAGTATGCATTTTGTCAATGATTATACTTACCCTTCCCCAAATATAGCCTTTCCCCTTCCCCTGCCCAGAGGTATCATACCTTGTAACAAAGAATTTCTTAAAAGTGAAGGAGGTGGGGCAGCTAGGTGGCGCAGTGGATAGAGCACCGGCCCTAGAGTCAGGAGTACCTGAGTTCAAATCCGGCCTCAGACACTTAACACTTACTAGCTGTGTGACCCTGGGCAAGTCACTTGACCCCAATTGCCTCACTAAAAAAAAAAAAAAAAAAAAAAGTGAAGGAGGTGCATTTTGTAATGTAAAAATTTTTTTTACTGACCTCAATATGATACTAATTATACTATTAGTGTGCATTAATTGATAAAGCATATGTATTTTTTGTGACACGTTATTTGCCACAACTTCTGAAGTGTACATATGCCTAAAAATTACTTGTATCCTAAATTTTGACGCCTAGGAGATCTCAATAATAATTATAAACATTAATTAAAGTTGTTTTTGCAGCCTTAACATTTGGAAAGCCTTTTTTTGGTTGGGGAGGTAAGGTGTCATTTAGATAATCCATATCTCTTTAAAAGGCTTTGTGGGTGGGCAGTTAGTTGGTGCAGTGGATAAAGCACCAGCCTTGGATTCAGGAGGACCTGAGCTCAAATCCAGCCTCAGATACTTGACACTAGCTGTGTGACCCTAGGCAAGTCACTTAACCCTCAATGCCCTGCAAAAAAAAAAAAAAAGGCTTTGTGGGTAGATAGAGCCAAGATGATGGAGTAGCAGGAAGCAGTACAACAAGCTTCCTCTCTGCCTATCCCCCCAGTTCTCCCAGACACATCTAGAAAATGTACCAACTTGAATCTGGGTGGGGAAAGCCCAGAACAAATGAGTGAATAATTTTCCCAGCCCAGGATGGCAAAGGAAAGAGACTGAGGAGGCTGTGCACATGAGTTGGGATTTGCCCAAGAGCATAGTGCAGAGCATTTCAGTACAGGGAGATAATGTGTACCAGGGCAGGTGGAGGACCCAGGCCCATACTGGGTCACCTCAGCAGGGACAGGTGCCAGTTTTGTTGCCTGATTTTCAGTTCTGGGTCACAGATACAGGGTGCACTGAGAAGGGGATCTTCCCTTCACAGCTCACTACTCTAATACAAACCTTGGACTGTGTACTGAGGAAGAGAAGGTTTAGAAGCAAACAGCAACAGGGTGACTCAGATACCAGGAGCAAAGCAGGGTCTCAGTTCCAGCATCTAGCCTAGTTTGAAGCCTACAGATGGATGACTAGGCAGGAATTCCAGACCAAAGCAGAGTGTCCAGTTCTGTTACTGAGCCAGCAGAGCTTCCCATATGCTTAATAGTGACTGAGTCCAGCAGCAGTGTACTGTTGGTTAGAACCAAATTCTGGTCAGGAACTTGCTTATCTCATTCTAGGGGCACAGTGATTAGACTGTGCCTGGAATCAGACTACTTTGGGAATACTAAAAGCCTGCCAGGTCCCAGAGAATTGGCGTTGAGAGCCTGGAACAACATAAAACTTGATACCCCAAGAAAGCAGGACCAGCTCAGAACTTCCCTTCAGAAGTGTTCAGAGCCTAGCCTTGATATGAATGAAGTCTGAAGTTAGGAAATAGACTGAACTAATGAGCAAACAAAAAACTATCCTGTCACATAGAGTGACATGGACACTCAAGACACAAACCCAGAAGAAGAGAAGGACTTCAAAATATGTACAAGCAAAAGCCTCAGAGGAAAACACAACTGGAGAACAGATTCAGCTAGAATTCTTGGAAGAGATGAAACCAAGTGTTTAAAAATGTTTTTGTCGATAAAATGAGAATACCAAAGGAAAAAAACTGGAAAAGAAATGAGAACTATAGAAAAAAGAATTGGAAAAGAAATTAACAGCTTGGCACACGAAGTACAAAACTTTTACCAGGCAGCAAACTCCATGAAGATTAGGATAGATCAAATAGAGATAACAAGTAATATTAAAATAGTCAAAAGACTAAAAAAAAAGAAAGAAAAAAGTAATGTTTTGTAGCAAAAATAACTAACCTGGAAAACAGATTAAGAAGAAAAAATTTCATAAAGGATCATCAGACTACCTGAACACCATGACTGAAATGAGATTCTGGATAACATATTTTGAGAAATCTTAAAAGAAAACTGCCCATATTTTTAGGGCCAGAGGGCAAGTAGAAATAGAAGGAATAACCTTCTGAAAGAAACCTCCAAGTGAACTCCCAGGAGCATTATAGTAAAAATTCAGCACCTCTAAGTTTAAAAAAAAAATACTGCAATCAGCTAGAAAGAAAGAATTCAAGTACCAAGGAACCACAGTTAGGACGACACAAATTAGCAGCCAGTCCCAAAAAGGAGTGGAGAGCTTGGAATATGATATTCCATAAGGCAAAGAATCTGAGTTTACAGCTAAGAATAACTTGCCTAGTAAAACTGAGGAGTATAATGCTACAGGGAGGAAAAATGCATCTTAAATGACGTAGATGATTTCGAAGTATGCCTGATGAACTGCTGTGGAGAAACTCTGAAATACAAACACAAGAGTTAAGAAAAACAAAAACATAAATGTGAGTTAATAATTATAAGAGATTAAACAAGGACAAATCACTTGCATTCTGATTTGGAGAGATGATATTTGTGTACCCTCTGAACCTCATCATTGGGTCATAGAGGGAGGCCTATTAGACAGGAGGCATAGGAGTGGTTCTGTTTTCTCTTAATGATCTTAAAACAAGAATGGAAAGAGAGGGCAAGAGTAATACACTGATTGGGGAGGGGAGGAAGGGAAGGGAAGGCTAGAAAAAATTGTCTCATATAATCAGTACAGACCAGGAGGCGGAGTTAACATCTGACACTTGAACTTTGCTCTCATTAGAACTGGTCAAAGGAGGGAAGAAAACACACACACACACACACACACACACAGAGTTTTGTATAAAAATGAATTTCACCCAGTAGGGAAGTAAGGAAATTGGGGGAGAAAGGATAATTAAAGGTAGGTTAAATTAAGGGAGTGATTAGTCCTAAGCAAAATAAACTCTGAGGTGGCAAAGAATAGGAATCTGAGGAGGTGGCTATCAACTGGGCAATGGCTGAACAAGTTATGGTGTAATTCTGTGGTGGGGTAAACCGATACAGAGTGAAGTGAATGGAACTAGAAGAACAACAATGTAGTAAAGACAAATTTGAAAGAACTAGAATGAATGAAATCACCAACCATGATTCCAGAGGACTTCTAATAGAGAGATGAAAGACTCAGTGCAGAATGAGACATATTTTTGGAAGCATGGCCAGTGGGGAAATTTGTTATATGTGTTTATAACAGGGTTTTGTTTTTTCTTTTGTTCTAAGCTGGGTGGGTGGGGGTTGGGGTAGAAGAGAAAGAAGGAAGATTTTTGCTAATCAACTAAATAAATAAATGAACATACACACTCTCTTACTTTCCAGGGAATTGAGCTTCCCCCCCCCCCATTTCCCTGTAGGCAGGCAGAGGCCTTCACAGTCAGTTAGTTAACTTTAGAACTGACCTCAGAAGTTGTAGGTGCTTAATAGATGTTTGTTTCTCACATTGTAAAGCATTTTAAAAAGTAAAGGCTGATTTTTCATACAACCACAGTTTGTTCAAGGTTACCAGAACTGCTGCTTAGTATCAGACCAAAGCTGTGCTACTGGGAACCAGCAAGTGCTGCTGAGTCCTTCTCGATTCTTATTCACTTCCTTAGAGCCTATTTGATAATTTGTTGACATAGAAGCCAAGCTGTTCAAAATGACCCAGTGATAAGCTTTTAAAACAGAGCTTCAGCAAGATAGTGTCCTGACTAGGCATGTCTATTTGGAAAGCTCCCAGTGAATAGGCACAAGTGACATGTCATCCAGCCACAGGATGGCAGAAGGTAGACATTGCCTATGCTAATTCTCAAACCTCCATGGTATATACCAGGTACTCAGTGAGCAGCACCTGGCCAATCTTCACAATTTGGCTTCTCATTTTCTTTAAATTTGCTATTCACTCACATACTCCAATGTACATATTAAATTTTTTAATATAATCTTATTCTGGTACCTTTTTGGTTTGTGGAGGTGAACTCGGGTTCTCAAAGGCTATTCCATTGGAGCTTATGCTGGAAAGGTTTTTTTAGAGTGTGGGCAAAGGGGAAGACTATATAAACCTTCCAGGAAATAGCCTATCAATGTTTAGAGGAGGTTCATCATCAGATCAACATTATCAAAATGTCTTCAGTGTTTTGGACACGCAAACTCATGAAGCCTTTGAGGTGTGGAAGGATTCCAGTTTTTGTTAGTGGCAGGAGGGAGTACCAACACTAAAGAAAATGCAGATTATTTGAAGTGAAGAAGTAAAATACCTTTGGTTTGCCTTGTTCTCTCCATTTTTAATTGTTCAGATCTCTGGTATCCTTCACTAATTAATAGGCATAATAAACAAAAGTAAATTTCAGCCTGGCCTCTATTGAACTCTATTAACTATCCTGATTTAGTGGTGACTGAATTATTCCATTTTTACAGTAAATTATTGAGATTAAATTGAAAGAGTAGTACAGATGGTCAGACTATCAATCTTCTGAAATATCTTCTCTGGAACATCCTGATGTTATAGCAAAATTACATGCCTCATTCCCTTCCCTTGAGTGTTTCTGATACATCATGCTGTGAATCATACCATGAAATTTAAAGAGATAAGGAAAACACTCCTTGAGTTAGTGCTCCAAGCCCACGGATGAAGGACTTTCTTACACTTTAGCAGTAAGGAAAACTCGAAAGGTAGTATAAATACTCAAGTATGATTGTAAAAATGTTCTGGTCAGTAATCGGAGTTGGCAGCCAACAAAAGCTAATATGATTTTAGGCTACATTAAGAGAGGTATAGCGGGCAGCTAGGTGGCGCAGTGGATAGAGCACCGGCCCTGGAGTCAGGAGGACCTGAGTTCAAATTTGGCCTCAGACACTTGACACTTACTAGCTGTGTGACCCTGGGCAAGTCACTTAACCCTCATTGCCCTGCAAAAAAAAGAAAAAGAAAAAGAAAAAAAAAGAGAGGTATAGCATCCAGTACTGAATAGTGTCCAGTATAGTTTCCAGGGAGATACTAGTCTAACCATTCTCTGCCTTGGTCAGATCATGCCTAGAACATTGTTCTAAGTGACACATTTTGGGAAAGATATTGCTAAGCTGGAGAGCATGCAGAAGAAGATTAGGGGAATGATGAAGAGACTGGAGATCATGCCATATAAAGATCAGGTAAAGGGAATGGGGATGTTTAACTTGCAGAAGACTTGGAGAAGACACACTAGCTATCACCTGTAAGTAGGATTGGTATATAAATAATGTGTAGATTTTATATGTTAGAATATACACGCATATTTATGTTATAATCTGTGTGTGTGTGTGTGTGTGTGTGTACTTGCTTCGCCCTGGGGGTGTGAGTAATAGAGGGAAATGGTGGAGAAGAAGCTTTAAGCTTTGGTCTAAGGACAAATTTCTTGATAGAAGCAGGACTTGGCTGCATCAGGAAGGACGTGGTGAGTTTCTCTTCCTTGGAGACTTTCATGGAAAGACCCTAGGGCTGATTTTTGGCTATATTATGGAGGAAATTTCTTTTCAGGTATGAGTAAGTGGTATTATGCCTCCAGAAAAACATAAAATCCCCTGGGTGCAGAAATTCTTTCAATTTGTGTGCATGCATGTGTGTATGTGTGGGTGGGTGGGTGGTGGTAAGTTGTGCCCTGCACATAGGAAGCACTATTTTTATTTTTGTTTTGAATTAAGTTGAATTGAATTAGTTTCTGTGATTTAGTGATTTAGACAAAGGAGATTTTGTTTAATGTAGTATTTTTTTTCTTCATATAATAATCTTTTGTCCAGTGTTCTGGCTTTAGTGAAACCCTACTTTTAAGTGTTTGATTATTGAATTCTGTTGTAGAGTTAAACATTTCAGATATATGAACACAGTTAAAAAACACTCTTTATACCAATATTAATTGCTCCTGGATAGGCTGTGCCAATATAATAAAAATTACAGTACTACTTAATTTACTTATTCAGTATCTTGCCAGTCAAACTACCAAAGGCTTATGTAATAGATCTAGAAAAAATAACAATTCATCTGGAGGAACAGAAGGTCAAGCATATATCAAAGGAATTAATTTTTTTAAAAAGGTGAAAGAGGGGCAGCTAGATGGCGCAGTGGATAGAGCACCGGCCCTGGATTCAGGAATACCTGAGTTCGAATCCGGCCTCAGACATTTAACACTAGCTGTGTGACCCTGGGCAAGTCACTTAACCCCAATTGCCTCACCAAAAAAAAAAAAAAAAAGGTGAAAGAGGTGACAGAGAGGGTGCTAATAATACCAGATATATCAAACTGTTCTACAAAGCTATAATTGTCAAAACTATTTTGTTTGTCCTTCTGTTATTATATACATCATCTGTAATATGTATTTTCCCTTTCCTATATTGTTTGTTAGCATTGGTTATGATATTCTGTTATTTTTTAAAATTTATTTATTGTTTATTGTTCCATCAAGGAAACACCCTGTGTTTCTTGACGAAACAAAGGGGGAATGTAAAGAATTAATTGTTATTTGAGGTTTTTATGTCTTGGTGTGCACTGGCTTGGGGCTCTGCAAACCGCACGGTGCTCTACCCACTGGTTGTAGCCATTGCCAGGGCACTGGCACCACACGTCATCACCACTCGCCGACACCTACATGGGCCTGGCAAAATTATAATGATTGGAAGCCTAGTGAGGGCAGTCATGTGACTCTAGGTTTGGAGGAGGAGAATTGGGCATTCTAGGTGGAAGCTGGAAAGCAACAGGTGTTCTGCTGCATATTTTAAGCTGATTCCTAGGCGGTGGTATTTTTTCAGGTATTATAATTTCCCTTTTCCCATTTTATTTCCTTTCCCTTGATCCTACTGATCCTGTTTGTGGTGTTTTTTTTTAAGTTTGTTCTTGTTAAAATAAATCTTGGGGGCAGCTAGGTGCAGTGGATAAAGTGGATAAAGCACCGGCCCTGGATTCAGAAGCACCTGAGTTCAAATCTGGCCTCAGACACTTGACACTAGCTGTGTGACCCTGGGCAAGTCACTTAACTCTCATTGCCCCGCAAAAACAAAACAAAACAAAACAAAACAAAACAAAAATAAATCTTGTTCTGTTTTGAGGGAGGCTGCTGGTCTCCTTCCTTGCCCTAATATTGTGGCAAGCTGCTTAGCTAGCACTCCTCAATTAAAAATTGGTCCCCACACTGGTTAAGAAATAGAGGTTGATCAGTGGAACAGATTAGATATATAATATTACAGAAACAAATGAGCACAGTAACAGAGTGTTCAATAAACCCAAATATCTCAGCTGTTGTGGGAAGAACTCACTGTCTGACAAAATCTAGTGGGAAAACTGGAAAGTAGTGTGGCTGAAACTAGTTATAGACCAACATCTCACATTGTATACCAATATAAGCTTCAAGTTAGTACCAGGACAGGGCTTCTTAAACTTTTTCTATTCACAACCCCTTTTTGCCAGAGAAATTTTTATGCAACCCCCAGTATATAGATATATAAAATAAGTATACATAACCTTTTGCTGGTTTTTGTTTTGTTTTGTTTTCTTTTTTGCAGGGCAGTGAGGGTTAAGTGACTTGCCCAGGGTCACACAGCTAGTAAGTGTCAAGTGTCTGAGGTCAGACTTGAACTCAGGTCCTCCTGAATCCAGGGCCAGTGCTTTATCCACTGTGCCACTTGGCTACCCCATAACCTTTTATTGTTGACAAATTTTTCTTGACCCCCACATTCAGTTACACATTTGGGGTTGTGACTCACAATTTAAGAAGCTTTGATCCAGGACATCAAGGAGGACATCACAAGGAACATGGAAGAAATTACCTGTCTGACCTATAGATAGGGGAAGAGTTAATGACCAAACAAGAGATAGAAAGGTTCACGGGAGGCAAAATAGAAAATTTTGATTTCATAAATTAAAAAAAAAATTACACAAACAAAACCAATGCAAGTACACTTAAAAGAGAAGTGGGAAATGGGAAAATATTTGCAGCAAAAGTCTATCATAAAAGTTTCATTTCTAAGCTTTATTGGGAACTGAGTAAAATTTATAAGAATAATAACTGGGGCAGCTAGGTGGCGCAGTGGATAGAGCACTGGCCCTGGAGTCAGGAGTACCTGAGTTCAAATCCGGCCTCAGACACTTAACACTTATTAGCTGTGTGACCCTGGGCAAGTCACTTAACCCCGATTGCCTTACTAGGGGAAAAAAACAAAACAAAACCCATTTCCCAATTGATAATCAATAGATACAAATAGGCAGTTTTCAAAGGAAGAAGCCCAAATTATTAATAGTCCTATAAAAAAAAAGCTTAAAATCACTAATAATGAGAGAAATACAAATGAAAACAATTGAGGTGTTCCACCCTACACTCATCAGGTTGACCAAAAAAAAAAAAAATGACAAAAGGCTTTGGGAAAACAGGTACTTTAATGCACTATTGGTGGGCCTGTGAATTGGTACAGCCATTTTGTTTGTTGTGACTTGCCCAGGGTCACGCAGCTACTAAGTGTCAAGTGTCTGAGTCTGGATTTGAACTTGGGTCCTCCAGAATCCAGGGCTGGTGCATTATCCACTGTGCCATCTAGTTACCCCCAGTTCAGCCATTTTTGAAAACTGTACTTATTATTTGAGCCATTACTAGGTCTGTTCCCCAAAGAGATTTAAAAAAAAAAAGGGGTAAAAGGATCCACATGGATTTTTGTGGTGGCAAAGAATTAGAAATAGTGAATGCCTCAGGAAAGGCTGAATAAGTTATGGTTTATGTATGTGATGGCATATGTATGTGCTAGGATACTATTATGCTGTAAGAAATGGAGATGAAGGGAATGATTTCAGGAAAAAACCTGAAGACTTGTATGATCTGATACAAAGTGAAGTGAGAAGAACCAGAAGAAAAATGTATATAACATCAATATTGTAAAATGATAAACATTTTTGAAAGACCTAACAACAATGATCAACAAAATGATCAACCACAATTCCAAAGGATTCATGATGAAACATGCAATACACATGCAGATAGAAAAGTGATAAACTCTGGGGGCAGCTAGGTGGTGCAGTGGATAAAGCATCAGCCCTGGATTCAGGAGGACCTGAGTTCAAAATCTGGCCTCAAACACTTGACACTTACTAGCTGTGTGACCCTGGGCAAGTCACTTAATCCTCATTGCCCCGCAGGAAAAAGAGTCCAATACAACTGAAAGGTGATTAAACTCAGAGTACAGTTTATCACATTTTTTTTTCTAATTTTTTGGTTTTGGACAAAGCTAATTTGGAAATTTATTTTGCTTGGCTATACATGTCAGTAATGAATTCTATTTATTTTCTCAATGGGTGGGGGAGGGAGAGAATTTGGAATTGAAAATAAAATTGAAATAAAAAAATAAAACATTTCCCTTGAAAGAAGAAGTTTCTACTTCCTCAGTACCTCTTCCCAACCCCCACAGACTAAATTGAAAACATTTTTTTATCAAGGAAAGAGGTTAAGCTGGGTGATTAAGGCATAAGATATGTTGTATGTTGCAATAGTGGAAATCTTTGTAACACTTTTCCTTTATTGAGCTCTTCACTTTTTTATTCCTTCTCCGTCTTCTCTGTCCCTACTCCCATATTCTTACCTTAAGAAATTTCTACTACTCCTGGGGATTAATCAGTAACTATTGAATAGACATCATTTACTACACCAGTTACTAGATAAGATGCAAAAGAAGTATTCAGCTTAATTTTTTGTTATTTATTGAAAGGGACCTTGGCGATCATTTATTTTTATCTCTTCATTAATATAGATGAATAAACTCAGGCTCAGAAAATGTAAATGAATTGGATTAGAGTATAGGTCTTTTGACTTGTCACTTTCTTTTCCTGAAATCACACTGACTTTCAGCCCTTATGTTTATAATCTTGGGGTGAACAAACTATCTCTCTCTTCCTCCCTTTCTCCCTCTCTCTCTCCCATCACACACGTCTCCTATGTGAACACTAGAACCTTCATTATGTACAACTTGGTTTTTTAAAGTATATAATCAGTTCTGCATTTTACTTTCAAAAGTGTCCTACTTATTTCAGTTTCCTTCTGACTTTCCTTCAGTTTTCTCTTGTGCGTTTAAAAAGTTTCAAGGATTTTTTCTTCTTTTTTCCTCCCTTCCCTAAATGCAAAAAAGAAAAAAAGCAATACTTCTATTAAACATATTCAAGAAAAAATTCACCCATTGGCTATGTCCAAAAATAGATGGCTCATTCTGTACTTTGAGTATATTATGTCTCTACCAGGAGTTGGCGTAGTATGTTTGTCATCAGTCCTTTGGAGTCATGATTGATCATTGTATTGATTAGAGACATTAAATCCTTCAAAGTCATTTTTCTTTTCCTTTTGAAAAATATATTTCCACATTAATCATGTTGAGATAGAAGAAACAGAACAAAAGAAAAAAACCAAAGAATGAAAATAATATGCCAAGATTTGCATTCAGACTCCATCAGTTCTTTCTCTGGAGGTGGATAGTATGCTTCATTGTTAGTCCTTTGAGATTGTCTTGGATCATTGTATTGCTGAGTCATTCCCAGTTTTTCATTAAACAATATTGCTATTACTATGGTACAATGTTCTCCTGGTTCTGCTCATTTCACTCAGCATCAGTTCATGTTGTTCCAGGTTTTTCTGAAAATTGTTTGGTCATAATTTTATAGTACGATAATATTCCATTACATTCCTATACCACAACTTGTCCAACCATTCCCCAGTTGATGGGCATCCCCTCAGTTTCCAGTTCTTTGTCACCACAAAAAGAGCAACTATAAATATTTTTGTACGTGGGGGTTCTTTTCCCTTTTTTATGATCTCTTTGGAATACACACCTATTAGTGCGATTGCTGGGTCAAAGGGTATATACAGGTTGGTTGTCCTTTGGGCATAGTTCCAGATTGCTTTCCAGAGTGGTTGGGTCAGCTCACAACTCCACCAACAATGCATTAGTATCTCAATTTCTCCATATCTTTTCCAGTATTTTCCTTTTCTATCATATTAGCCAATTTGATAGGTGTGAGGTGGTACCTCAGAGTTTTTATTTGCATTTCTGTCATCAGTAGTAATTTAGAGCATTTTTATGTGACTATAGATTTTGATTTCATCATCTGAAAACTGCCTGTCCTTTGACCAGTTATTAATTTGGGAATGACTTGTATTCTTTTAAATTTGATTCTGTTCTCTATATATTTGAGAAATGAGGCCTTTATCAGAAACCTTGGTTGTAAAAATTGTTTCCTAGCTTTCTGCTTTCCTTCTAATCTTTGTTGCATTGGTTTTGTTTGTATAAAAACTTTTTAATAGAAGTGTCCATTTTGCATTTCATAATGCTCCCTATCTCATTTGGTCATAAATTCTTCCCTTCTCTATAGATCGGACAGTTAACTATTCCTTGCTCTCCTGATTTACTTTTGGTATCATCCTTTATGTATAAAGCATGTATCCATTTTTGACCCTGTCTTGGTATATAGTGTGAGATGTTGGTCTATACCTAGTTTCTGCCATACTATTTTTAAGTTTTCACAGCAGTTTTTGTTAAATAGTGAGTTCTTATCCCAGAAGATGGAGTCTTTGGCTTTATCAAACAGGTTACTACAGTCATTTACTGCTGTGTTTTGTGTACCTAATCTATTCCACTGATTTACTACTGTTTCTTAGCCAGTGCCAAATAGTTTTGATGATTGCCACATTATAGTATAGTTTTTAGATCTACAGCTAGGCCACCTTCCTTTGCATTTTTTTCATTAATTCCCTTGATATTTTTGACCTTTTGTTCTTCCAGATGAATTTTGTTATTATTTTTTCTAGCTCCAAAAAATAGTTTTTGGTAGTTTGATTGGTATGCCACTGAATACATAAATTAACTTAGGTTGAATTGTCATTTTTATTATATTAGGTTGGCCTACTCATGAGCAATTGATATTTTTCTGATTGTTTAGATCTGACTTTAATTGTGTGAAGTGTTTTGTAATTGTGTTCATGTAGTTCTTGGGTTTGTGTTGGCAGGTAAACTCCCAAATATTTTATATTGTCTACAGTTACTTTACATGGAATTTCTCTTTCTATCTCTTGCTTCTGAGCTTTGTTGGTCATGTATAGAAATGCTGATGATTTATGTGGATTTATTTTATATTCCGCAACTTTGCTAAAGTTGTTAATTATTTCAGGTAGTTTTGTAGTTAGTTGATTGTCCAAGATTTTCTGAGTATATCATCATATCATCTTCAAAGAGTAATAGTTTTGTTTCCTCATTGCATATTTTAATTCCTTCACTTTCTTTTTCTTATTGCTACAATATTGAATAAAAGTGGAAAAATGGGCATCCTTGTTTAACCCCTGATCTTACTGGGAAGGTGTCTAGCTTATCCCCATTACAGATAATGCTTGCTAATGACCTTAGGTAGATATTACTTATCATTTTAAGAAATGCTCCATTTATTCCTATACTCTTTAGTGTTTTTTAGTAGGAATGGGTAGGGTATTTTGTCAAAAGCTTTTTCTGCATCTGTTGAGATAATCATATGCTTTCTGTTGGTTTTGTTATTGACATAGTCAATTATGGTGATAGTTTTCCCAATATTGAACCAGCCCTACATTCCTGGTCTGGTATATAACCTACCTGGTCATAGTGTATTATCCTGGTGATATATTGCTGTAATCTCTTTGCTAATATTTTAATTAAATTTTTTGCATCAATATTCATTAGGGAAATTGGTCTATAATTTTCTTTCACTGTTTTGCCTCTTTGTGGTTTAGGTATCGGCACTATATTTGTGTCATAAAAGGAATTTGGTAGGAGTCCACCTGTTTTCCCAAATAGTTTATGTAGTATTGGAATTAATTGTTCTTTAAATGTTTGGTAGAATTCACTTGTAAATCCATCTGGCCCTGGGGATTTTTTCTTAGTGTGTTCATTGATGGCTTAGTGAACAGACTATATTAAGATGAAGGAATAGAGAAAATTCAAGGTAGCATACAAGGTAGCTGTAAATGCTATGGGGGTTTAGAAAAAACTAGAGGTGAATGTTACTTAAGTTGGATGAAATTTCCTGGAGATGTGGGACTTGAGCTGAATCTCAAAGGACAGGTGGTGAGGTGCTGGGAGAATAACATGGGAGTGGCATCCCATTAAATTCAGCAAATATTTATTTCAACCTGAAATTTGGGGAAGGAGTCACAATGGAGAGACTGACTTGATTGAAGTAAAGGGTGTACTGTGGGGGGAGTGTCACGGGAAGAAAATCTAGGTAAAAAGTTTACAGGGAAATGGTAAGTGAAAGCAGTTGTATAAGTCATTGGAGAAGATGAACGAATAGGAGGAGAAATAGCAAAACTTTTCCAAAGTAGGGAAGGATGTATGTTTATAGATTGAAGAGTAAAGGAGCCTGTCAGCTGAGAAATTGGACAGGCAGGAGTGGAAGGGGATAAAAGTATGCATGTGAGAACAGTGTCTTTCAGGAATTGGAAAGGGATAGCTATTTAGGATCCAGTTGAAAGGGAACCGCCTGACTCATCTGATTCATGACTTCTGATTTATCTATATGCTTCATGGAGTTGGGTTGTAGCATCACCTTGATCTGTGGGCATATATCCAACACATGACGGGATTCATCATGAAAATCCTTTGGCTTCAAGGCTTCAATTTCTATAAAATGTATTAGTTTCTTTTAAGAAGTATATGCCTAAAATTCTGTAAATTTTGTTGCCTGAAAATGGGCAACATAGTTGTTTTGTGTTAAATTCCTTTGTATTTGATCCTTTTAAGGTTCCTCATTCTATTTATAATCTTTTAACTCATTCTTTTTCTTTAGGTAGTATGGAAGGAACCTTTGTTAATAATGACATCTCTGATCTGTTGTGTTTAGGTGGATTTTAGAATATTGGAGGTTCAGGCTAGGGGAAAGGGATTGGTTACATTTCATAAGCATGTAAAAAGAAGAAGCATGGGGGGGCAGCAAGGTGGAGCAGTGGATAGAGCACCGGCCCTGGAGTCAGGAGGACCTGAGTTCAAATCCAGCCTCAGACACTTAATACTTACTGGCTATGTGACCCTGGGCAAGTCACTTAACCCCAATTGCCTCACCAAAAAAAAAAAAAAAAGAAGAAGAAGAAGCATGTGCTGTTAAAGCTAGATGTAAAAAAGACCACTTGTAACCTCTTTTTCTTTTCTTTTTTTTTTTTTTTTTTTGCGGGGCAATGGGTGGTTAAGTGACTTGCCCAGGGTCACACAGCTAGTAAGTGTCAAGTGTCTAAGGCCGGATTTGAACTCAGGTACTCCTGAATCCAGGGCTGGTGCTTTATCCACTGTGCCACCTAGCCGCCCCCTGTAACCTCTTTTTCAAAAGCCTTTCCTACAGACTATGGAAACTGTCCTTTTAAGAGAGAGAAGGTAAGAGAGTTGTAGTTGTATTGTCAGATATAAGAAGTTGAGTTTAGTTTTGATTGATAGGGATTTTTGAGAAAAACGACAGGGAAAACAAAGGGTAAGGAGAAATTTCTTATAGTTGTCTTAACTGCTGTTTTTATGAAAAACAAGAAAAATTTGCGAGAAGATAGGTGGGGGAGAGAGAGAGAGACAGAAACTGAGATTGACTATTAAGCATGGTGGCTTGAGAAAAGAAGAACACTTTCTTTTTGGTCATGGTTGGAAAGAGACTGAGTTGCTATTGGTTGTTGTTTCTTATTCGTTCTAGAAAGGACAGTGACATTGGGGTAATGTCACTTGCAATGAACTGGATTTAAGTGAGGAAGGGCTATTCAGGGTCACCAGCCTCACGCCGGGTCCAGTGGCAAGATACATATCAGGATGACTGGAGATGACCTTGGATGTTTTTAAGGCAACTGTGGTTAAGTGACTTGCCCACAGTCACACAGCTAGTAAGTGTCTGAGGTGAGAGTTGAAGTCAGGTCCTCCTGCCTCTGGGGTTTTATCCACTGCATTAACCAGCTGCCCCTAGATAAGGTACAAAGGACAAAGAGGACTTTTTTCTTTAAAGAATAGTTTTAATCTTTATCTTTTGAAGATGAAGATCATTCTTTTTTTTATAAAAGTATTTTATTATTTTCCAGTTACATGTAGAGATAGTTTTGAACATTTGTTTTTATAAGATTTCTAGTTTCAAATTTTTCTCCCTCCCTCTCCCCTCCCCAAGACAGTAAGCAATCTGATATAGGTTATATATGTACTATTTTTTTTTTTTGGTGGGGCAATGAGGGTTAAGTGACTTGCCTAGGGTCACACAGCTAGTAAGTGTCAAGTGTCTGAGGTTGGACTTGAACTCAGGTCCTCCTGAATCCAGGGTCAGTGCTTTATCCACTGCACCACCCAGCTGCCGCCCCCGCCCCCCTGCTTTTTTCTTTTCTTTTCTTTTCTTTTTTTTCTTTTTTTGGTTATATATGTGCCTTGGGGAAAAACTAAATATGGCTTTGGACATGTTTGAGGTGGTAGTGGGATATACACACACACACACACACACATATTTTAGGTAGATGTGATTAATCAATGTGTACTGTTAATTTGGAAAAGTTATATTTTGTAGAAAATGAATCAATGAGAGGATTATGTGCTTTATAACTGGTTTCTGTCAGTCAGCTAACCACTAGGCCTTAGTATTCATAAATAGACATCGTATTATGCCCATCATATGTTAGTGATATAAATGCATTTATCTCCCTAAAATAGCTCTGTGTGTGTGTGTGTGTGTGTGTGTGTGTGTGTGTGTGTATAAGTAATTTCTCCTTCAGTCACCAGCATTATAATGGAGTTCTATTTCTGGAGCACATTAATGCCTATTCTTTTATTCTAACTGTTGGTATGCCATCTAATATATGAATGTGTTTCATTCTGTTGCTAATTACTGCCTTGTCCCTGTGATGATGTAAATGCCATCAGTTTGAATGCTTAATAAGTATTCTGTTGATTATAATCCAATTTGTAAAATTCTTTTTTATTTTTTCCAGTTATATGAAAAATAATTTTTAACTTTTATTTTAAATTTGTGAAATTTTATTACACTGTGAATATCAGATCCAGTATGACAAAGACTCAGTGACAAAATTATCTGAAGATGCTGATAACAGTACATTTATTAAGGATTTGGAAAACCTAGTAATACAGTTTTATCTCTTATGTTCTCAAACATTTATTCCAATTAGGTATAAACTTACAGTCCTCAGAGAATGAGGGCAGAAAAGGATATTAAGATGCTTGAGGCAACAGTAGTTGGAGGGAAAAAGGTGACTGGCCCACTGTCACACATCCTTTAAATTTGAGAGGCAAATAGAAGTCTTTTTTCTGTCTTACAGTTTCCCTCCTGTTATGTGGTTCCTTGTGAAGCCTTAAGGAATATGTCACATAAGTTAATTAACCTCTGTTTGCCAAAAATAGAGTGATTAACCACTTTTCATAGCACTACAATTAGTCTTGTCAAGCCTTTAGAGACTCCTTTAAAGGGACTTGCCGCTGATCACTGCTGAACCTTGGCAGGGAGCATCATGGCCCAGGCTTCCAGCATTCTCCTTAGTAACTGTAATGTACCCATTTCCCTTTCTTGGTATGTTCTTTTCTCTTTTATTGATAAAATAGATATGGAATAGCATAAAAAAGAGCAACTCATTGTAGTAATGCTATGGGGTTTGCTCACAGATTTCATTCCCAGTCATCTCATTCTTCAGGAACACTAATAGCGACTTTGTGGCTTTTCTCTCACTGTTCCTGGGGGTGGGCTTACATTTTGCTTTCACATTGTTGCTTCCGGACCCTCCCTTATCATTCAGTCAACAAGTATTTATTATGTGCCTGCCCTGTGCTAAGCACTGTGCGAAGTGGTGGGGATACCACGAAGGCAAAATGCTCACAATATGCAGGTAGCACTGTACCAGATGTGAGAGATGAAAAGTCGTCTCAGAAGGAAGGCTAGGAGCTGGGGATACAAAAAATGAAACAATCCTAGCTCCCAACCTACATTATAGTGGAGGAGACATGTACGTATACACCCCCTTGCCCCCCCCCTTCCCCCAGCACACTAAATAGAAGGCAATATCCAGAGGCAGAGGATGTAGTACCAGGAAACACATTCATGTTGAAGGCAGTGCTTGAGCTGAGTCTTGAGGGACGTAAAGGATTTTATGAGGCAGTGAGTTGAGGAGGGGAGAGCATTCTAGACTTGGAACATGGCTCATACAAAGGCCTAGACTTGGGAGATGAAGTGTTTTGTGTGAAGAACAGAGATTGGATTTTAGAGTATGTGGAGAATGATAGAGGCTGTGGCAGGAAAGGTTGCTTAGGGCCAGGTTGTAAAGGACTTTAAAGCCCCCAAAGAGAAGTTCATATTAATTCGATCTCAAAGACATTAGGGAGCCACGGGGGTTTATGGAGTAGGAGAGTGACATGGTCACACCTGTGCTTGAGGAAAAGCATGGCAGCGTGGTGGGGTGAATGGGAGATGATGAACTAAAGGGATGGCCGTGTGAGGAGTTCAAAGGGGACCAATACAAAAAAAATGTGGTAAAGGTAGAAACAGAAAGATTCGACAACTGATTGGATATGTGGGATGAAGGAGAGACCTGACATACCCAAACCCTGCATTTTACAGCTGGGGAAACTGGGGCCCAGAGAGGCTAAGTGAATTGCCCAAGGTCACAAAAGTGGATGGAATTTTAACCTGGCTTCTCTGACTCCAGACCTGTAGGGACCAATTTTTAATTGGGGAGTGTTAGCTAGGTGGCTTGCTGCAATATTGGGGCAAGGAGCCCGACAGCCTCCCTCAAAACAGAGCAGGATTTATTTAACAAGAACGAACTTTTTTTTTTTTAAGTGAGGCAGTTGGGGTTAAGTGACTTGCCCAGGGTCACACGGCTAGTAAGTGTTAAGTGTCTGAGGCTGGATTTGAACTCAGGTACTCCCAACTTCAGGGCCAGTGCTCTATCCACTGCACCACCTAGCTGCCCCAAGCACGAACTTTAAAAAAAACCAAAAATCCACAACAGGATCAGTAGGATCAAGGGAAAGGAAATAAAATCGGGAAAAGGGAAATTATACAACCTGAACAAAACCACAGCCCAGGAATCAGCTGAGAACACGCAGCAGCATCCTGTCGCCTTCCAGCTTCCAGCTAGAATAGGGAATTTCCTCCCCTCTTCCCAGCAGGCCCCAGGCTGACCACACATAGCCCCCAACCAATTGGCTGGCCACTCTGACAGTCACATGACTGCCCTCACTAGGCTTCCAATCATTATAATTTTGCCAGACCCATGTAGGTGTCAGTGAGTGGTGATGACATGAGATGCCGGCGCCATGGCGATGGCTACAACCAGTGGGTGGAGCACCATGCTGTTTGTGGAGCCCCAGAGGCCAGTGTGTGCACCAAGAATTTTTTTTTTAACTCTAGCCAAAAGATGGGGTCACAAAAACCTCAAATAACAATTCTTTACAGACCCAGTTGAACATGTAACATTAAGGAAAACGTTGACATTGTGAACCTTGGAGCCTGGGAAGACGTGGTAACTGTGACAGAAACGGAGAGGGCAGATTGTGGAAAGAAAGAGAATGGAGCTGTCTATTGTGCATCCAAATATCAAATAGAGAGCTGCTGAGGCTGGATATATTATAGATGTAGAAGTCATCTGAGTAGAGATGATAAAATTAAGTTCATGGGGACTAAAGAGGTTCACCAAGTGAGAGAGGATAGAAAGAAATTTGGAGATGGGGTATAGATGATGAACCAGCAAAGAAGGCTGAGAAAGAGTGGGCAGTTAAGTAGGGTGACAAAAACTTAGGGGTGGAGAGTGTATGGTCAATTATGAATGGCTATAGAAAGATCATCAGATTTGGCAAATTAGAGATTATTGGCAATTTTATTGAAATTTCAGTTGTGTTTTGAGGTTGGAAACCAAATTGAAGAGCTTTTAGAAGGGAATGAGAGGAAGAGAAGGCACAGGGTTTAGATGGCTTTTTTTCAGAGAATTTGGCTGAGAACAGACGGATATGTGTGTGTGTGTGTGTGTGTGTGTGTGTGTGCATACTTTCATATATATTTATGTATATATATATATATATATATAGTATGTATATATATATGTATCCACATATGTATAATCACAACTTGAGGGAATAGTGGGTCCCAGTAAAGGTTTTTTAAGGATTGGAGAGATTAGAGCATGTCTGAAAGCTGCAGGGAAAGAACCAGTAGAAAGGAAGAGATTAGAGTGGGGATGATAGTGGAGGCAGTCTGCTGCAGAAGACAGAGTGGGATGGGATCAAGGGTATATGTAGAGGGAATGAACCCTGCCAAAGAGAAGAGCCACCTTTTCATCAGAGACTGGAATCAAGTAGTGGAAGATGATGTTAAAGGGTTGGGAGATGAGGAGAAGAGAAGAGGGAGCTCTTGGTGACCAGCTTTAGTTGATAAAGTTAGGAGGCAAGAACTAAAGCTGAGAGTGCACAGGTGGGAGGCCCTTCTTCCCCCATTGCCCTTGTCCCCTCCAGTTCAGGGAGAGAGGATTTGGACACCTATTGTAGAGGCTAGAATAGAGAACCTTGTATCGTCTATATCTTTTAGTCAATGGCATAATAGAACAGATATGTTGTTTGCCTATCGCCTTCCAATATTACTTCAAAAAGGATGCTTTCGATGCTTAGAATGATGATTCTTACTAAAACATTTTATATAGATGGGAAGCTAGGCATCTGGGCTGGAAGGTATTACTATTCTCTTTTGCCCTTTTTTGGGAGTAGCAGCATTTGGTTGTAGATATTTTCCAAGCCTTTGGTATCTTCTCCTTCAGCTGCCTTAAGAACTGATCCCTCCCTCAGTGTCCTCAGAATTATATCACCTCTGTCATCAGCTTTTGTTGGTATACTTGGCCTAATCCAGCTGCTTTTGAGATCTCACCATTGTTTTCTTGAGTGCCATTTCTATATCCTCAAGAAGTGTACTTGGGTTGTGATCAGAGTCCCAGGGTATTGGCTCCACTTTTCCTTGAAGAGTTTGTTATAAAAATAGATCTTGAAAAAGAAATCTTTTAGATATTTTTCATCTTTTGCCTATGTTGTCCTCTGTCCATTTTCATTATTAAATGCCCTTGAGATGACTTCAAGCTTTCTTTAAACTGATTTTTCTGGCCAATGCTGCTTGCTTTTGGGGGGGGGGCACGGGCAAGGAGGGTTAAGTGACTTGCCCAATGTCACACAGCTATTAAGTGTCAAGTGTCTGGGGCTGGATTTGAACTCAGGTCCTCCTGAATCCAGGGCTGGTGCTTTATCCACTGGGCCACCTAGCTGCTTGCTTCTTTAAAGGCTGTACAACTCACTTTCTTCCTGGTCCTCTGGGAGATTTTTTAAAAAATTAATAAAGAATTAAAAAAAATCTTTTTCCATAAACCCCATTGGGTGGGCGGGGAGAAAAACAAAACCTATGTATTATATATGCAAGTGAAGCAAAACGAATTCCTACTTCCACTATTTCCAAAATTGTGTGTATGTTATCTCATTCTTCATCTTGAGCCAGAGGATCTTCTACAAGATGTTCTAGTCTAAACTAGAAGGGGTTGGCGTCTGTGAACTTGTTTTTTAAAATGTTTCGATAAGGAGCGGCTAGGTGGCGAAGTGGATAGAGCACTGGCCCTGGATTCAGGAGTACCTGAGTTCAAATCCGGCCTCAGACACTTGACACTTACTAGCTGTGTGACCCTGGGCAAGTCACTTAACCCCCATTGCCCTGAAAAACAAACAAACAAAAAAAACAAAACAAAAAAAAATGTTTCCATATTTATTTCAGTGTCATTAGTTTCTTTTTATCCTATGTATTTTATGCATTTGAAAACATTATCCTGAGTAATCTATAGGCTTCACCAGCCCACCAAAGGGTTCATGACACAAAACCAGTCTTCAACTGCTGTGTCCCCTCCCTTGGCAATGTCACATGTTTGCTAACTAGGGGGCTCTCTTTTAGTCTTTTCATTATGGCAGTTAAATGATACCAGCTAATGAAATTACTAGAATTAATGTCAGCATTCTTTCCTTCATCTATTTTCAATTTTTGTCATCAATAACCTGCTTGAATCAGTCAAGTTTTAATTGAATATGCTTTCTCATTTTTATTCTGAGTCTTTATTGTTTTGATCTTTGCTCTAGTATTTTCATCTCTTACATGGACTGCTGGGTTGGCCTGCCACAAGTCCATTTCCACTCAGCTGCCAAAGTGATTTTCCTAAAGCACAAGTCAAACGTATACCCCCCCCCTCCCCAAATAAACTCAGGAGGCTCCCTATTGCCTCTAGGATCAAATACATAAACTTTAGACCTGTTAACATGTATTTTATGTGGTATTTTCACAGTTAATATGTGTTTGATCTAGGTGGTGCAGTGGATAGTGTCAGGCTTGGAATCAGAAAGATCTTCCTGAGTTCAAATCCAGCCTCAGATATTTACTAGCTGTGTGACCCTGGTCAAGTCACCTAACCCTGTTTGTCTCAATTCTTCATCTGTAAAATGAGCTGGAGAAGGGAATGGCAAACCACTCTAGTATCTTTACCAAGAACACCTCAAATAGGGTCACAGAATCAGATGTGACTGAACAGCAAGAACAACAAAAAACTCAACTCTGGTTTTGTTTGTAGAGCCTCCCTTGGTTTCACAAATGACTGCCAGGAGTGCTAAAATGCTCTTCTTTTTTTGGGATGCCTTTGGTGTTAAGTGAATTGTCCAGGGTCACACAGGTTCTCCTGACCCCAGGGCACTGTACCATCTAACTGTCCCTGTAGTACTATTCTTAATAGACTTATTGTGGTTTTTTTGTTTGTTTGTTTTGTTTTGTTTTTTTAGTGAGGCAATTGGGATTAAGTGACTTGCCCAGGGTCACACAGCTAGTAAGTGTCAAGTGTCTGAGGTCGGATTTGAACTCAGGTCCTCCTGACTCCAGGGCCAGTGCTCTATCCACTGTGCCACCTAGCTGCCCCCTTAATAGACTTATTGTAATAATAACCCTTCTATAGAACTCTTAAGATTTATAAAGTCCTTGTATCACAACTAACTTGTAAAACACTTTGGTTTTTATTAGCCCTATTTTTTAAAAAAATCAATTGATCAATTTGTTCATTCATTCATTTTTACAGACTAGGAAATTGAGATTATAGAGGGGAAGTGACATACTTGGAGTAACAGAGTAAGCTTTGAGCTAGGATTTAAACTCAGGTCTCCTAACTGAGGCAGCTAGTTGGTACAGTGAATAGAGTTCCAGGCCTGGAGTCAGGAAGATATCTTCCTGAGTTCAGATTTGGCCTCAGATACTTATTATTAGCTGTGTGACCCTGGGAAAGTCACTTAAAGCTGTTGAACTTACTTTCCTTATCTGTCAAATGATCTGGAGAAAGAAATGGCAAACCACTCCAGTATCTTTTTTTTTTTTTTGGGGTGAAGCAATTGGGGTTAAGTGACTTGCCCAGGGTCACACAGCTAGTTAAGTGTCAAGTATCTGCGGCCGGATTTGAACTCGGGTCCTCCTGAATCCAGGGCCAGTGCTCTATCCACTGCGCCACCTAGCTGCCCCCACTCTAGTATCTTTGCCAAGAAAACCCCAAATGGGGCCAAAAAGAATTGAACACATCTGAAAAATGACTAAACAACAACAAAAATACCCTCCTAACTCAAAGTAGACCATAGTCTGTTTTATACCATACTGCTTCTCACGTTTTTTTCCTTTCACATTTTTTTTTAAAGCACTTCTTTTCTTGAGAAGACCTATTTGCTCTGATTTTTTTTTTTTAAGACTTTGACATTAGGAATAATCTATTTTATTCCTCTGGTGGAAACCTTTTTTTTTTTTTTTAACAATAGAACACAGAAGTATTTTATTCCTTACACAATGGCAACTAACAGTTTTTTTCTAAGCTCTTCAAATGGAGTGCTCAGGATTTTGCTATGTCAGCGTGCGTAAGGGGTCGGAGAACATTTACCCCTTGAAGTAAATTATTTTTTCTTTCACAGTTGTTTACCTTTTCAGAAACCTTACTAAACAGATCTTAGAGTCTGTAAAACATGTAATAAAAATATGTTGCACATTTACTGAGGGCTCACCTGATAGTTCATTAACATTGTGGAATGGATAGAACTTTATTTTCTTTTTCTAATTGGTAATTTTGTTTTCAAACATAATCTAAAGATGCTCAGAATTAAATCATCCATGATGTGTTGTCCTGCAAAACAGCATAATAGTGGTATAGTTTTGGTATAGTTTACTGTAAAGAGTGATGACAGATGTGTACTTTTAAAGTCAACAACATAGCCTAATGTTTTTATTTGCCTTTTAAGATTAGCTTCATTTATGTAGGTTTAGTAATTTTTTATGTTTTTCTTCTTAATATGTGCATTCTGTAGCATTTCAGTTGTTTACATTTTTCATATTTATTGTTCTTTAAAACAGTCATATCTCATTATATTCATATGTTCCCGTTTATTTAGTCATTCCTCAGTTGTTGGGCAATTAATTTAGTCCTCATTTTTTGTTGTTACATATAATACTGTTGTGTATATTTCCATATAGATAGGTCCCTTTTTTTCAGTGACCTCCTTTGGATGTCAGTTCAGTAGTGGGATCGGTATTTCTATCAGATGGCATAGATAGTTTTGTAATTTTTTTTTTTGGCATGTTGTCAGAATGTTTGAAATAGTTCCCAGTTCAATCAGTAGTGAATTAACATGGCTGTTTTCTTATATCCCTGTCAGCTTTTCCCCCTCATTTTCTAGCATTTTTGCCATGTTTGGTTTATAACAGGATTGTAGAGTTGCTTCAACAGTAGAACTATACATATAATAGAACATATTTGTAACAAGAAAAACAAAAAACATGATTATGTTAGTAGGTTTAGAAAAGACCTGATGAAGTGCAACAATCATTTTTCTTAATCACTAAAAACATGAATAAATGGACTATTTCTTAACATGGTAAGTAGTAAGTCTTAAAACCAAGAACCAACCTTAGCTATAATGGGTATAAATGAGAGGCCTTTTCATTAAGACCAGGGGTAAAGTAAGAATGTCTGTGATCACTACCACTATTTGATAGAGTGCTGGAAGTGCTACCTGTTGTTTTTGTCCTTCATTCTCAAAGAGGACCATGACATGGGGAGGTGGTCATGACCTGCAGTGAATTGGATTTAAGTGAGGCCAGGCTGTGCAAAGACATCAGCCTCACTCTCTCCTCCAGAGCCAAGTGGGTCCAGTGGCAAGATATACATCAGGACAACTGGAGATGGCCTCAGATGTTTGAAGCAATTGGGTTACGTGACTTGCCCAGGGTCACATTGTTAGTAGTGTCAAGTGTCTGAGGCCAGGTTTGAACTCAGGTCCTTTTGACTCCAGGGCCGGTGCCCTATTTACTACACTGCCTAGCTGCCCAGAAATGCTTGCTATAGTAATAAGCCTGTGTGCCACCCCCACCCCCCAATTATGGGAATTAGCCCTAAGTAGAGAGGAAAAATTATTACTTTTTGCAGTTGACATGGTTGCTGGCTTATTTACAATACTAGAGAGTGAGCTGAAAATTAATTGAAACAATAACTACTTTAACATAGTTGCAGAATATAAACCAAATCCATCCAATTCACCAGGCTTTTTATCTTTTTAATTAGCCTTTGTATAAGATAGGGCATAGTTTTGGCAGGAACGGTGGTGGGTGCCAATATGCGCCTCTTTCTGATTTAAACCTGTAGGCAAAGAGCTTTGAGACAATTTCTGTGGAAAGGCACTGATCGAGTTTATGGTTGGTGTTAAAGGATGAATGAAAAGGGGTGTTTATCCTCAACCCCAGGACTCCATGTGATTGTGCTGCTTTGCCTCTTGAGTGAGGAGAGAAGAGTGAGCCCCACTTGCTTTAGCTCAGCTAGAAATAAGCGCTGGGGGGCTTTCTTTGAAAAGAGCTCAGGAAGGGGAATTTTAAGATAGATGAGAAGACAAACCTGTGACAAATGTGAGAAATAGTCCCTGATGTTCCTGAGATAAATTGGTACTAAGACAATAGTAACATTTGCCTGAGATCATGTTAGGGAAGGACTATTGGTAGAAGTGGTACTTCTACAAGGGCCAGCCACAATGGTAAGGTGGCTGTTGGGGTACTTTTCAGCTCTCTTTCCACTGGTATAATGCATCTGTGGGTGAGTGTTCTCATTTGTTGATGGCACCTAAGAATGATACTACTGCATTTAAAAAAAATTTATTAATGGAAACATACTAGCAAAGTTAAATTATTTGGTGTTTGGTTTGTGTTTCCTACCTGGTCTGTGAATTGAGTCTGTTACAGTTGAAAGCTCAAGAAATTGATTTCTCCCACATTGAATCTGAGTGGTGAGCACCCCAGGATTGAGTGGAAGATCAATCAGATCTTTCTCCTGACCTTCAGTCTCATGTATCCATTTGCCTATTGGACAGTTCACATTGGATATTCCACAGACTTAAACTCAGCATATTTAGAATTGAATTGATTGTCTTTTGCCCCAAACTTTTCTTCCTTCCTGACTTTCCTATTACTGTTTTGAGGGTACCATCATCCACCCAGTCTCCCCCTATATCTACTCTTTTGCCAAGTCCAGTTGATTCTTCTCCAAATCAGCTTTCTTAGGGCAAAGTGTTAAGGGCTAAAATTCTAGCTAAACTGTCTAAAATATCTAATGAGTGGTCGCCAATAAATTATAAGCTTTAGCAAGAGTTAGACTTTTAAGCATTTATTAAGGAGAATAAGAATTTGGTAAAGAGAGAGAAAAAGGCCTAGATTCCTATCTATTAAAGGGAGAGCACATTTCTAGCTCCGCTCTCCACCAGAGTCCAGAGGAAAGAGAGTGAGACCGAGCGCCAGTCTTTTCTTTTTTTTTTTGTGGGGCAATGAGGGTTAAGCGACTTGCCCAGGGTCACACAGCTAGTGTCAAGTGTCTGAGGCCAGACCTGAACTCAGGTCCTCCTGAATCCAGGGCCAACGCCCTATCCACTGTGCCACCTAGCTGCCCCGAAATCATCTTTTATTACCAAAGTGCTTTATCCACTGTACCACCTAGCTGCCCCCTTGAATTTTTCTTTCAACAATTAACTAGAAATCAGAGTTTTGAACCTATCACATGATTTAAGAGAGAGGTCATAAGAGGCTGAATGAAAGGGGTGGTGAAGTAGAGAGGATGTAAGAAAAATTTCAAAGGCAAAAACCATAGCATTTGAATTCTTGATTTGGTGATGAATTAAAATGTTTATGGAAAACTCAGCATTTATACTCTAAATGTGAGATCCTTGTCCAATGAACATAGTATATAAAAAAGTAGCAACAAGGGAAGGGTGAATGAAGGGAGGGGAGGGGGGGGAGAGGGCAGTCAGTAGCAAAACACTTATGAGGAAGATTAGGGCAAAATAAGGTAGACAATGGAATAAATATCATTGGAAGGGAATGGGATGGAGGGAAATAGTTACGTTGATTGACTACAATGTCAAAATGTATGGTACCTACTCTGTTGGGCTATTATGAAGAGAATTCTCTGTCAAGTTCAAGGTACTATATAGAAATTGTGATGAACAGGATGCTATCAGAAAAACCTGGAAAGACCCACATGAACTGAAGCAGAGAGAAATGTACTGTATACAAAATAACAGCATTAGTGTGAGATGATCTGCTGGGAAGCATGTGGTTATTTTCAGCAAGGCAATGACCCAACATAACTCTGAAGAACCTAGGAAAGTTGCAGTATATCTACAGAGAAAGAACTGATGGTATCTGAAAACAGACTGAAACACTTTTTTTTTTTTTTGACAATTCCTTAATCTGAAGGTTTTGGTTTTATCTGTTTCCACTCACAGCCTAGATAAGGTAGAACTGTTTGCCATGACTACTCATGTATAATTTATGTTGAATTGTTTGAGTTCTTGGGGTGGGGGTGGGAGGGGAGGGAGGAAGAGAAGTTAGAACACAAAGTTTAAAAAAAATTGATGTCAAAATTTGCTTTTACATGTAATTTGGAAAATAAAAGTCTAAAAAAAAACAGCACAATATCTTGCTGGGGGGGCTAAATCATATCAATCTTGACATTTTTGCTATAAGTGAAACCAGAAGAAAAAAGAAATTGGCAGCCAAATGGAGGTTGACTCAAGGTACTCTTTGGAGAGGCAAAGCAAGCACTTGATGAAATGGGTTTTGTCAGACTTCCAAGTAGCAAGAAATTTTACTTCATGGAATATTTGGTCATAATCTATTGCAGTACTAATTAAAAATATATGTAATAAGACCATCATGAAAATAATCCAGTGTGGAGTCCAAGTTGAAGAAAGATCCCTGTGGATATTAATAAAATAATAATAATTATTATTATTACTGGGCATAGTTTGAAATCACCCTCCAGACTGGCTGGACCAAATCACAGCTCCACCAACAGTGCATTTGAAATACCTGTTTTCCCACAGCCCCAACAATGATCATTTTCCATTTTTTGTTTTCTTCCTAGTCTCCCAAGAGAGAAGTAGAACCCCAGCATTGTTTTAATTTGCATTTTTCTAATTATTTATTTGGATTTTTTTTCATATGTCTGTTAACAGCTTAATTTTTTTCCTTTGAAAACCTTGATTATATCATTCGACCATTTGCCAACTGCTAAATCATCCGAAAAGATTTTCTTATCTGTAAAATGAGAATAATTCCAGTTGTGCTTCCTATCCCATAGAGTGGTTTTAAGGATTAAATGAGAAATGGATGTCCTTTGTTTTGTTTGTTTTGGTTTTTAGCAGGCATAGTGCCATAAAACACCTCTTATGTGGTTGTCACAGCAGCTGCCTGGGGCCTCTGGACAGACACCAGAGTGTGAGTCTTCACAAGATGGTCGTGAATTCCTGATAGGGAGACTTAGTAAACCCAGTCTCCTTCCACAGGTCTGAGGTTAGGTAGCTGTGTGTTTTGGAGATGGCATCAAGGGTAGCTTTAGCAAAGTTGCCTAGAGTGGCAGTACAGCCCCTTGCAGAAGTGTAGCAGTCATCAATTCCAGCCATCATCAGGAGCTTTTTAGGCACAGGAGCTGAGACAATGCCAGTCCCTCGAGGGGTGGGGATCAGGCAGACCAAAACCGATCCACAGTGCCCAGTGACCTTGCAGGGCACTGTGTGAGGCTTGCCAATCTTGTTCCCCCAGTAGCCACGTCTCACAGGAACAATGGACAGCTTGACCAGAGTGATAGCACCACAAATAGCTGTGGCCAACATGGCCATTGTAGTCCCCAATGGCCACAAAAGCCTTGAACCCGGCACATTGTCCAACTCTAGTTTGTTTCTGACCAGGCATGATCTTCAGAACCTCATCCTTCAATGAAGACCCCAGGAAGAAATCTATGATCTCAGATTCCTTAATAGGAAGGGAGAAAAGATAGATCTCTTTCAAAGACTTGATCTTCATGTCCTTGACTAGCTGGCCCAGCTTGGTGATGGGAACCCACCCTTTATCTTAGGTTTTTCCTCCTCGAGCCTGGTCCTGGCCCTGTCCTCAACCGCGGTCCTGACCTTGACCTCAGTTGCCATTGTGGAAGCCACCTCAGAAGCCCCCTCGGGCCCTGGGGCCTGCGGCTCCTCCACACAGCACCTGCGTCACCTGCCATTTGGTGTTCGTTAAAAGTAGAAGAATGTATGGACTTTGTAACCTGTATGTAAAGCCTTTACAGTTTTTTATACTAATTTTTTATTTGTACATCAGCAATTGTGATGAACAATATTTTCATTTTTAACAATAATTTTCCAAAAATAGATGATTATCCAAAAATGCATAGCAAAAAATCACTTTGCTTTTTCCCCCCTTCTAATAGTAATGGACAAGTATTTTTAAAAGCCAGTTTCATTCTCATTTCCCTCTTCATAGGGATGTTTTTTGCTTGTGGAAGACTGGACTGGGTTCTGGGGTAGATTAATTCTATTTACTGAGTTTACTCCATAAACAGAGCATGAAATTCGCTTTTCATATCTTCATCCTGCAACCTTCAATGAACTAACGCTTTTTCTGCTGTGATAATGTTTTTCTGTTTCCATTACCAACAATTTCTTAACAAGATCCAAAGTCTTATCTGAGACGGCTTTCCAGACTTCTGGAATGAATTTGTATTTCCCACTGATGATTTGATCCTTTAAGATGCATTTGAGACTTGTATTAAAAGAAAGGTAAATAGACACTAAGGCAAACCAAGCAATGCCTGAAATAAACACTAACTTACCCAGTCGACTGCAAAGAAATTCTCACCTAAGGAGCCAAAGAAGGCTTCTTACAGTTTACAAAAGAAAACAGTAAATTTTAGTCATTTTTAGAAATTTTTTTCTGAAGTAAATGGCATAAATGAAATGACAAGGCATCTATAACTATAGATCAACATCAAGAGCCAAGTAGATATGGAAATAAAAGAGGAATTTTGCTTTAAGACGACCCCCCAAAAACACCAAAGGGCAAACACCCAAACAAGAACAAGCCCTAATTGCCATCGATATTCACAAAGGGAAAATGGACTGTCTAAAGAAATTTCTGGGGGCAGGTAGGTGGTGCAGTGGATAGAGCACTGGCGCTGGAGTCAGGAGGACCTGAGTTCAAATCTAGCCTCAGACACTTGCCAACTTACTAGCTGTGTGACCCTGGCCAAGTCACTTAACCCCAATTGCCTCACCAAAACAAACAAACAAACAAACAAACAAAAGAACAGAAATTTCTGGCTTAAAAAAAAAACACAACCTATTGCTAGATCTTTAAAATCAGTAAGATCAGCACAAAAACAAGTGTGCTGGTTATCACTTCTATTAAATATAGACTAGAAATGCTAGTTGTAGCACTAAAGTGTGCCCCATTCCCACCCCCAAATAAATATAGGCAAAGAGGAAAAATGGTGGCTTTTTGCAGATGAACATTAGTTCATTATTATTTTTTATTTATTATATTATTATTACTTAAACACAAAAATAGAAACTAAAAAAGGTTGAGATAAAAATGAAATATTTGGCCCTTGAGTATCTGCAGAACCTTTGAGTTTTATTTGGAGAAGGCTGATGTAATCAGATGTGGGTTTTAGGAGATTTCACTTGGACAGCAGTATAGAGAATGAATTGGAGGAGGGAAGAGACTTGAAGCAGGGAGACCAGTTAGTAAGATATTGTGAAAGTCCAGGTGAAAGGTGATGCGTTTCTGAACAAAGGTGGCAGCTATGTGCATAGGGAGAAGATGGCAGATGCAGAAGACGAGGAGGAAGAAGAGACAAGATTTAGCACTTGATAGGTTATTGAGAATCAGGGAGAGTGAGGGGTCACTGATGATGCTGAGGTTGTAAACCTGCGTGACTAGAATGGTTATACTCTGCAGTAATAGGCAAGTTTGGGGGAAAAGAGAACATAAAGAGCTCTTTCACATTTATTTCACCTTGTCTATATCTACTCATTCTGTGTGACTCACCCTGTCCAACCCCAAACCAAAAGGGGCAAGGCTCTTAGAGAGAGTCATTGCCCTCTTTGTTCCTGGTGGGGAGCCTGTCACAAGGTAATTTGAGGCCAAGAAGTGGATATGCTGAGGAGGGGGAGACATTTCCCCACTGGCACCTACATCGTTACTGCAGTAGGTGCTGGAGGTGTGACCTGCTTTATTTAGAAGTGGAGAGATGGGGAGCTTTCATAGCAGAGGAAATGGTGGAAGGTTAGGGGATAAAGGCAGGCATGTTGTGTTGTGGATGGGACCCTGTGATAGCAAGGGTGGGGTAGTGAATAGAATACTAGAATTAGGAAGACTTGGGTTTGAATCCTTCCTTAGACACTTAGTTTAGTTGTGTAGTCTTGGGCAAGTCATTTGACCTGACAGCCACAGTTTTCTCATCTGTAAATTGGGAATAATGGCAACGTGCAAGGTGCTTTGTAAAGGGCTATATCCTAGCTTTTATATTATTAGATTGTTTGATGACATACTCCTTGGATGGTCATACTATGCCCATCAACACATTATAGTCCTGGTAGAAACAATTAAAATTCAGAATCTGATATTGTGATTTGTAATCCATTTTTGCGTGTTGTAAACTTTGTGCATGTATATGTATGTAAGATATTTTATTACAACCTAGAACTATGGCACCCACTTTGGAGACCACTGTTTGATTCCCTATCAAGTTTCAAAATATCTTGATATGGGCATTTCTTTTACGACTTTACTTTTCAGTTTTAATGTTGAAAGTAGATTGTCCTACTTCACAAAACCAGCAATTGTAACTTGTTTTGTTAATCGTGCTGGGCCAGGAGTCAGAAAGACCCTGATTCAAATGTAGCCTCAGACACTTCCTAGCTATGTGACCCTGGGCAGGTCACTTAAGCCCTTTTGCCTGTTTCCTCACCTGAAAAGTTGGGATAATAACAGCACCTACCTCCCTGGGTTGTTGTGAGGATCAAATGAGATACTTGTAAGCTACTTAGCACAGTGCCTGGTGGAAAACAGTAAACTACATAAATGTTAGCAATTATTTTTATTATTGTCAGGGTTCTGAAGTCACAGATTGGCTTTTTTAGTTTTATTTAAAGGCATATATATATATATATGAAACTGGGGCCATTTCTTGGATTTAGTAAGTTAATGAAAAGCTGTAGTTCCCAACTGTGAGGGAACTTGTAGTACATGTAACTGCTGATTTATTTATTTATTTATTTATTTATGTTGAGTATTTGAAAGCTAGGTTTTTTAGCTGATTAACCAAAAATTGTAAGCTGCTGTGGTTGGTGGTGGTACTATTTTGGACTTTGTGGTTACAGTATGTGGAGAGATCACAAACAAGAGGTTTGGTTAATGGAGGCTTTAGCATGGGGATTTACCAAGAATATTTTCTTCTGTGCAAATGCATCTTATTCCTGCTATTTAGGATATTAATCTTTATCTCTAATATGATATTTGGTTAGGAAATGGGCTATATAAAGAGAAAAACTCCAGAATTTATTTTGTGGTAATTGTTTCCTCCCCATATCATACGCATTATCAGAATGCAAGGGAGGGTCGGGGAAACTTGAATCTTTCTGGCTTTGGCTGCTGAATTCTACAGATACTGCTCGGTATTTGCTAAAATTCTCTTGTAGATTTTCCTCTTCACAAAATAGGATAGCTGTTAATAATTGCTACCTGTTTGCCTCCCAGAGTCTGGAAAGGATTAATGAATGATTTAATCATTGTGAAACACTTGACATGTCATGAATAGAAAGTCTTAGGGGATATTCTTACTCTAATGCATTAAAAAATAGTACTCAGACAATTAAAGGTGTTGCCCCTCGGTGGATTTAGCAACCCTTCTTCCAAAGCCAACCTAATTCTCTCCAGTAGAATTTTATGTATTGGCATTATAATTAGTGTTATTCATTTGTATTTAAGGAGAATGTTTTAGTTTAAAACTAAGTGCCTCTTGCTAGTGTACAGGATCTTCATAGAGTTCCTTTTTGTTTTTGTTTTTTTCAATTCAGGCTTATAAACTTGAATAACTTAATTTGTTGCTAGAAACAACCTATGAATAACATCTAAAGACAAATTGAATTTCCTTTTCACAGCCTGATATGAACGGACACACAAATCATGGGACACAATTTGTTCATCACCTGTAGACATTTTTTGTTTGTCACATGATCTGAAGTAATAATACATTATGTACAATGTCCTGTTATTCAAGAGTGAATAATTTTACTTTTAAATGCTTTGGGGGCAATATTTATTAGTGTTTTTTTTTAAGTGCACAAAGACTTGATTAAAGCCCTTATAACTAGAAGCCAATCAACACATAATAGTCCTGGTAGAAATAATTAAAATTGAGAATCTGATATTGTGATTTATAATCCATTTTTGCATGTTTTAAACTTTGAGTGCATGTATATAAAATATTTTATTGGACTAGAAAATCATCAATAAACATGAACTTTTGCATATACGAAGAAAGCCAGAAAAGAGAATTATATGTGAAACCAAGAATCTTTTGCATACAGCTCTGGAAAAAAAATACATATTATTTCATTTCATGGAGTACTAGTACATGTATTTGTGTCCCCTTCTGTTGATTTCTGTCACTATCACTATTTCCTCCCCTCTTCCCCTCCCCTAACCCCCCAAACCTCACAAACCAACATATTTGTGTTGTATTGGTCCTTTCTGAAAATGTCTTTTTCTGTACCTATAGTCTGTTACCTCTCCACCAAAAGTTAGGTAGCAATTTTCATCAGTCTTTTGGATTCTTGATTGATCATTGCTGTGATCAAAAATTTTAAGTCTTTCAAAATTGTTTTCTTTTTTACAGTGTTGTGGTCAATTGTTCTCTTGGTTCTGTTCACTTTATTCTGCATTAGTTCATCAGTTCTTTCTAAGTTTCTCTGAATCTATTTCTTTTCTCATTTTTAATGGCATAATAGTGTTTAGTGTTTCCTTAAAGTCATTTACTACAATTTAGTTCAGCCTTTCCTCAACTGATGGGAGCCACTTGGTTTCCAGGTCTTTGTTACAGCCAAATGTAGTGCTATATATATTTGCACACATAGGTCCTTTTCTTCCTTTGATCTTTTTGGGCGTTAAAGGCCTTGTGGTAGCATTGCTGGGCAAGAGTAGGCACAGTTTAGTGGCTTTTTGGATATAGTTCCCAGTTGTTTTCTAGACTAAAGTAATTCATAGTTCCACCTATGGCATACTTGGTTGTTTTGTTTTGTTTTGCAGCCCCTCCAACAGTTATTTTACTTATTTATCATCTTTGTCATTCTGATTTCTTGAGTTAAACTTAATATAAAGTTTAGAGTTGTATGCTTTTTTTCTTTCCTATCAAACCATGATTCTAAATTATTCAAAAGCTAAAATCAGCCATGCTTAGTAAGCATGTACCAGGCATGGTGGAAGGCATTGGAAAATTCCTCGTTGTGATACATATCAAGTCAGACTGAAGTAGTTGTGAAAGGAATGCATGCACCAGTTTAGGAGGACCATCTTTACCTCTGGAGCATAGATTGTGGACTTGCCCAGGGTCACACAACTAGTAAGTGAGATGTCCACAGCCTTGTGATAGTGTAAGTTTACATGTGGTAGTTCCCCATTTTGTAGATGAGAAAACTGAGGATCAAAGAAATTAATGGACTAGACCCTAGTTATACACACAGTAGTGAGCTTCAGAAGTGAGATTCAGGTCATTTGGCTCCAGCTCCAAAATTCCTTCAGCTGTCACTCTGCTTTTATTAGCACATCAAACATCAAATCTTTGAGCAGGGAGGCCTTTTTAGAGTTCATTTTAGTTCCACCCACTCATTTTGCAGGTGAGGAAACTGGACGACTCTGAAGGGGAAGTGACATAGCCAAGCTTCTGTATTGAGTTAGTGGCAGAACCCAGACCAGAATTGCTCAGGTCTTTTAGTGCTGTTCCCTTTCTTTGTACTTCATCCTTCTGCATGCATAAAACAAATAGGAGCTCATTGTGTTAAAAGCAGATGCATTTTAGCCAAATGAGTTGAGTGGCAGAAGATATTATTTATAAGTGAAATTCCAGAGGCCACAGAAAGGTGCTGGATCAAAAGGACAACTGTATATTTAGAGCTGGAAAAGAACATGAAGGCCATCTCAAAGCCTGCCTTAGTTTACCAAACTGGGTTTGAGAAGGGAGACCACCTTCTTTCTCTTTCCCTCAAGTCTTAAAGCATGAGAGTTGGAAGAGATCATATGGGATGGCCTTAGACGTCCTTGGTTTCAAGATTGAAATGGTGTAATTGCTAAGAGTGAGGGAAGAGGTTTGGGCTCGATCAAGGAGAGTAGAGAAGAAGGTTTGGGAAATGTAAGAGTCGAGTAAAAGGAGGCAGGCAGTACATTGAATAGTACCCTAGATCCTGCTTCAAAGCCTATGCCAGACATGTATTAGCTATTTGACCTGGGGCTAGTCACTAACCTCTTGGAGCCTCAGGCATAAATTCTGTGTGTGAGAAGGAATTCTCACAACACTTAAATCCTCTTCACATTAAAGGATTGTTCAGAAGGAATGAAAGCCCCATTAAGAACTTGAATTGGTAGTGGCCCCCCATCTGCCTTCAGTAGCTAAGGAGCAGATAAATTGTAGAAACTTCCCGAGGTTGAGGTTAGTCAAATAGGATTGAAGGGGAAGAAGAGAAGTGAGCAGCTAGGTGGTACAGAGGATGAAGCACTGGACTTATAGTCAGGAAGACTCATCTTCTTGAGTGTATTTATTTATTTATTTTAAAATTTTATTTTATTTTATTTTTTGCAGGGCAATGAGGGTTAAGTGACTTGCCCAGGGTCACACAACTAGTAAGTGTCAAGTGTCTGAGGCTGGATTTGAACTCAGGTTCTTCTGAATCCAGGGCCGGTGCTTTATCCACTGTACCACCTACCTACCCCCAGCTTCCTGAGTTTAAATCCAGCCTTAGATACTTACTGTGTGACCCTGGGCAAGTCACTTCACTTTGTTTGCCTCCGTTTCCTCATCTGTAAAATGATCTGGAAAAGGAAATGGCACTCTGGTATCTTTGCCAAGAAAACCCTAAATGGGATCTTGAAGAGTCAGACATTGAACAATTGATTGGACTTTATTTGATATTTTAGTAAAATATCTAACCTAGTCCCTGCTGGAATTATTCAAAGTCTTACTGGAGGAGGTCCTTACATGGCTCTCTCTGAGTGAGATTTGAACTTTGGGTCCTAGAATGACACCAGTTAGCTTTCCACTTGGCCTCTAAGAACAGAAGAGAAAATTTGGAAGCAGCTCAGGCTCCAGGCTATTTTTAATAAAAATGACCTTTACTTAATATTTTACTGTATGGAATATTGAACCCCATTGAAATATGGACACACTTAAACTGTTTTTTTGTTTTGTTTTTGGTGAGGCAATTGGGGTTAAGTGACTTGCCCAAGGTCACACAGCTAGTTAAGTGTCAAGTGTCTGAGGCTGGATTTGAACTCAGGTCTTCCTGAATCCAGGGCCAATGCTCTATCCACTGTGCCACCTAGCTGCCCCTTGGGGCTTTTTTGGACAGATTGTAAGCCTGCTGAAGTTTTCACATTTTCTGAAAGCATTAGGAATTTTATTGAAGCAATCTTGTTTCGTTAACTAAATCTTAAGTCTCTGGGAATTCCCTTGGAAAAGCCATGGGGCTGTGGCCTGTTTATTTTGTTTATAGAATGAGATTGGCAAAATGAGACAAAAGATAAATAAGAGTTGTTTATTTAAAATCTTGCTGTGGAGATTTGTTTTTAGCTGTCTTGTGTTAGGTTGAGCCTTCAGGTGGAGCATGGTTCTGTCAGTCTCAACAGTCAGGCAAGCGTGGGGCTTAGAGCACTTAAAAGATTTTTATAAAATGTTTTCCTTTGGACGTGAGGGGAAGAGATGAATGTGGTCTCATGTGGTTTTGTAGGGTGCGGGCAGATTTGGTTGTTTGTGTGTTTCTCTCAGTTGCTTTCTGTACAATGAATGCTTTCAATTTGCATCAGAACTTTGCGAATTTACTGGGGAGGAAATGGCAGAAAGTAAAATATAACCTCAAATGAGTTTTTTAATAAGTAGATGCTACACCCAATTAAACAAATTGAAATATGCAGTGTGGAGACCTTTAACCTGCCTTATAAACACATTACATCATGATGATTCCTCTGTCCTTCCTTGGTACTTGGGAAGACTTCTTTAATCCTATGGCTGCCACATTTCATAGAACTAGAATATGGAGCAGGGCAAGTCTTCTCTTCTTGGATTACTAGCCCCTTTTCTCTTGCTTGGAGTAATAATAATGAAGACAGTGAGGTTTACAAAGCACTTTTCTAACTATGTCTGCTTAGAGGTAGACTGCAATAATAAAAGTGACATTCTCTCATTTGATCCTGTGAGGTACATGCTATTGTAAACCCCATTTTACAAGGAAGAAAACTCAATGTCATAAAAGTAAAGGGGCTTGCCTAGGGTCACACGACTTGTACAGATCAGAGTGGGGATCTCAAGATTTTCCAGAACTCTCATTTTAGCTAAAAGGAAATTTGAAGCCCAGAGGTTAAGTAACTTGTCCAAGGGCAACAAGGTAGTAACATTTATGAGGGTTTTATAAATGAAGTTTTATTGCTTTTGCAAGAGCCTCACAGTTTCCCTGAATATGAATCACTCCTTACTCTTGTTCTTGGAGGTAGCTAGGAGGCACCACAGTGCACAAAGTGCTGGGCCTGGACTTAGGGATGTGAGTTCAAATGCAGCTCCAGACACTTATGAGCTGTGTGACCCTAGACAAGACATTTCACCTCTATCTGCCTACCTCCCAGGGTTCTTGGGAAGATCAGCTGAAATAATTTTTGAAAAGCTCTTAGCACAGTGCCTGGTGGCACACAGTAGGCAGTTAATACGTGCTTGTTCCTCCTCTACCCCTTCTCTGGTCCATTTCATTGTCCATCTGCAGTACATGTCCGAGGGATACCCGTGTGTATATGTATATATGTGTGCGAATATAAATGTACATACAGACAGGCAGACAGACATAATCACGGGGCACATCTAACTGTAGACCATAATCTGAGCAGTGTGCATTTTTCATTACACTTAGATTTGTATATTACCATTCTCTTAGCCTAACTGCCAGCAGGATGGTTGGTGGTAATATTAGTCAGGGACACTTCTGTAGTGATTTAAAGTTTGCAAAACACTTAATTTGAGATGCCAGTGAGACAATATAACACCCACCCCTGTGAAGAAGGGTCTTTCTGTGTGTGTGTCTCTCTCTCTGTCTAGATCTTTAACTTTACAGATGTAGGCAAATTTCTCTTGAGGAAACTCTGCCAGTGTAGAAATGCAGTTTTGTAATTTGTAAACTTAAACAATTACCTGAGGGCACTGAGGTGTCATTGTATAGCTCTAAACAAGGCTGTCTGAGTAAAGTTGACTTGAATTAAGCTACTCCCCTGGATGCCACTAGGTAGATTTTTGTTTCTTGAAAAGGTTTTCCCCAAGTTGTGGCATGTCAGAGGTGATGATTGAAAACTTGTGCATAGTTTAAATTTGAAGATTGACTTGTCCTGAGGCCACAAACCTGGTGGAAGGGGGCGGGCCCTGGGCCCTTTAAAAGAGGGGGTTGGATTAGATCCCAAACAAAAGGTGTGTGGTGTGTGCAGGGTGCTTGCTTAGGTGTTGGACCAGTCCAAAACTGAAGGAGAGACATCCTTGCCTTTAAGGGAAGGTGGAAACACCTAAGTGGCTACTTAGTAATTGGTGGAGGGAGCCAACTACTTACTGAGAGAATGTGTGTGCTTTTTTGGTTGGGATGTGGGGGTGGGGGAGGAGCTCCTGAAAGGTTTATGGTTGGAGGTTGTTAAAAATTAGGATTTTCATTACGTTTGTGCTTGTTAGTCTTCCACACTAAATACAGCATAACAAAGTATGAATGAGGAAAATTTGTTAGTCTGTGAGTCCTCTCTACCCATCAACATTGTACACATATCCCTGAGTGAGAATTCATTAAGATCTTGGTCTGTTACATGTCTTTGTTTTAAAATCTCTTCTAAATTTGGGACCTCAGTTGGTATGTAAATTATGGTTAGAGACCAGAACAGATTAGGACCCAAAAATGATCAAGGGAAAGCACCTTGTTGGAAACCCCCATGACAGCCGACCTCTCCCTGTAGTTCCCATTTGTATATTTCAATAATGTGGCTCATGCTAAAATTAGATCACAGTTTCCATTTGTAAATCCTTGTTTTGGTAGATAGACAACCTGCATATAAAGACAGCCTGATTGTAAACAACACACTTACTAAACAACAAATTAGATAAGTGTAGAACATTTTCTTGATTTTGCAAAAAGTTTAACAGTAGTTTTAGTTAGGAAGATTAGCTTTTGCAAATAAATTAAGTATGCTTTAAAATTCAGTTTTATCAGGAATATGATTTATTAGATTATTTAGGCTATTTTCACATGTTTTGTGTGTGGTGCAGTGGATAGAGCCTAGATTTGGAGTCAGGAAGACCTGCATTCAAAGACTAACTTTAGATGCATCAAATACTTACAAAGCTCTGTGGCCCTGGGCAAGTCATTTGTTCTCTGTGCCCATTTCCTCATCTGTAAAATTGGGATAATGATATTGATAGCACCTACCTTACAGGGTGGTTGTGAAGACCAAATGATTTAACATATGTAAAGTGCTTTGCAAACCTTAAAAGCCTATAGAGGGGGCAGCTAGGTGTCGAACTAGATAAAACACTGGCCCTGGATTCAGGAGGACCCGAGTTCAAATGCGGCCTTAGACACATGACACTTACTAGCTGTGTAACCCTGGGCAAGTCACTTAACCCTCATTGCGGCCCCCCCCATGAAAAGCCTGTAGAAATACAGACGATTTTGTTGCTATTAATCAGTATTAGTTGTACTGTAGATGTGGATGCAAAGGTCTGTCCCTTGGTACAAGGCTCCTTAAACCTTTTCTACTTGTGCCCCCTTTTTGCCTGAGAAATTTTTATGTGACCCCCCAACATGTAGGTATATAAAATAGGTAATAACCTTTTACTGTTGCCAAATTTTTTGAGACCCCCCCACATTGTTACATAACCCCACATGGGGTTGAAACCAACAATTTAAGAAGTTTTGCCTTAATATACAGTCTTCATGAGTTGCCATCACCAAAAAAATGTATTCTCCTCTTGCCAGTGTGCTCTCTAAACTTGAACTTAGCTTAAGGCTGGTCCTCCACCAACAGACAAACAATCCTTCAAAGACAGGATGTACTTGAAGTTTTTTCAGCTTGGTGGGACCTGCCAGACCATGTACTTTGTTGGCATGCCACTTTTGTGTCATAATGGTAGGCTGAAGGAAGACTGGTAAAGCTATTAGAGTCTAATAAATAAGCAAATGGGCTAGACATCAGTACTGTGTAAATGACTTCATTTGAGTTGTGAGAGTGTAGAGTTAAACATATATAATTCCTGCTACCAGGTTTCTTAACCTCCACTCTGAGTTTATAGCAGGGAACTAAGAACAGTCTTTCAGGAAGTAATAAATCTCAGGATAATTCAGATAACTGTAGTAGGCTGTATTTAAAATATAGTTTCATCATTACTTATGCTTCCTTTTTTTTTTTTTAAGTGAGGCAGTTGGGGTTAAGTGACTTGCCCAAGGTCACACAGCTAGTAAGTGTTGAGTGTCTGAGGCTGGATTTGAACTCAGGTACTTCTGACTCCAGGGCCGGTGCTCTATCCACTGCGCCACCTAGCTGCCCCCTTATTCTTCCATTTTTGATGCAAGATACGTATGGCTTTGCAACCGTGTGAGCTTAATGCTTAACCAGGTAAGATACTTGCCACAGTGAATGCTCGAGGGAAATAGAAACTCAGACCCCAAACCTCATGGGTACAATTGGATTCTCCTCTTTGATTTGTGCCACTGATTCATTCTCATCACTGTGAATAAAGATCAGTTGGATTAGTTCATAAAATCAGCTGCACTTCAGGGGATCCTAACGAGTTAGAAGGAAAGGAACCTCAGACATCCACATTTTGCAGATGAGTAAATATAGCCCCTAAAGGTGAGCTAACCTTATCCGGGGTCACACAGGTAGTCTGTCCTAACTCCAAATCTAGTGCTCTTTCTAGTACAGTAACATCCCACTATCTGCCTTCCCTAATTATCCTGTAGTTATCCAACCCGACTGTTGCCAGGTGGGCTGTGTGTGGTGGTGTTTCTCCCTTTGTGTGAGACACTGCCTGTTCCCACCTATTCCTTATGGCTTAAGGAACCCCATTTCCCCTATTTTATGACAGAGCCAGGGAACCAGACTTTTCTGGAGAGGAAGCCTCTTTCTGAATGCAGATTTGGTGCTTTGAATGAAGAGAATGAATCCACATTTACCAAACTGAAGCAGTGCTTTGCTAAACCAAATAATTTCTTTTTTGTCTCTGGGCTATTATACGTACAAAATAAGTAAGTGTTTTTATATATAGATGTAGATATGTATGTATCTCTATATAATTTAGTTGGATGTTGGCTTTTTCTTTATGTGGCTTGCAATTGATCTGGCCATTCATTTGCTGTGCAGTTACACTTACTCATAATGATAGCTTATGATTTGTGGATCCAAATGGTGTGAGCAAGAGCCTAAATACTCAAAACACACATGCTTTTGAACTGGATTCCTTAACCTCCATTTTTGGATGTTGGGTTGAAATAAGTATATGAGTATGGTGCCTTTGTATTCTCTACTTAAATTTATCCACTGCCCCAATCTTAGAGTGGATTGTATATGTACCAGAGAGGAGGGTATTAGAGAAACCACTGGCTTCGGGGTGGGATGGGGTTGAAGCATGTTTTATAGGCAGAAAATGGTTCTTAAATTGAGTCGTGGCATTCTGTTCCTCAGACTATGAAGACTGACTGGGTAAATAATTCTCAAAAAGGATCCTTAAAACTCACCAGAGGGAACCAGATTTTGGCATGAATCCCTGAGATTGTTCTTCCCTTTCAAGTAAATATATAGTCATTTCTAGTTAAGCTTTCTATATACAGTATTGCTAGCTCATACCTTACCAGCCTCCCAGGGCATCACATGAAAGTGTGTATTTAAAATGTTTTGTAAGCCTTTGAGCATAATAAGAACTTTTACTAGATGCTCTGTTTTGGGAGTAGAAGGGGCACTGGTCTTGGATAAAAAGAATTCACATAATCCTGGTACTGTTCTTACTACTTCTGTGGCCTTGGACAAGTCACTTTAAACCTGGATTCTCAGTTTCCTGAAAGGGACCTTAGAGAACATCTGATCCAACATGTCATTTTACAAATGAGAGAATGGAGCCCAGAGGGGTTAAGAAATTCCTGAAAGGTCTCACAGGGAGTGTGCTGCAGAGCCAGGGTTGGACCCCAGCTTTTCTGACTCTGCATCTAGTTATCGCTCTTTCCACTACATCAGAATGTGGCTAGATGATTCTATGGTCACTTCCAGCTCCCAGATCCTCTGAGAGTGATAACTGAGGTTCATTGTGACGTTTGTGAGCCAGTTCAGATGTTTCAAAACCCTGTGAATCACAGGAGATGAAATTATATTCAAAAGAACCTTAGCCGAAATCTCTGAAAATCGATTTTCCCTGTAATAATTGTAACTGATACCTACACAGCACTGTGAGATTTGTAAGGCATCTTCCCTACATTTAGATGGCTACTTGGTTTTACTGTAAGGGCTGGGTTTTGGCACTTGGCAAGCTAAGAAAAGTTTTTATATTTTCTAATACTGTATAAAACTTTCTTTAAAAAATGTAAAAACTATCCATAACTTACAGGCCATACAAAAACAGGCAGCGAGCTGGGTTTGGTTGATGGATGGTAGTTTTGGGTGGTAGTTTATAGACCCCTGCTGAATGGTATGGACCTGGAGTCAAGAAGATCTGAGGTCAGTCCAGCCTCAGACACTTACCGTGTGACTCTGGACAAGTCACTTAGCCTCTATCAGCCCCTGTTTTCTCTTCTGTAAATGGCGATAACAGCATCATCCTCCCAAGGGTGTTGTGTGCATAAAATAAATGAATACTTGTAAATTACCTTGCAAATCTTCAAGTGCTAAATAAATGCTGTTGTCTTTGTTGTTGTCATTGTCGGCATTTGAACCTCACAACAACCCCGTGAAGTAGGCACTAAGGTATTATTACCTTAACTCAAGTGGCTTGCAAAGATTAGAGAAAAGATCTGAATTTAGGTCTCCCGGATTCTGAGTCCAGGACTCCATGCTGCATTTGTGTATGACTGCTTTATTAACTAGAATATTTGATCACAAAATGATTTTAATCACAGACTTGGAAATTTAACGGTAGTCTGCTCCAGCTCATGCTGAAAGTGTCAATCCCTCAACATCCCTGAGAAATTGCCATGGAGATTAATCAGGACATCCTATTATTCAACCATGCTAGATATGGAAACTTGAGGCATATGCCTATTTATTAAACCTAGTCAATAAACTAGGTTTGTGCAAATACATTCAATTATAGTTAGCTTCTGCATTCTAAAAAAGATCGTTTGGGATTGGGGATGAGTAGTGTTCCCGTGTGGTGTAAGAGAATATTTGAATTCTTGTATTATAATGGGGCCTTTTAAAATTGTTTTAAGTTTGGGGTAGTTTTCTGGAAAAGTCTCCTTCAAACGAAAAGAAAGACCTCCTTAGAGACCTGCTTTCATTCATTCAGTGGTGGGCATTTCTTCGATTACGTATATATGAATGTCCTTTTGGAATTTGAGGATTTTTCCTTGTATCTAAATGTTCCCTTTCTTCCTCTCTTTAGCTTGGTCTTCTTTTCCTAGACTAGAATAAGATTGAGTAGCATATGATATACCAGGCTGACTGCATTGAAAGAACCATGACTGAGAGGAAGACTTAGAGACTTTTAAAATAATAGCTCACATTTCACTTTTATAGTTTACAAATAATTTTTCTCACATCTGGCCAATCAAGTTGATGTATCAGTATTTATTACCCCAGCAAGGTTAAACCTTTGAAGTCAGGTATTCTGACTGTTTAGTTCTCTTTTTGGGATACCACCTGGCTCTCAGAAAGTGATAAAATTGATGAATACTCCACAGCTAACATAAGGAATTCATTGATGGGATTTTTTTTGTCCTTAGTAAGTGTGACATTGCTGTTGTAAGAACACACAATTAAGAACACAAGTTTTCAGAACTTTTTTTTTCAATATCTTTTAAAATATCAAATCAGATGGCCTTAAAACAGTCTTCATTGCCCTTTACATATCTAGCCTGGCCTTCTGTAGATTTCATCTTTCCCCTTTTTAAATTTCTGAGATATCCCTCTTTTTGTCTTGCCCTTAACTATGTTCCTTTTTCTGTCACTTTTTTACACCATTTTTCTCTTCCCCACACCTTAAGCTGCTGCTGTTCAGGGTTCTAGTCTCAGTCTTGCTTTTCTCCCCCCCCCCCCCCCGGGGGCGGGGCACTACTCTGTCTCTTGATAATGTAACTCACTCACTCCTTTGGTTTCAACTATAATGTCTACGTAGTTAACTTTTTTTTGGGGGGGGGGGTGTCAATGAGGGTCAAGTGACTTTCCCAGGGTCACACAGCTAGTGTCAAGTGTCTGAGACCAGATTTGAACTCAGGTCCTCCTGAATCCAGGGCCTGTGCTTTATCCACTGTGCCACCTAGCTGCCCCATAGTTAATTCTTAAACATTTAGATCATTTGCAATGACCAAAGTTTGAGATCTTCATCTCTGCTTAGATGTTTCCCAGCAGTTCGAATTTATAATGTCTAAAACTAAACGTGGATCATTGCGATGGAATGTTTTTATTTTCCTTTTTTACCTCCCTCCCTGATTCTCTAATCTTACTTTTCTATTCAGTCTTCTCTACTCTGTGTAATGCCTGCCTCCTGAGTTGTTGTTGTTGTTTCAGTCGTGCTATTTCTCTCAAAAGTAACAGGATGTAAAACTCTTTGAGAATGGGGACTGTTTCATATTTGTCTCATTTTCATTAACGTAGTGCCTTGCATGTAGTAGGCCATAAGAAACATTTAAATGTTGGCCATCAGTGTCATAGAGAATTTGAGTTGTGTCAATATTGGAGGGTATTTAATCCAACCCCCCACCTGAACTTTTTTTTGTGAATGAGTTTGCTACTGAACGTGTCACTTCCTACGTTGTACAAGGGGTTGTGAGGCTTCTTTAATGGAAGAAAATCCATTCATGAAAAGGGGATTGGGTGATTATTCAAAAGTAAAAAAGCTAGAGAGGACTTTTCATAAAAGATCCCTCAAATGTTGATATTTCACCCTTATTGTTAGATATGAAAGTGACTGAACAAAATTAATAGCAAAATGAAAATAAATTCTTAGCTCCTTTCTTTAAGTATTCTAAATATTGTCAAATATTCTTTTTAACCTAATTTATTTTGTGTAACCCAGATAGATCCTCCAGTTTAATGATTAATACCATCAGAAATAGCTTTGAGTTGGTGGGGAAGGGGGCACAAAAGTTGCTTGGGTTCTAGTTGGGTTCTCCTAATTAAAAGGTAAAAAAAGCTCAATCATGCTTTTATAGTAGTTATATTACACATGATAGTTGTAATCTTTTACATGCAGTGTGTGGGATTTTTTGGTTTCTCTTTTAAGGTAGAAAACCACAAGGTGATTATTAGATGGGTAAATACCATCGCCCCTTTAACAAGAAGAGTTAAATGTTGTAACGCTGAGATTTATCGTATTGTCTTTGGAATAGTGTTCTGGTAAATGGATTCTCCTGGTTAATTAAATCCCTAAGACCTGTAAGCTTTGTTTCAACTCTGTTAAAACTTCCTGGCATGTTTTGTCCGCTTTTTCTGTTTTTTTGGTAAATGCTAAATATCGGAAATAAATCTCTACTTAGGTTTTGCCTCTATCATTATGAATATCATTGATTATGCAGTAAAGACCCCCTGATGCTTCATTTTATATTGGAGGTAACTGGGTCCTCAAGGTCTGTGGCAGTGAAGGAATATGTAATCAGAAATCTTTTGCTATGGGTATGGGATTGGGCTTTCAGACATATCTTGGAAATTGCTCTTTTTCTTTCATTTTAAGCTAGGTTATAGCCTTGGTGTGGTGGGAACAGTATCCTAACTTATCCCTAATACAAGGTATGCTAGTTTTTCCTTAAGAGGTATGGAGACATTCCTCAAGACTTGGTTGGCTTTGAGGATTACCATGAGCTAAGGTTGTCGATGTCACCTCCTCACTACCAGAGTACAATGCCATCCACAAGGAGCTGGAGGGGCTCTCTGGTGGGTCACCAGGAGCTTCACTCTGCTGAATCAACATAAGGGTTCTCAGTGCCTTTTCCTTCTTGAATGTACTTCTGCTATAGCTAGTAAATCTCCTTTTATTGACTCTTGAATGACATACAGGCGTCTCATTTTGATCCATTATTGAAACTAAACCACTAGGGCATTGGCCAGGCTTTGGCTCAGCCCAGAACATCTAGATTGGGTTTTCAATGATCCTTTTTTTTGTTTGTTTGTTTTATTTTTGCAGGTCAGTGGGGGTTAAATGACTTGCCCAGGGCCACACAGCTAGTAAGTGTCAAGTGTCTGAGTTCAGATTTGAACTCGGGTCCTCCTGAATCCAGAGCTGGTGCTTCATCCACTGCGCCACCTGATTGCCTCCCTAGATTGGGTTTTTATTTTATGTTTTTCTCCTTGAGGTATACAGATGTTAACTCTGGCCAATCAAAGGATTCCTTCCAAGGCTGGCTTCTACGGATGAGGTTTTGAATTCTGTCTCGGTTTCATATTAGTAATTTTAGATATTACAAGAGCCTTTCTTCGACAGTATAAAAATGGAATAGATTTGAAATAAGAAGGTACATATTCTCTAACTTAACTGACGGAAAGTATTATTTCTTGGCATCCTGGCTATCTTTGAAACCAGTATGGGAATAAATAACTGTTGCTGTACTTCTACCTCTTCCTGTTTTTGCAGCTTCAGTGCTTTACCTCTGAAAGCCTCAGTGTAACCCATCTCTTCATTTTGTAGCCAGCCATGCTCTTACTGTGAACATCTTGGCCAGAACAATTCCTGCACAACCAGACACATTAAAGACTATCAGTTAGGACTGGAGGAGAGGTCTCTTCTTCCTTCCCTGGCAGACAGAGCATATAGTGAGTGTTTTTTTAAATGGGAGGAAAAAGAGAGGGGGAGGAGAATCACATCTCCCAGGACTGCTGATGCCGTGCTTCTGGACATTTGGGCTGGACTGGAGAAAGTAAACATTTCTTTACTTGTATTTAGAAAGGCTCCATATGGGGAAACTGGTCTCCTAGGTAGCGTTTGCTTGTGGTAATTTCTTCCTAGCATTTCTTCGGAAATCAGTTTATTAGTTGGGAAAAAATATTATGATTCTCCTATAGGGATTAAAGTTTAGCTCTCAACAAAAATGAAAACATGTTACTTTGTTCAGAGGAATGGAATAACACGTTTTAGTGAAGAAAAACAATTGGATAGTAGTTGTAAAGCTTAAAACGAGATAGGTAAGTTGTTTGAGACCACTGATTTGCTAGAGCAGGGCCTAAGTTTCCTGACCCCCAATCTCATGTTCCTTATTGCCAAAGTATTTAATGTTGTGGATTTGTTCTAAGCCAATGTTTCTTTTCAGAGATGACAGGTTATCAGTCTGTCTCTATACTCTTAACTTTTTTTATTCATTAATTTAGTTTGAATGGGGCAGTTTTTAGTTTGTGAAGACAAAGGACTAATTTGTATTGAAGAATTACATGTATTCAATTGCTGAAGCAGATTCATTGCTCTCCATTCTTAAAATGACAGATTTAAACTTATGTAAATAGGATAAGAATGAGTCATACTTTAACTGAAAGTTGGAAAGTATGAATATTCATTAGTTACCAAGTTATCCAAATTTCGATTATGCAATTCATAATAGCTCTATGTTTAAGATATAGGTGGAGATGGGGGCAGCTAGGTGGCACAGTGGATGGAGCACTGGCCCTGGATTCAGGAGGACCTGAGTGCAAATCCGGCCTCAGACACTTAACATTTCCTACCTGTGTGACCCTGGGCAAGTCACTTAACCCCAATTGCCTCTCACCCATGCCCCCCCCCCAAAAGATATAGGTGGAGGGAAAAATTTAGGGTACTGTTATCAATTAAGGCATTAAAAAAGTAAGAAGAGTGATCATCGACCATTGTTTTCTTGATTGGTACTCAGTTATTAAGCTATAGGATAATTGTTTATCTTTCTTTCTTATTGTTGTTCATTAAACTTTGTACTGCTGTGGGGTGGGAGGAAGATGACAGGAGTTGGAGAAAGGATATAAAGCCAAATTTATCCATTTTCCTTCTTGTAATTAGCTATGATCAAGATCTGAGAATTTGAATCACCAATGAATTTCAATGATCTCTGTTGCTCCCCTTTCTCTATTTGCACAAATAGATTGGAATTAACTATGTGGAGAATTAATGATCTTCAGCTTTGAGATAATAACCATTCCCTAGACCTAGTTCAGATACCACTTGTTTCATGAAACTATGATTTCTCCTCTACTCCCCAAAGTTGTAAATCTTTCTTAGACCTCACATAGCATAGCACTTTATATCTCTATTAGGCTATACTCTTCTGCATTAATGATTATTATATAGTTATCATAAATTGGGATCTTACTAGAATAATTCAAGGGCAGGAACTATATCTGATAGATTGTGTTGGTGACCTTGGACAGATCATTTCACTTCTAGGGGGTGATTTTAGTTGCTTGTTTCAGCTATAAAATGAAGGGGCAGGACTTGATTTCTCATTTCAGTGGTTAGAACATGGTAAATACTTGCTTAATCATTGTCTACTGAACCATTAAAATCTTGTAATAATGCTGCCCTCGAGGTCCATCCTGTGAGATGTCTTATAATGAAGTCCTTAACACCCTAATATTGAATTCTACTCAACAGTGAAGTAGATAAGACGTCGTTCAACTGTTCCTTTCCCCAGGCCTCCTCAAACCAGCTTAATACTACTAGTACTACACTGTAGATAGTACTGTACTATACCGTACTAGAATTCTGGCTCAGCTTCATTTATATGTTAAATAGACTTCTGTGGGTAGATTGGGGAAATTAGAGGCTGTTCATTTCAATTTTTCTATGGGGGAATAAGTTCTCTAGCAAGATCACAGACTTTTGAAACAACAAACTTGTGAATTGAATAAATTGAAAGGTGCCTATATTCTTCATACTTTGCTTCTTATTGACTGGATTTGTCCCTAGTCAGTGCTTAATAAGCGGCTGTGTTTAACAAATAGCTGTAAAAATAGGCTCTTATGAGTTGGACTAGGTGGTGGTTGAGGGCCCTTCCCCAACTCAGATTTTGTAATTCGGAAAAGCGATGCTTGTCCCAGAAGTCTTAGTATAGTTTAATCTCATTAAAGCTGTATTAAGATTCTTCGGACACTCTATCTCAACGTGGTAAAAATGGTTTCAAATGTAGTACCTCAGGTGTGTCAGTTGTAGTTTAAATTGTGCAGAGTTCATGAGACACAAGTTTGGAGCTCAGCTGCCTGCATCCTTTTGGGCCTTTTTGGTGTCAGAGCAGAGGGAGAGATTAATTTAAAGAAGGAACGTCTGGAAGTCCTTGCCCTTCATTCTTTTCTGCGCATGAAAAGCAAACTCTCCCAAGGCATAACTCAAGCAACTTCACAAATCTGTTAGAATGTGAAACTCCAAGAATCTTAGTTTGGCTAGCAAACATTTGATATGAAATTGTAGGGAACAAAGGGTCTCTGTGAGCTGGCAGCTGCTTTTCAAAAGTGACATAAGGAAGAGCCTAATTCTAGTTCCTGCACAGCTGCCATGAGAGGAATTTGCCGTGATTTCTGTGGCAGTGAATAGTCTTCTGGCACACACTTAATTAAAGTATTTCCTAGAATCGCAGAAGGTAAGAGGTGGAAGGGGCAATCATATAATCCATCTCTTTCATTTCCCCTTCACCACCCTTTTTACAAATAAAGCAATGGAGGCTTGGGATTTAGCCAAAGTCACATGGCCAGTAGGGGTAAAATACAGTCCCAGGTCTTCTTAGGCTATGCTGCACTGCCTCTTGTGATGCTGTGGGAGGGAGACAAAGATAAGCAAGAGTGCCTCAGCCCTTAGAGACCCAACTCTTATAAGTAGATTTTTATTTCCATTTTACAGATGATGAAATTGATGCTGAGGGAATCTAAGATGATTTGATGTGTCCAAGGCTATGTTGCTAATAAGTTGCAGAAACAGGACTTGAGCCAAGGCCTTTGTGCTCTTTCCATGCTGGTGAATGTGGCTGAATGCCTAGGATTTTACAATTTATTTAGGGAGGGAAGTTCTGTACATAGAGTATCATGGGTATTGAGCAGGCCTGGATCCTCCAGGTCACGCATTCCAGCTCCTCATTTTAGAGATGAGGAGACTTGAGACTCAGAGGAGTTAAGTGACAAGGACACTGTAAAAAGACAAATGCTAATAAATGAGTGGAGTAAGGGCTCTAAGAGTTCAGAGGAAGGAGAGAGTCACTTCAGGTTGGATTCGACAAGGAGGCTTCCCAAAGAAGGCATTTGGGCCATGTGTTGAAGGATGGGAAGAATTGGGGTATCTTGATGAGAGGGAAGTAGAAAGCATCCCCAGAGAGAGAAGAACATGTATAGGCAAAGGTGTTTAAGGCCTTTTGGGGACTGGAAATATATAATTTTGGGTGGAGCAGATGGTTTCCACCAAAGGAGAGTAGAAGGGTGGTTAAGTACTTGGGGCCAAATTGTTCAAAGTCCTCAAGGCCATACTTCATTTTGACCGTAAGATGGTACATTGGACTGGGAATCGGGCATTTTGGACTCTAGGCTCAGCCCTCTTACCAGTCAGCCTTGTGTTCTTGGGCAAGTCATTAGAGCTGTATGCCTCACTTCATTCCCCCATCTATAAAATGAAGAGGCTAGATAAGGTCCCTTCTGTGTCTCTCTTGAGACACATCTGAATGATGTGGCAACTGCCAGATTCTAGGAGGATTAACTTGGTAATAGTGTGCAGTGTGAGCTATTACAAAGGTCCAGGTGTGAACTAATAATAAGGGTCTTCTGTTTTAGGATGGTAGAAATAGAAAATAAGAAATGCATTTGAAACCTTTTGAAGGAATATTTGCACATAGGTGCTAAGTGAATTATTTGTTAATTTAGATTGAATCAACAGGATTTAGGCCCTGGGTTTGAGGAATAAGAAGTCATATAACTCATGTTTCAAGCCTGTCTAACAAGGAAGAATTGGATAACTGCAGTCAGGAAGCTGGGAAGCAAGAGCCACTTGAAGGGGAAGGTGTTTTGTTTTGATTTAGATCTTGATTTGAGATGGTTGAGTTCATGTGAATGGAAACAGGCAGTGGACAGTAAGAGTCAGAGTACATGGGGAAGGAACACTAAATACCCTATTTTATTTTCATTTGGGCTGGACCTAGGATTGCATTGGAGTAAAGAGCTCCTAGTAAAGAAAAGCCCTCTCCCAATGCAGGCCAGCACTTGCTGTGCAATTTTTCATTGTAGTGTTAAGAGAAGTGGACTTAGGGGCAGCTAGGTGGCGCAGTGGATAAAGCACCAGCCCTGGATTCAGGAGGACCTGAGTTCAAATGTGGCCTCATACACTTGACACTTACTAGCTGTGTGACCCTGGGCAAGTCACTTAACCCCCATTGCCCTGCAAAAAAAAAAAAAAGAGAGAGAGAAGTGGACTAGAAACACTGTGATGCACCCAGTCACATGTGGGCATCTGTTAGAGAGAATTCAAACTCAGCTGGTTCTGACTGATGTGTTGTCACCCAGCTTATCGTTCCCATCTTAGGTACTACATTTCTTTTTTTTTTCTCTTCTTCTTCTTCTTCTTCCTCCTTCTTCCTTCTTCTTCCTCCTTCTTCCTTCTTCCTTCTTCCTTCTTCTTCCTTCTTTCTTTTCTTCTTTCTTCTTTCTTCTGGCAGGGCAATGAGGACTAAGTGACTTGCCCAAGGTCACTTAGCTAGTAAGTGGCAAGTGTCTGAGGCTGGATTTGAACTCAGGTCCTCTTGAATCCAAGGCTGATGCTTAGGTACTACATTTCTTTTAGAAGATATAGTGACAGAGGGAGGGGATTGAGTGGTAAAGGGAACTGGAGGCAGTCTTCTGTGAGGGTCAGTTGGAAGTGCTGAATTTGTTTAGCCTGGAGAATGAGAGAGACTGCAGGAGGATGTGGTTGCTGATTATTTGAATTATCTGCTGCTAAGTGAAGAGAAATTAAATGGGTTTTGCTTGACCTTGGTGGGTCAAAAACTCAAGAGCAGCAGATCAGAATTATCAGGAGACAAGTTTAAGCTTGAGGTACAGAAAATTTCCTGACAAATTTGAGCTTTCCAAAAGTGGAGTGGACTGGTAAGTCTTAGTCACTGACCCTTGTTTTCTCATCTGTAAAATGGCAATAAAGGTAAGGGGGTAGCTTGTCTTTATAGAGTTGCTGCAAGGGTTAAATAAGACAACACAGGCTTTGAAAACTGCCAAGTGTTATATGAATGATCAGTGTTGTCATTGCTAGAGTGACTTTCCCAGTTCCTGGAGATCTTTGAGTGGGGGTTTGATGACCAGTCCTTTGGAATGTTTAGAGGGCTATTCCTCTCTGGGTCTAGATTGTTCTAGGTCCTTTAAACATCTGAGAGCCTGTGATTAGGACTTTGTAGAAAGAAGTACAGGTGCTGCAAATAGTAATCCATTGGCTGTGTGGAATAGCCAGCCATTTCATGTTACTTGTGTTGTCTAGCTTAATGACAGTTTGCCCAAGGTCCTACACTCTGACCTTGAAAGAGCAAAAGAAATCAAAGAGATTTCTGGTGTTTGTCTGCCTCAAACTTTAAAAAATATTCAGTGATGCACATCAGGAGAAGATGGGGAGAACTTACCATACATTGCTTCTTGTATATGTACTGTCTGAATCTGAGTAGATCAGTGTTCCTCTTATAGTTTGTGTGTGTGTGTGTGTGTATACACACACACACACACACTTTTTTTTTTAATGTATGAGGTATTTTATTTTTTCCATTACATGTAAAGATAGTTCTCAACTTTTGTTTATACATGCTTTACAATTTCAGATTTTTCTCCCTCCCACCCCTCCCTCCCCCCTCCCCTAGACAGCAGGTAATCTGATATAGGTTATATATATATACATATACATATAGATATATATACATATACATATATATATACACACACATATATACACATAATAACATTAATCCTATTTCTGCATTAATCCTGTTACAAGAGAAAGAATCACAGCAGTGATGCAAAACCTCAAAATAGAAAGAAAAAAAAACCCAACAGCACCCAAAACAAAAGAAATAATATGGTTCAATCAGCATCTATACTCCACAGTTCTTTCTTTCTTTTTTTTTCTTGGATTTGGAGATCCTCTTCTATCATGAGTTCCCTGGAACTCTTCTGTTCCATTGCATTGGTGAGAAGAATATAGTCCATCACAGTAGGTCAACACTCAATGTTGATGATACTGTGTACAATGTTCTTCTGGTTCTGCTCATCTCACTCATCATCAGCTCACGTAAGACCCTCCAGGTTTCTCTGAACTCTTCCTGCTCATCATTTCTTACAGCACAATAGTATTCCATTGTATTCATATACCACAACTTGTCCAGCCATTCCCCAATTGATGGGCACCCCCTCAACTTCCAATTCCTTGCTACCACGTAAAGAGCAGCTATAAATATTTTTGTACATGTGGGTCCCTTTCCCCCCTTCCATGATTTCTTTGGGCAAAAGACCTAAAAGTGGGATTGCTGGGTCAAAGGGTATGCACAGCTTTATCGCCCTTTGGGCATAATTCCAAATTGCTCTCCAGAATGGTTGGATCAGCTCACAGCTCCACCAACAATGCATTAGTGTTCCAATTTTCCCACAGCCTCTCCAACATTTATTATCTTCCTTTTTTGTCATTTTAGCCAATCTGATAGGTGTCAGGTGGTACCTCAGAGTTGTTTTAATTTGCATCTCTCTAATCATTAGAGATTTAGAGCATTTTTTCATATGGGAATAGATAGCTTTGGTTTCTTCATCAGAAAACTGCCTGTTCATATCCTTTGACCATTTCTCAATTGGGGAATGACTTGGATTCTTATAAATTTGATTTAATTCCCTATATATTTTAGAGATGAGGCCTTTATCAGAAGCACTGGCCTCAAAAATTGTTTCCCAGCTTTCTGCCTCCCTTCCAATTTTGGATGCATTGCTTCTGTTTGTACAAAAATTTTTTAATTTAATATAATCAAAATCATCCATTTTGCATTTTATAATATACTCTATCTCTTGTTTGGTCAAAAACTGTTTTCCTTTCCAAAGATCTGATAGGTACACTATTCCTTTCTCTCCTAATTTACCTATGGTATCACCTCTTATATCTAAATCATGTATCCATTTTGACCTTATTTTAGTATAAGGTGTAAGATGTTGGTCTATGCCTAATTTCTGCCATACTATCTTCCAGTTTTCCCAGCAGTTTTTGTCAAATACTGACACACACATTTTTTACTGGAACTGTGCTTTCATTGGTGTGGGGAGCTCAGATGGGCACCTCTTCTGCAGTCCAGAGGCTTAGGGAGCTGCCTGGGATGCTGAGAAGTTGTGACTTGTCTCAGGTCATGGCCACAGATGGTTGAGGTGCAGCTTGACTCTACCTCTTCTGTTTCCAGGGCCAGATTTCTGTCCACTGGGCTTCTTGACACTTTATTTGACCACAATTCGATTGTTTTGAATTTCCTTAATATTCTTGTTTATCAGTGCTTCATTGAATGGTGATGAATGACCATTGTACCTGTCAGGCAATTTTTTTCACAGTAACTATTGGTGTGTGATTTTTGTCTGATTTGAATTTAGCAATGAAATAGGGGTATGAATTCTACTAGTGCTCTTATTCCAACATGCTACTATGCCAATACCCACTTTGTTGTTGTTGTTGTTGTTGTTGTTGTTAGCATAGATTTGAGAGTGTCATAGCGAGGAGAAAGAGTACTGTCCTTGAGCCAGCCAGCTTCTGAGTTCCCATAACCCTGACTCTTGGGTTTTGAGGTGGCAGTTGAGGAGTGAGTGAGGTGGGTGGTCTGGGGGTTATTTTCCCCTAGGGTTACTAAAATTAAAAGACAAAAATGATCATAACATGACAGTTCATGAGCATTTATACCATCTAACTTGCCCAAACAATGTTGGGTTGGAAACTTTTCGGAACTGGTAGACTCCTTATTCTAATATATGTCCTAGAAGCTGTAGTTTCCCTATCTGTAAAATGAGGGTTTTGGATTAATCTCTAGGTCCCTTCCCAGCCTTAGTGATCTGTGACTGCAGCTCAGGGACAGTGATTCACAGAATCATTTTTTGATTGTTAGAAGTTGCTAAATTGGGGATTTCTGTGGGATACAATTATGTAGCCAAAAGTCTGTTTTCTTGGTGGTCAGGTTTGATTTAAAATAGACACAAGGCCTGAGAAACATTTTGTTAGACTAGGAAATGTTTCTAGGCATCAAGGTCGTCTGGCCTTGAAAGTGGGATGTTGGAGTAAGAGTGGATGGAGTTCAGGGTTGAAAAGAGATCATGGACCTTCCCTTTCTTTTCTTGGTTTGCCTTTGTTTTTTTAGTGTCATATACCAGAGTTCTTCCCAGCCCAAGTTTTTCCTCTAAGATCTGTAATCCACTTCAGAAAGGGGAAACTACAAGTCCTGTATTGGGATACCTTCAACCAGGGGTTCTAAACCTTTTTGTGTTCCTGTACTCCTCTGCTAGAATCATGTTTTTAAATGCATGAAATAAAATAAAGGCGAGTACAGAGGAAGCCAATTATATTAAGACATAGTTATCATTTTTTTTAAAGTTCACAAACCCTTGCCTTAAATAGCATCTTTGTCACCCCATCTCATTCCCATTGCCCTTCAGTTTGGGGCAACATGGTAAAGGGAAAAGGGCTCAGGACTTGGAGTCAGAAGTGCTCCTCTACTGCTTACTACCTGTGGTGGGCCAAGTTACAGGGACTAGCCCCACTGCGCATCCTTTTAAAAATATAGGATTGGGCTAAATGACCTTTGGGGAACCTTGCGAACCAGATCTCTTGACAGACTCCTCCAAGAGATAGGTTGTGTGTGGCCATTCCACCATCTTGTGGCCATGCCTAGTTACTGCACCCATTCTCTTAGCTTGGGGGGGGGGGTGACTGGAGGTGGCTGGGGCAGTGGTGGCTCTCTGTTCAACACCGGGAATGCAAAAGCAACATCGACTTCTTCCCATTGGCAAAGTCTCCTAGAACAGGAGTATACTGAGCTGGCATCTCTCCTAAGGGATTTCCCTGGCAAACTCTCGACTCATCGTACTGACTTAAGCTATTAGAGAATGTCTTAACAGAGAGCTGGTAAGCATTCCCAGGGTAGATTCCCTAAAGGGAAATACATCTAGCCATGCCTGAGTGACCCCTCTCCTCCTAAACCTAACCTCATCATCTCAGACATAGGATTTGAAGCTAGGAGGCACCTTGGACACAGCCTTGTCTCCCCCTCTGCCTCATTTATTTATTTATTTATTTGTTTATTTTTTTAGTGAGGCAATTGGGGTTAAGTGACTTGCCCAGGGTCACACAGCTAGTAAGTGTTAAGTATCTGAGGCCGGATTTGAACTCAGGTACTCCTGACTCCAGGGCCGGTGCTCTATCCACTGTGCCACCTAGCTATCCCTCCCCCTCTGCTTTTACAGATAAGAAAATTGAGGTCTGGAGAGCAGACCTGGCATTTGAACCGAGGCCCTTTCATTCCAGACACAGGGCTCTTTTCCCTGCCTCGGTGTCGTCTTGGTTTTACATTTCCCTGTCTGTGTCTAAGAGTAGATTGTAAAGGCCATTGGCACTCACAGTGTTGCCCTGTCCCGGAGAGCAGGGCATTCCCCACCATACAGGAAGCATCTGTTTTCCTTCTTTCCCTCTCTTGGGGGGGGCAGCACTGCCCACATTCTCTCCTTGCTCCCCACTGCTATGTGGCTTTTTAGACTATGCTCAATAACTCTTTTAGCATTTGGGAAAAGCTGTATTTCTCTTTCCTGGCAAAATTGCAAGGGACTTCCTATTTGTTTAGTAAAAGAACTCTACAATAAAAGCCAGGAGATCTGGGTCAAACCCAGACTAGAATTTGGGTTTTCCCACTAGATTGCCCTTACTTCTGTGAACCACAATTTTCTTGTTTGGAAAATGGGAATAAAATGACATAATGGATAGAACACATTTTTTAGCTTGTTATTTATCTAATTATATGACATATATGTGTTTAAGTAAATCTTTAGAGATTGCTGATAGCTTCATGGAAGAAGAAAAACTCATCACTTGGTAGTTAACCTTCTTGTGACAAGCTTTGATTGTTCAGTCGTGTCTGACTCTTTGTGTCCCCATGGACCACAGCACACTAATATTGTTCATGGGGTTTTCTGGGCAAAGATACAGGAGTGGTTTGACATTTCCTTCTCCAATGGATTAAGGCAAACAGGTTAAGTGACTTGCCCGGGGTCAAACCAGCTAGTAAGTGAGGCTGGATTTAAACTCAGGTCTTCCTGACTCCAGGCCCAGTGTTCAATCCCCACTACACTATGTAGCTGCCTCCAAGTTATGATAAGCTTACCCAAAGTTAACTAAGCTGGTGCTTAGATTGCAGATATACATATTGGTGTCAGATCCATATTTTTGACATCTTTCCAGCCTGTGGTAGCACTTGCCAAACTGACATAGCCTTTGAAAACCCCTCACCTTCATACCTGCATGAAGCATATCAGAGTTCATTATATGATTGAGTGTGTACATTGTGTTACAGGAGGTACTTTGGATACATTACAGGTACCAATTTCACAGCTCCACACACAGTGCATTAAGGGTTCCTGTTTCCCCTCAGACCTTCCAGCAGTTTTCATTTCCCTTTTTTTTCTACTTTGCCTGTCTCCTAGGTGTGAGGGAGAATATCAGGGTTATCTTATTTTTGCACTTTTCTAATTATTAGTGATTTTATATATATATATATATATATATATAGCTGGATAGCTTGGATTTCTGCCTTAGAAACAGCCTATTTGTAAGATTTAGTGCTCAGAAAGGACCTTAGAGATCTTCTACCTGGTCAATCGACTCATTCATTTTACAGATGAGAAATCTGAGGCTTCTAAAAAGGAAGGATTTACCCTCGGTCGCATAGCTAATAAGTAGCAGAAAAAAGATTTGTGCTTTAAGATTTACAAAGCATACTATGTGCATGATCTCTTGAATCTCACAACTCTGGAGAGTGGAATCCCAATTTTTTATTGAAGAAAAGAGGCTCTGGGAAAGTTAAGGGACGCACAAAAATGGAGACAAAATCCAGCCCTTTGCTGCCTAGAGTTGTGCTGTTTCTGTCATCGGGGAAGTGCAGTCACCTGCTTCCCCCAGGAGTTCCCACCCTAACCTCTGCCTTCCCCCACATGTTCCCAATGCTTTCCAGTGGTGGGGGAGCTTAATTCATTAATTATCATTAATGCTAAGAATTAACAGAGCAAGAGGAGAAAAACTAAGAATTTGGTTTGGCTATATAAAAGTAACACTAATTATAGTGCTTTACATAAATTGCTTATCATTTATAATGAATTGATATGCAACACAATACTAATTATGCAGATTATTAAACGTGTCAAATTAACATTTATAAATTGATTGCAGTAATAAACTATTTATACGTACTCAGTGTTCATAATTTGTTCCTGGGGGTAAAGCTTACAATTCAGATCAGCTCATAGTTCTCCCCACTGTTTTGCTTCAGGCTCAGATTTTGCTATTTGTGGCTCTTAGCCTTAGCAACACCATCCTCTCCACTCTTATTCTTCATCCCTTCTCCATGTGTTTGCCCCTTAATTTATTAACTTCTCCCAAAATTCCAGGAATATCTAGTAGTCCAGTTTGGCTGGACAGTGGAGGGAATAAAAGGTGGGAAAAGAAGGTTGAAGTTAGATTGTGGGGGGCTCCAAATGTCAGGCTGAGGAGTTTTATTCTAGTGGTCATTGGAAGCCACTGAAGGCTTGAGGGGATTGAGGAGAGAAAAATGAAATGGTCACATGTATTTTAGGAATATGGATTTGGCACCTGTGTGGAGGATGGATGGGAGAGGAGAAAGATAGGAAAGAGACACATGAGTAGAAGATAGCAACAGTCCAGGTGGGATGGGTAGGTGTGTAGGAGGTATTGTGGAAATAGGCTTAAACTGGGTAACTGGGCGGGTGTATGGGAGAGCTTTGAACAGAAATAGGAAAGAGGAAGAGGAGCAGATTTGAAGGAAATGATGATGACTTTCATTTTGAACATATCTACTTTGATGTCTTTGGGATGGTGTTTGTGGGTGTGTGTGGGTGTACACAGCATAAACAAACAGGCTGGGTAGAAATGTTGTTCTGTAAATTGAAACAGTGGGTGTTCTCTTTCATATTTACAAGGGGATAATCATTCTCCCAAAATGGAAAAGATAGAAAAATCTCCTTTTCACAGGAACAGGAGACAGATGAATTTTCTGACACATGGGATGTTGGATAGGGGTTGATAAACAAAATTGTACTATATTTGAGTGGTACCTATGTATGTATAACAGATAAATTAATTCTAAAAATGATTTTTTTTTGGCAGTCCTACTTTGTCACAGATTATGATCCAACAATTGAAGATTCCTATACTAAACAGTGTGTGATAGATGATAGAGCAGCACGGCTTGATAGTAAGTAATTTTATTTCAATTTCCATTTCTTTAAAAGCTTCTCTCTACTATAGCCTTCTTCCACCAGCTCCTCCTCATGGTATAGAGGTGACTCTAAACTCTAGGATAACCTGCCAAACTAGAAAGGATTGAATGGATTTGTCAGCAGACCGGGTGTCCTCTGACTGAGAACCCTCTTAGCTAAATCCAGAGAGACTCAGCCACCATGGCATGCAGACCATTTATTAAAACCCAGAAGGGCTGTGGTCCATTTTTTGGTGGTATTCTTTTTTTTGGGGGGGGTACAATGGGGGTTAAGTGACTTGCCCGGGGTCACACAGCTAGTAAGTGTCAAGTGTCTGAGGCTGGATTTGAACTCAGGTCTTCCTGAATCCAGGGCCACTGGTTTATCCACTGTACCACCTAGCTGCCCCCTCGTGGTATTCTTGAAATATTAAATTGTCATAGTTTGATTAAGGTATCAGGTTACGGAGGTGGAAGGGACCTCAGAGGTCCAGTCCCTACTCAGAGTGTGAACAGCACCAACTAGTGGTCATCTACCCACTTTCTGCTTGAAAATGGAAAGCTTAGGACATCTCAAGACAAACCATTTCCTCTTTGGACAGTTCTAATTGTTAGTAAGAGCTATGTCTCTTTAGGGCCAAGGAGAACAAGTCTACTTCTCCATGACAACCCCTTAAATATTTCAAGACAGCCACCGTTCTCTACCCCATGTTGCCTCTGCTACTCCTGCCCTGAGTCTTAACATCTTAACATCTTCAGCATCATGAACTCTGTCTGAAATGTAATACACTCCTCAATAGCAAGCATAACTTAACAATTTGAACTACTGATTCGAGATTCTAGAAAAGTTCTTTCTGTCCTTAAAGTGAGGGTTTTTCCCCCATGGGTCAGGGGAATGCATGATTAGAACTCAGATTTTAAAAAATGTTTCTCCACCATGAAAGCTGAAATGAGCTCTTTATGATTGGGATATTCATTTTATATGTTATGGTGGATTAGAATTCCTGGCTTTCAGGCTCTACGGACCAGTACTTTTGTGACTTGATAAACTTGGTCAGATTTATTTTCATAGAGAAGTATCCTGCTCTAGTGAAAAAGAGGTGGACCTGTGACGACACCCTGATCTGTCACCTTCCTCTTTAGCTTGGGAGCTCCTTGAGGCCGAAGTCTGTCTTGTACTTCTTTGTAGCCCCAGGGCTTGGTACAGTGCCTGGCACATAGTAGACACTTAATAAAGGACGATTGAGTGACTAGAAGCCTTACTAGCTTTGGGAATGTCCAAGTTTAGGAAATCCTTGATTTCATCAGTATTGCTACTCCTTCTACTGACATAGATCCCAACCCCTCCACACCCTTATTTAGATAACCTTTGGTCATTTGCCAAAACCCCCCACAGTATCCTGAAATCCAGATAACACATCAAGTGTGTCCCAGGGCCTCTACCAAAAGCTCTCCTACCAGAGGTTGCCCTGTAGCATCACCTTTCAGTTGCAAGGAGGTACCAGAAGAAGCATTAATGGAGAGTTTGTATTAAAAGCTCCATGCAAAGTCAGAATTTCCCAGGGATTTTGCTAGTATCCATTTATTCCATCAGAGTATGATTTAAGGGGGCAGCTAGGTGGTACAGTGGATAAAGCACCAGCCCTGGATTCTGGAAGACCTGAGTTCAAATCCAGCCTCAGACACTTGACACTTACTAACTGTGTGACCCTGGGCAAGTCACTTAACCCTCATTGCCCGGAAAAAACAAAACCAAAAAAACCCCAAAAACAAACAAACAAAAACCAGAGTATGATTTAAGGTTTAGTCAGCTTCAACTGTTTGACCTGTTCATTTTAATTTTTTTTCCCCCATGGAAATTGATACTAAACATTTAATGTGAACCTGAATATTGAGAAGGAATGGGACCCTAAAATGCTCACTGGTAGCCATTTTTTCATGTCTTTGTCTGCAGATTAGGGGTATGCTGGAGCCAACTTGTGTGGTCTCATAAGAACTGATTGTTAAATTTTCTTTGTAAATGTTAGGCCTTGGAAATCCACAAATGCTATTAATTGGGTCTCCGCGTATTGTTTTGTTGGTTGTCTAGATTTAAGTAAGTGATGGAGAAAAATGATACTAATGTAGATTAAATCTAAAAGTGTGCTGTGCCTTTTTGGAAAGCTGGTTGTTAAACACATAGCACAACACTGCTGCAGATACACTACTCTCAATTTGGGGGAGCTCTGCTAGTTGTAAAACCTTTGTAATTGGGAAGCCTTTGCGGGGCTCATCTTTAAAAGTGCATATGCAACTATGTCTCTGTTTTATTTCTGTGTAGTTCTGGACACTGCTGGTCAAGAAGAGTTTGGGGCGATGAGAGAACAATATATGAGGACTGGAGAGGGCTTTTTGCTGGTTTTTTCAGTCACTGATAGAGGAAGGTATGTACATGCAAGTGTTACAGTGTTAGGTCAACAAGGTGGGTTTAGACCTGCACTTTGGGATCATATTTGGATTTTCTGTTTCTCCTTTTTAAAGCAAAAAGGATAATTTTTACTATAAAAATGGAATTTATGAATTGTTTTCTGTATGATTTGGTAATTAGTTACCCAACAATTTCATTTGTATTTTTGGTTTTAGCTTTGAAGAAATCTATAAATTTCAAAGACAGATTCTCAGAGTAAAGGACCGTGATGAGTTTCCAATGATTTTAGTTGGTAATAAAGCAGATCTCGACCATCAAAGACAGGTAAGAAGTTTCATGATTATTAATATCTCTAGTCATGTAATTGGAGTAAAGATAAATTCGGGTATGTGTAATTCAAAGAGTTTGTACTACACACTTTGAAAACATAAAAGATATATCAAAAAGAAAAAAGAAAACAGACTTTTAGAAAATTTGTCCTTTCATTGTCATTAATTTAATTAAGTTACAGCATGTAATTGGAACACATTGACTGCATGAGAAGTTGTACTACTTCCTGTCATTTTTCTTTTCCCCCCTACAATCACGATACCACCTCCTCTGGCCACTGAAATCCTGAAAAGTGAGGCCATCATCTCTGATTTGGAGTCCAGTGCTCTGCCCACTACAACAGTATTTATTTTTATTACAGTTTCTGCCTTTGTGGGTTTTGTTAAAAATGATTATTGTCTGATATGTGTGTGTGTGTGTGTGTGTGTGTGTGCGCGCGCACGTGCATGCGCATGCGTGCGCTGATTCCTTTTAGGCCTGTAGTTTATGGAATGTAAGGGTTAAAATTCTAGCTATACTGTCTAACATATCTAATGAGTGGTCGCCAAAAAATTGTAAGCTTTAGCAAGAGTTAGACTTTTAAGCATTTATTAAGGAGAATAAGAATTTGGTAAAGAGAGAAAGGCCTAGATTCTTCTATCTATTAAAGGGAGAGTGCATTTCTAGCTCCGCTCTCCACCAGCATCCTCATGAAAGAGAGTAAGAGCGCCAACCTTGCCCCCTCACCCCCTCTTCCTCCCACAAGCAAACGTCACTTCCTGACGCCAAAGAAAAGCCGCATAGTCCTGCCCTCAGAGGCCCTCTCCTCATGTTAGAGCTTTGCTACAGTAAGTCTCCAGCAGGTGGCGTCATTCCAGTTGTTATAGGAGCTACACATTTAAGCAAAATATAGTGAAAATCCTACTGAGAATCTTTGTCATATAGTGACTTTATATATGTATATATAGTGACTAAATACACAATTACTAGCGTAGTGACTTTCTCACTAGAGATGTAACCAGAAGGTTCATTTAAGATGGAACGCTGGTTGGCAGGCTCTTCAGCCTGAGAGAGGAGAATAAAGGAAATGAAGTAGTTGGTTTTATTGTACATCCAAACACTGGGCTTACTCTCCTCACAAGGCTTCATGAGGAGGATAAAGCAGAAATTCTTTTTATTTTTAAACACCTTTTATGGTTTTTTATTTTTATTAAGTGGTTACACCAGAAGGTGTGGTTATATACAGTGGAAGAAGAAAATACACATAAAAAACCCTGCTGCCAGACCCCATGCAAGCGCTACCTAAGTATCCACTGGTAAACCCCCTGAGAGCCAGACGAAAGCCCGAGGAAGAATGTTTGCGTAATCAGAAAGCATCTGCTATGTTCTGAAAGGCCCACATCTTACAGCAGAGAGAAAAATAGAGAGCTCAGACTACATAAAGCAGGAATTCTTAACCTGGGGGCTGTGAACTTTGAAAAAACTTTAGTTTTTTAAAACTGTTTTTGACAACTCCATTGCAGTGTAATTGGATTCCTTTGTAATTTGATGTATTATCATTAACATGATTCTGAGAAGAGATCCATAGGCCTTATCACACTGTCAAAGGGGACTGTAACATAAAAAATATTATGAACCCCAGCATAGATAGATACACTTGGCATGAAGGTACCAGAGGAAGAAGCAATTCAGTATAGTAGAAACCATTTGAAATGAAGTGAGGAGAGACCTGGGTTCAAACACCAACCGATGCTTAGGAGCTTTCCTCCAGCCCTGGTCAAATCACTCAGCTTCTTTGAAGCTTTAGCTCCTCGTCTGTAAAATGGGGGCAGCCATACTGGAGCTGCTACTTTAGGGGGTTGTTACTAGGAAACAGATAGAGATGCGAGCTAGGTGGTCCCAACAGGAGTACAGCAGCTCTGCAACCTGGAACAAATCTGCCAATGTCCTTCCTGTTTGTCCACTCTCATCAGAAGTAATAGAGGGAGGGGCAGCTAGATGGTACAGTGGATAGAGCACCGGCCCTGGAATCAGGAGTACCTGAGTTCAAATCCAGCTTCAGACACTTAACACTTACTAGCTGTGTGACCCTGGGCAAGTCACTTAACCCCAATTGCCTCACTTAAAAAAAAAAAAAAAGAAGTAATAGAGGAGCCATCACACCCTACCACTCCCCCTCGCAGTGTATCCTGTGAAGGGATGAAGATCAAGTCAGAACAGACACACTTACATAACAATGTATGGGAGTGACCTCTCAAAGAGTAGATTCCAAAAGAGGTAAACAGGTCAGATAATAAACAAAAAGAGGACTAAAGAGATATTACCAACCCAGTGCCTATTTTATTACTTTCTAGGAATTATTATACCAGTAGTCTCTTTGAGCATCAGGGGCATTCTTTGAGAAAACAAGGAAAGTAATCCTAGGCCCTTTAATGTTACAGTGAGCACCCTGAGGCCTAAAGAAGTGATTTTTCCAGAGTCATGGGGGTAGGATTTGAATCCAAGACCTGTAGTTTCAGAGTCACACTTTTCCCACTGTACCATGCTTCCTCCTAGGCATCCTGTTTACTAAATCCCATATGAAGATTTCTTACTGATGCCATAGTTCTCCAAATTCTCTTATTTGCAGGTATTGTAATATTTATTTCATCAAGGCCTGGAGCACCACAAAGCTTCCTACAGTGTAATCTTCACTAACATGAAAGAGATTGCGTTTCCAGTCTGTGTAAATGTTTAAACCAAAGTGAACAAAAAATGCATGTTGCCCAGATGATGGTCTGTTCTTGGATGGCAGCCCATCGAATTAGGCTTTGCGTATGTGTATCTTGGACAAGTTCTACATATGCCAAATGAATGAACGAACTGAGCCCAGAATGGAGGAGGAGGAAAAGACCACACAATGCTTTCAATGATGCCAGACTGCCTGGCATTGGAAAAGCTCGTCCCTGTAGTATCAGGGTTCTCAGTGAGGTGCTGTTCCTGTCAGTCATGCAACACCCTAAGTTCAGTTACACTTGACAAACAACCCAAAGGACAATGGAAGGAGGCAGAGTTAGGTCTAAACAATCTCTGGAGTAACAACCCTTGCAAAAGTGCCATACAAGACATTACCGAAGCTACATATGAGCAGAAAGGAGAGGGAGAGACAGCAGATGTAAAGTCTACTGAATACACAAACAGGAATTCCATTGAATCTAAGAAGGGTCAGAATCTGTATTGGTGGGAGGAGTAGCCATGCTCAGAAAATCATGGAGTCATCAAAGCAAGATAATGTTTGTAGATTTAAATCTTTAACTGTAGAGATCCCTGCTATATCTCTGATAACTAACTGCAGAGATCCCTAATACTGAGAGAGAACCTGAGATTTGTGTGAGTAACTATGAATGTCCTATTTTACAGATGAGAAAACTAAGTCTCAGAAAGGGTAGGGGACTTGCTCAGGATCACATGTCTACTATCAGAGTTGAAATTTTAACTCGGGTCTTTTGACTCTTAAGATCAGTACCAGGGTCTATTTCTGTCATTTACCATCTGTGGAACTTTAAGCAAGTCACCTTCCTTTTCTGGTCCTCAGTTTCCTCATTCACAAAAGGAAAAGATTGGATTAGATACTTTTTAAGTTCTCTTGAGTCCTTGATCTAGATTAAATTCCACTGCTTGATATGCTTCTCCTCCCCCGCCCCCCCCCCCCCATTCCCCACTCCCCTTTTGGAGATGGTGGTTTCATCATCCCCTTTAATTTAAAATTTTTTGGTTGATTTTTTCCCCCTGTTTTTATTGTTTAAAAAATTTATTCAGGGGCAGCTAGATGGTGCAGTGCATAGAGCACCGGCCCTGGAGCTAGGAGTACCTGAGTTCAAATCCGGCCTCAGACACTTAACACTTACTAGCTGTGTGACCCTGGGCAAGTCACTTAACCCCAATTGCCTCACTTAAAAAATATAAAATTATTCACTTAGCAAAAAATATCCCCACTTATGGTGGCCCAGAAAAAGATAACTATATGAATATAGAAATCTATTGCATTCAGCTTGGTTTTTTCCTTAAAAAAAAAAGGTATGTAATAAATTCAGCATGTTACTTTGAAAGCTGTCCTTTTGCATCCCTTTTTCCTTCTGAACTTCATTTTTATAAAGTGGATTTTCTTTCTTTTTCTTTTTTTTTTAATGTGCATTTTCTTATAAATGCTCTAATAACCCTCTTTCCCTTTTTCTTCTTGGCATTATCATCCCTTGTTGTCTCTGCTCCTTAAATACCTTTCCTTATTGAAAAGCAGAGAAACAAGACCCTTATAACACATAAGTAGAAGCTATGTGTTGGCTGCATCTGACAGTTATATTTCCTTTGGCATTTCAGTATCTCAGCCTGTTAGGAACTGGGGAGTGTCCTCTGTCCTCTCAAGTTGTGGTTGTTCATTTCATTGATCACAGTTCTTAACCCTTTCTACATTGTTGGGTTTTTGTTTTGTTTTGTTTTTTTACAGTGGCATTGTTGTTGAATAGCTTACATTCCCAGTGTATCCTTTCTGCTCCCTTTCCCAGAGAGCCACTCCTTATATAGTCTTCCAAAATTATCAGTGTGGTTGGTTTTAAGCTTTTATAGCTTCAGATGAACAAATGCTAGAAGCTTATTAAAAACATTTAAAAGGTTAAGTATTTAAATATTGATATGTTTCATATTAAAATTCTGCAAGTAACCACTTTCTGCTATACATCACTAATAAATTTTTGAATTTTGTTTAGAAAAACAACAACTATTGCATTTGCAATCCTAAGCCTCATTCCAAAGATAAGTCTAATGAAAATAGTTCAAGTGACTGAGGTGGATGCACATAATCATCTACTAACCAATAGGTTTGAGAAAATGTCAGCCAAAAACCTTTGCTTATGCATTCTTACACTGTGCCCTGACTTATTGCAGTTGAAAATTTATTATTCAAAATTCTGATAAAAACGAAATACCGGTAAAAGAATTTGAAATAATTAAAATTACAAGGGAGATTTTTTTGGTAAGTTTGTAGCACTTACACTTATGAAGTTAATAAAGTTAAAAACTGCGCTAAGACTTTTAGGACAACTTATAACCAAGGAATTAAAAAAGAAAAAAAAAAAACGTTGAACAAAACTTGCCAACACATAGAAAAAGCCTCACATTATTCGGTGTTTCATAAGTCCCCTATGTATGCAAAGAAGAAGGGCGGGGGTAACTTCTACATTTCTTATTTGGATCCAATCTTGGTCACTATAATTTTGCATTCAGTTTCAGTTGCTTTGTTGTAATTGTTGTGTTTCCATTCACATTGTTGTAGTCATTGTAGTATGTCATTCTCCTGCTTTCTATTTACCTCATTCTGCACCAGTCCATATAAGTTTTTATGTTTCTCTGTGTTCATAATATTCATTATTTCTTATGGCACAGTAATGTTCTATTGCATTCATGTTCCACTACTTGTTTAGCCATTCTCTGGTGGATGGGCATCTGTTTCATTAAAATAATTTTGCTATTACAAAAAGTGCTGTTATAAATATTTTGGTGTTTATGGCCTTTCTTGTTATCATTGATATCCTTGAGGTATATTTCTGGCAGTGAGATCTCTAGGCCAAAAGATTGATCAATATTTTAAGTCATTTTCTTTATGTAACTTCAAATTGCTTTCTAGAGCATTCTCTTTATTAATAGAAAAAATTCCATCTGCCTCTAACCATCAGAATTCTAATTTGAGGTTAGAAATATGTGATTCTCAGCTACATCTAGAAAGCTCCAATTATTCTTTCCAACTAGTTAATTATTTCATCATGTAAATTCAACATTTTCTGATACAGATGGTGCTTCTTGCTCACTGTACTTGGTCATTGGCTTTACTTATGTCTGGTCAGAACAGAATAGCTAAGCAGTGATATTCTTGGGGGTTAGCCACACCAGCAAGAAATCTGCTTGTATCCACTAGTGTGCCCCTCCTACTTGCATGATTGAAACAGCTAGTGATAAACTTTTGCCCCTGTGGATTAATAGGTGTTTTTGTTAAATGGAAATGTGGGATAGAAGCAGTTGTATGTTTTCCCTCTTTTCTACACAAAAGGTCAGATTTGAACTCTTCTGTTTTCCTCTTCTCCATCTTTCACTCAAGTACAGAGACAAAGGAACAAAACCACAAATGCCAAACACTGTGGTACTTTGGAGCTTGAAATCCTTTGTCCTGGGGATGGAACAATGTAAAGTTAGGTAGAATTAGAATGGAAAACTATTACTTTTTCACTAATGTGTTCTTCCTTCCATGTCTTATTAGGGTTTAGTTTGGGTACCTAGATTTTTTGTTTTGTTTTGTTTGGGAGTTGCATTTTAAGGCAAAGCTTGATTATTACCCAGAAGAACTGGGTTAAAATCCTGGCTCTGTCATTTATTATCGTAATTTTCTTCATCTGTAAAATTAGAATGGACCAGGTGACCTTTGAAGTTCCTCTGATCCTGTAGATGATTATCTATGTATTTCCTGGTTCATAACTCAGAAACTTCAGTTGACAGACAAACATGAGCGACAGTGGTGCTCTACTTTTGCTAATCTGGGCTGGTCTGTGAAATGAGAGGGTTAGAATAGATGGCTTCTAAGGTTGAATCCAGCTCTGAATTTTGTCATTTCACATTGGTAATCTTGTATTCTCATTATCATTGAAAACATCAGCCCACGCAGACTTTCATTCCCTCTTCTAAGGAAAAAAAGGTCATTTCCTCCCTGGGAATGAATTCTCACAGAGTTTGCAGTTGTGAAATGGATCTGAGTGTTGTCTTCTACTCTGACTTGTGCCTAGCAGTGCCCCCCCACCCCCCACCCCCCCCAGTCTAGGGGGGTAGAATAAAGCAAAGGTGAAAGTTTATACTTTTCCTCAAACATCACTCCTCATTTCAGGTAACACAAGAAGAAGGACAGCAACTTGCACGGCAACTCAAGGTGACATACATGGAGGCATCTGCAAAAATTAGAATGAATGTAGACCAAGCTTTCCATGAACTTGTCCGTGTTATTAGGTAGGTCCAGTGTATTCTTATAGGGATTTACTAATTTCTGTTTTATAGTTTTTTTTTTAATTGAAAAGATAAAGTTTCTTTTTGTATTTGTTACCAAAAGAAAGCAAGAGTAGTTTGTACCCAGCATTCTTTTGCTGAGCATTAAATATTCCTGATAGGCAGAATTTAGATTTATCATTTTAAATATTATAATTATACAGGATAGGCTTTAGATTTTAGGGGATGGCTAGAACCCAGAGAAACATAGAATGTCAGATCTGGAAAAAACCTTTAAGATTATTTAATTCCAGTCACATTATTTTACAGATGAAAAAACTTAAGGCCCACAGAGGGGAAATGATTGGCATCAAGGATGCTGATTATTAAATGAACCACAGTTAGAAATCAGGTCTTTTGGCTCCCAGGGTATACTGTAAAGGTGATGAGATCAATCCTTGGGAATTGGTTGGGTGGCCAAGATTGCATGTCAACCACCAGAAATTTTTGCTTTAGTGTTACTTCCTCTTAGGGTCTGATATACTCGGTCTTTATATTGTGCAGAGAGGACAGAGATGTGCCTCTCCACTTACCCAGTATATCAAATGATCATCCTCCATACCCCATCCCAGAAAGTGCTAGAATTGAGCTAGTGAAGCCTTCAGGACTTTGTAAAATGGCAGCAGTTATTACTGTGTTTCCCTTCCCCTTAATCTGCCTTTCTTTTAAAAGGAGCAGAGGAAAAGAGCATCTGTAAATACATATTTCTGGGAATTTGGAAGGCACTGGATTGGGTGAGACATGGGGAAGGTGTTTTAAAGGCTTGAGAATGACTTTGTACCTCAACTTCAAGTTCCCCATGACACCCAAGGTCTCTGCCCTTCTTTATATTTGGGAAAAAATAATAAATTGTGCTTAGCTAATTTTCACCCCTTTGTTAGAAGACCTCTGGCTATTTTACGTTCATTGGTATCTCATGATCCACGGTCTTCACACAGAGGTACAGAAGACCCGGGTACTAGTTCTAGCCATGCCACAGAGGGCTGGTGTAAATCATCTCTCCAGTGCCTTCCAACTAGACTATCTTGGGTCTATGCTGCCCTCTGGGCACTTAATTTTACCTGTCGCCTCAGAAGCTAGTCACTGTCTCTCTAGAAGTATGAAGATCAGAGTCTTTTTGATGGGGCCGATTTAATTTTTCTTAGCTACCTCCCCACCCTCTCCCGGTACAGCTTGGTTATATTCAAAAGATCTCTCAAAGTAGTGTTGTATTTAGGTCTCTTGTTCTCTGCGGTGGTTATACTTCTTTGGTTTGCCAGTCTCAAAGTTTCTGGTGTTCAGTATATAAAAGGTCCCTTTCTTTCCTATTTTCACTTGGGCTAAAGTATTACACATTTGAAAATCCTCAATTTAAAAAACCCTTTTTTTATCTTATAGGAAATTTCAAGAGCAAGAATGTCCTCCTTCCCCAGAACCAGCAAGGAAAGAGAAAGACAAGAAAGGCTGCCATTGTGTCATTTTTTAAGAGTCCCATGAATCTTAGCTGCCGACTGCCAGAAAAAGCCCTCATCTGCTCCTTTCTTCCCTTCAGTTACATCCTGTTGGGTACCTTTGTAGCCTTATGCAAGCCTGTCCTTGAAATGGCCACCAAATGAGCCTTAGTCCACGAAGCCAGTTAATCCTGGCCTGGAAGATGGTGGTGATTGTGATGGGTCTGAGGATGTTATGGTCATGTCAGGACAGACTTAAAGAAAACACTAAGGCTGCTTCTCTAAGATCATCCAGTTACTCTTTTTTTAAGCTAGATATCTCACACACACACACACACACACACACACACACACACAATCTCTCTCTTTCTCTCTCACAATTCTTTAAGGGCTTACACTTATAGAGGGGATGAATCAGCCTTGAGTCCCCAATTATTTTCCAAGCTGAAATCATTGTATGCAAAATGATTAATTTTGAACTTCTGAGATCACATTGCCTACTGTCATCCTAAATCAAAACCTAGGGAGTTTTTGTTGTGGGTTTTTGTTTGTGTTGTTTTGGGAGAAAATGTGAATTAGCTTTTTTGCCCAAGAGAATAAAATTTGATTTCAACTTCAGTTAGCCTTAAACCCACTGAAATGAATGAACAGAAACGAGGTGTTTTGGACCTCATGCATCACTGTAGCTCCTGGTTTCCAGTGGCCAGAGACACCTGACCATCTACTGTATTTTTCTTTGTATCCAGAACAGCTATAGGGCTCTTTACTACTCCTGCCGTTGTTATTGCTGTGTGGCCAATGATGGTGGTGGTCTCTGCGGCCATATACCTATGTTCATTCTGGACAGAAGCACTTCAGTTTCTTAGGGATATTTCTCAGCCATTTATTTGAGGGGGGAAGGGGTCAAACCATCATCTGTGTTTTTCTTCCTTTTTGAGTATTTCTGGATAAGGGATTCAAGAAAACAAACTGTAGTTGTTTTTGTTTTGATGTAATATAAAAAATGCAATTGATCTTTCCAGGGTCAGAGATGATTAATGTTTTTGCTATATACTTTTATACATTATTTTCTTATCGAACTAGTTAACAAGTATTTTTATATGTTTGTAAGCCAATATGCTTTCACAGCATAACTTGTGTATATGTAAAGATGAGTATTTAATTCTCACACTTCACTTCTAACTGATACTCAAAAACAAATGTGGAAGCTGCAGAAACTGTGGTAAAACTTCTCTTTATTTTTCTGGGCTTTTCAGGGCCCACTTTTGGCCAGTCACATCCCTGCCCAAGACACTGTCATAGGTACAACTCCCAGGAGGTGGATCTCAAAATCACTTTTGGTAGCCCTTACTATGAAGTATTAAACTGTACAACTCTTAACTGACTCTCTGTTTAACTGCGGATGGCTTCTGATTCTTTTTTTTGAAGTTTTGTGGATTGTGTTTAAACAATTCAACAGTATGCTTCCTGATTTTGAGATGCTAAGTGGTGGTACCGCACAATCGCCACTCTACCGAATGTGTACAACAGCCCCACAAAGATGATAAAGTAAATTATATACCCTTGTAGAGCTTTGGGTGCTAGAATTAAAGAGAATCTGTTATGACAAGGTGACTGCTGTGCTGCCCATATTATTTGGAGGTTGGGGAAGCGGGGTGGGTGCAAAGGGTGGAGCAGTAGTCATCCTAAATTCATTTGCTGAATTGTAGCCACATATTAAAGAAAGCAAAAGTTTTCTACTTAACTACCAGAGTGCTATTTTTTAAAAAAAAATCCTTCAGTCATAGGCATTCGTCAGTTACCAGAGCTGGAAGGTTCTTAGAACATCTTAGGTTGGGAGTGAGAGAGAATTTCTTATACATTTACTTATTCATGTTACTCAGTGAGTTATTAATTTTTTTTAAAGATCATTTAAAATTTTGGTTTCTTATAGCCACATAGAAGACCAGCATCTAGCCATCACCCTGTTGATGGGAATACTTCCTCCAGTGGACATATCTCCGCTGAATCCTGTGTAACTTACACGTACCCTCTCATCAGTTCTCCACAGAAGTTCCATCCACTCTATAGGTCTGCCTTAAAGTCACTGAGCATATTAATGGAGCATAATTAATGGCTAGCTCTTGCTTTGGTCAGAAGGATCACTGATGAAATCCTTTACACTAGTTCTCCCATTCACTTCTTCATTGGCCATGCTCACCTTGCTGAACCTGTGCTCTAATCAATATTGGTGACCCTCCAGTAACACAAATCATTGTCCATCCATATGTTCCCTTGCTTCTTCTGTACATTTTCTATCCAACATTCTAGGATTCTTCCTTTAAACCTTTAAATGCCTTGGGGGTAGAATTTATCTCTTTGATGGATTGATGGCCAAAGAATCACATATGGTCCACTTTGAAAGTTGTAAGCCCTTTCATACTTGGTAGAATCTTCCAGGCATAGGAGGACATTCAAGGACCCTGGATTCCCTCCACATGTCAAAACAGCAGAGAACTTTAACAGAGGTGGCTTAAGTCAGAGCAGTCGATAAATCAAAAACTGACTCAGCCAATCTAGAAAGAAATCTCTTACTAGCAAAAGGGAATACAAAACAGATCCAGTGTTTCCATGAACTTCATTGTATAATCAGGGGCTTTCCAACTGTAGGCAGTTGAAAGTACTGGATGAAAAGGAATTCTACTGGGTCACTTCCAGAACACATCCACATCCTATAGTAGACCCTTCCCAGCATCTTTCGCCATTGGCACACTTTGGAATTCCCCTCACTTTTTCTCACAGTTTTTTGGAGTTTCTTTCCAGATAGAGTATTCTGTGACACCAAATTCAGAGACTTTCATTCCAGAAATGTTCATATCCCCTTTACCTTTCCAGTTATTTACAGTATAAATAAAGCTGTGGTCTGAAAAAGAACCTATTCCTGCTGGAAGATTCCTTAACTTTGGGACTTCAAGTCTGTGAACCTTAAGTTTCTGGATTTTATCAGTTTGGTGAGTTTGAAATTCTGTGACTAAAGGTTTTCTAAGCTTAAATAGCTTCATCTTCTCCCAGGAATCTTTGAGGCAAGCAGTTAGTCTATCAGGGTTTGATCCATTGTTAGTCAAAACAGGTTAGTACTTCCAAGTTTTAATTCCAAGTCAACACAACATGAGGATTGGTTGGAGGAAATGGGAATGTTTAGCTTTGAGAAGAGATATCAAGTGGAAGAGAGTTTCTGTTGCTCTGGTTTGCCCCTCAGAAGGCAGAACCGGGTGGAAGTTGCAGGGCAAAACTTAGGCTTAATTTTAGGACAAACCTAAGCTTTAGAACTAGAAAGTAAAATGAGTTGCCTTAAAGGGTGGCAGGTCTTCTTTGACCACTTGTTGGGTATGTTATATTGGAAATTCATTTGGGGCGAACTAGTTGGACTGAACTAGTTGACTGCTGGATGTTCCTTTCAGCTCTCATTCTGTGATTCTTTCTCACTGTCTACCTATAAGGTCATAGATTTAGAGCTAGAAGTGACCGAAGGGTTCTTCTGCTCCAGCCCCTTCATTTTGCAAATGGGAAAACCATTACTAATGAGCAGATATACCAGGTAGGAGGAAGAAAAATGTCATGAATATTGATTTGACAATTATTTTGTGTTTCTACATTTTTTTTTCCTAATGAAGATCTGCTTTTTCTTCCCTCTCCCCTTCAATTTAAAAAGCAAGAAAAACAAGTGTTACAAACACTAATAGTCAGGCAAGATAAATTTACACATTAGCTATGTCAAAAAAGCAATGAGATGTTTCAACCTGTACTCTGAGTTTATTATCTCTATATGTAGGTAGATAGTATGATTTATCAGGAGTTCTCTAGAAATATAGTTGCTCATTGTGTTGGTCAAAGTTCCTAAGTCTTTCAAAGTTGTGTCTCTTTATAATGTTGTTGTTGTTATTGTTTTTTGCAGGGCAATGAGGGTTATAAGTGACTTGCCCAGGGTCACACAGCTAGTAAGTGTCAAGTGTCTGAGGCCAGATTTGAACTCAGGTCTTCCTGAATCCAGGGTTGGTACTTTATCCACTGTGCCACCTAGCTGCCCCAATTTATAGTTGAACTTGGTTTTTTTGGTGGGGGGGTGGGGGTGGCAATGAAGGTTAAGTGACTTGCCCAGGGTCACACAGCTAATCTAATATTGTTGTTATTGTACAAATTGTTCCCTGGTTCTGCTCACTTCACTATGTATCAGTTCACACAAATTTTCCCAGGCTTCTCTGAAACCATCCCCGTCATCATTTCTTATATCACAATTGTGTTGCCATGCAAAAATTACTTTGAAGATAGAATTTCTATAGAGCATCTTGCAGTATTTCTTAATAAAGAGACTTAAAGACTCAAATGATCAGAACTGGGAAATTGTTGCCTAGTTCAACCCCTAACATTTCAGAGGAGGAAACTGAGGCCCAGAGAGGGTGCTGTTCTCTGCGCCCCTCTCTTTAGAGAGCCCCATAGAGGACATTCTAAACAATAAGTGATGCCTATGCCCTACTCCAAATAACATTTTTAAATGCATAAAATCCATAGGATTATAAAAGAAAATGACTCAATAGAAATAATTTTCAATACATTTTGCAGAAAATATTCAGCCTTAATTCACAGTGCAGTAGGAACTTCTGCTATGGAATGTTAACTCTTTGAGGACAGTAATTATTTAATTTTTCTTGGTCTCATCACCGCCTGGCACATTCTAAATTACTAACTACTTGTTGATTGATTAATGGAAACTATGTGATCAGGGAAACAGGAAGTGACCATGAATGGAATCCGGCCTTGCTAGACTGACTTTCAACTGACTTGAGAATTTTGAAAAGCCCAGACATTAACACCCCAGTTGTGTTAGATGGCATGGACTGGGGAGGACCAATACAACTCAGCAAAAACTTGAGTGTCTGCTCTGTGTAGAAAACTGCTGGGGGGAGATAAGAAAGCTTACATGTACCTCATAATGTGATTTGGCACGCATAACTATAATAGAAGACCACAGAAGTCTCATGTACAAACTGTTATGGTTCATGAGTCCTTATCCTGGCAACAGTCTTGGGAGGTAGGTAGCTATTTTTAGAATACTGCTCCCCCATGTATGGATTTTTCTGTCCATCCCCTGGAAGTTAAGCTCTGAAAAAGCAGACTGTGTTATCCCTTGGGCCTAGCAGAGACTTCCACATAGTAGTTGTCTTCAAAGAAGATACTTCAGAAAACAGTCCTTTTATGTGTTGTTTTACCCCTATTAGAATGTAAGTTTCTTGAAGGCAGAGACTTTTAAAAAAAAATTTTGGCTTGTATTTGTATCCCTGGTGCTTGGCACAGTGCCTGGCAGAAAGTAAACAATTAATGCTTGTATTTCCAGTTCAGTGACTAATGCTTGGAGAGCATGGTTCAGGGAAACTGGTTTCTCATTTTGTTTAGCCTCACACCTGTTGTGTGCCTCTGGGTAAGTAAGTCACTTTCCTTTCCTCAGGCACTCTAATATGTGGGAATTGGACTAGGTGATGTAAGGGCCCTTTCATATTGTGTTTTCTGTCACATTTCATGTTGTGTTTCCCTGGTACATGACTTGCAACTTCTTAGAAACAAATCTCTTGAGCTCTAATATCTAGAACCCAAATTGATTCCAGGATAAGATGGAGTGTAGGGGAGACAGCTCACAATTTGGGGTCAGAAAACTTGTGTTCAAATCCAGGCTCTGCTGTTATACAGTTAGTCAATAGCTTTCTCCTTGGGTTATTTAACCTTTATGGACCTTAGTTTACTCTTTGATAAAAATGTGAGCCACTGAACTAAGTGACCTTGAAGGTCTCTTCCAGCTCTGAAGACTTTGATCTCTGAAGGGGGCGGGAAGAGTGATATTGAAATGAGGGAAAAATCACACTTTGTGCCCACTAGTTCTCCCTCTATGTTATTTTTCATGGTGATCTCATCAGTCCTCATAGATTCAGTTATCTCTATGCTGATGATTCTCAGATCTGTCTCTCGAACCTTTCTCCGATCTGGGGTAGCATCTCCAAGTGTCGGTCAAAAACCATTGAAATGACTCCAATGTGCCAGGCACTGTGCTAAGACATGGGGATACAAAAAGAAACAAAACACGGTCCTTGCCCCCAAGTAGCTCACAGTTTAATGGGCGAGACAAGCAGATAAACATGTGCAGACAAGCTGTATATATAAAGAGAGAAATGAAACAATAGTTAAAACAAATCTTTTATTATGAACTTGAACACCAACAAGGCAATAAGAGTTTTTGAATGAATCTGGCACCAAAACCCAACATGGAACAGGGAAAGGAGGTATTAGGGGCCTCCACTGATAGGACTGGAAATACTCAAGTTCACCCTACCTCTTTTTTTATAGAGGAGGAAACTGAGGTCCGGGTAGGAAAATGGTTGGAAGTCTCATAGTGAGAGGAGCCATTGGTTTTCTTTGATCGATGCTGTACAATTGATCAAGGAGATAGGAGTGGTTCAATGCAATTTCTAAGTTAGCCACCAGGTGACACTCTGTTCAAGCTATTTTCTCCGGCTGGACCACACATGCTCTGCACTGCCAACTTTTCAATGGGCTGCAACATCCCAGCTGAACACTAGAGAGCGCTCAAAGCTTGGGGTGGGGGGGACCTCAGCTGCTGTCCAAAGAAATGATTACTGAGTATTAACATATAGAAATTTATGTAGGCTCTGGTAACCAGCAGTAGTCAGTGAACCTCTGGGGACTCAACCTACCAATGTAAATAAAGGTTGGGGGAGAGAGCCCTAAGGGGGTATTGTATCAATCTGGCACAACTCCTTCCTCCCTTCCCTGTATTAGATGATGGGGAGTCACGGATGGCTCTTGAGTTACATGGTCAGAGAAAAGTAGTGGAAAGCTTATTCTGTTAGTATATGAAGGACAGGTTTGAGGTGGAGCCCGAAGGCAGTTACAGGGCAGCTAAGTAGTGCAGTGGATAGAGCACTGGCCCTGGAGTCAGGAGGATCTGAGTTCAAATCTGACCTCAGACACTTGACACTTACTAGCTGTGTGACTCTGGGCAAATCACTTAACCCCCATTGCCTTAAAAAAAGAAGAAGAAGGCAGTTACACTATTCCAGGTCAGAAGTGATGAGGGCCTGAAGTAAAGTAGTCAGGACGGGACAGATGTGAGAGATAGTAGGAACAAAGAATTGACAGGACAAGATGGGTCCTGTAGGGGGTGGAGAAAAAGGAACAACCAGTTATAGCTAAGGAGGATGGCTAGTGTCATCAATAGAGTGTGCTAAGTTAGGATGGGGAAGCAGGCTTGTCTGAGGAAGGGAGTCAAGAGTTCCAGAATCCTTGTATCCTGGGATCTTGGTTGAGTAGGAACGAAGACACTTTGGTGTAGTTTAGGAGGTATGATTGAGGTGATGTATGGAAATTACTCTGTAAACGTTGAAGGGCTGTAAAAATAAATGTTACCTATTGTTACTGTTCTCATTACTTATGAAACCTAAAGTCAAGTCTTCTTAAGCTACCCTTGACTTACTATTTTACTGTGGTTTTATATTTTCAAAACATAGAGGCAACATAGTGTAATGGATAGAGCTCTGGACTTAGAGTCAGGAATACCTGGGTTGAAGTCCTACCTCAGATATTAGCTATGTGACCCTGAACAACTCCCCTAACTCTGGTCTGCCTCAGTTTCCTTATCTGCAAAATGAGGGGAGTTGGACCCAGTAGCCTCTAAGGTCCCTTTCAACTCTGGGCTCCTATAAGAGAAAAAGGAACTACATAATGTATATATGTGGGAATCCACCAAGACACATGCAGGAATCAATGAACAAGTATTTATTAAATGCTTAACAGATGCTAGGCTGTGTTTGAGGACTGGCTGATACAAGAAGGAAGCAACAGTCTGCCCTGAAGGAATTTGCCTTTTAATGAGGAAGTCATCCCATGTAAACCAGAGAATACAAGATAAATGCAGAGTAGATGGAAGGCATGATGCTCCCCAAGACTATACGTTACAGAGAAGACAGAGACCTGGATTAGTACAGGGAGTTTTCTCATCTGGGACTCCCATATGTATTTGAAATCCCAGGTCCAGTAGCAATTCCTCCCCTAACTCTAAGCCCTCTAAGTTCTACATACTTTACAAAGTTTTCCCACCTATTAGCTCATTTGGTCCTCGATTGGAAATTGCTGGGTTTTGGCAGATGGGAGCCTAAGGCTCAGGAGGTTGTGACTTCGTTGGGAGTGTGAAAGAAGGGCAGAAACAAGGCTTGAACCCAGCCCCTTGAACGCAGAGTTCTTTTCCTTATAGCTGTCTGTCTCTCCCTACGATTGTGGGAAGGGGGATCGTGTTTTTTCTGTAAGGACTGTCCAGTCTTCGTTGTAATGACCTGTGACTGATATGTGCGCAGTGACTGATATTTCTCCCCAGACTAGATGTATAGGTGATCTTTGAGAAAGGCATCAGAGAGTCCGAACCAGATCCATTCCGCATTTCAAACTGATAAAGTTTTAAGACAGCTGGGGTGGAGGATATGGAACTATAAAATCTGTTTCAGAAGGGATTTCAGAAGACATCTAACGCTATCCATACCTAAGCAGGGATACTCTCCACAACACACCAGACTGTTTATCTAGACTTTGAACTTTGAAGGATTCCAAAGATGGGGAACTCAGCACTTCTTGAGGCAGCCCCACTTTTTTCCTCTCCCCTCCTCTCCCCATCTCTCCTCTCCTCTGATGACTCTAAGAATTAGGAAGGATTTCTTTACAATGATCCTAAATCTTACAACTCCCACCCATTGCTCCTAGCTTTGCCTTTGAAGATCAGGTAGAACTGATCTAATCCCTCTCCCTCTTGCAGGTGACAAGCCCTCCAGAGCTTTAAAGGTAACAACCAAGCTCCTTTTAAGTCTTTCCTAGGAAAGTGGGACAGTGCCTTCTAAGCATTAAGTAGAGACTACAAATGGTCCATATGTAAGCTTACATGTACTTATGGGAAAAGTGGACTGTAAGGTCCTTGAAGGGAGGGAGCGTTTGCTTTTTTTTTTTTTTTTTTTTTGATATTCATATGCCCAGTGCCTAGTACAGTGGTAGGCTCCATAAATAGTTATTGACTTGCCCTTGGAAATTGTAACCAGCAGGTGTTAACTATTTAGCAAAGCTTGGAGGTTAAAGTGGCAGGAAAAATTCACTTACTTTCTGGCCAATGGGAGTGGCTGCTCTTCTCTCTCTTTGTTTTTGTTTTTGTGGGCAATGAGGGTTAAGTGACTTGCCCAGGGTCACACAGCTAGTAAGTATCAAGTGTCTGAGGCTGGCTTTGAACTCAGGTCCTCCTGAATCCAGGGCATGTTTTATCCAAAGCGCCACCTAGCTGCCCCCTGCTCTTCTTCTTCCACTGGACTGTCCAGGATGTGACTTTCCTTCAGTCCATGTCCCTGTTCTCCCCTCTTCACACAGAGAATGGAGACATTATGCGAGGTTCTAGGCTTCAAAGCCACCTGGCCTGGCTACAACAACGAACTTTTTTGCTTAGGGAAAACTGGTTTGGGTTCATATTGTCCTATCTTAGGGAAGAAAATACCCCCTTCACCTTGTTCCTTGTCTTCCAAACTTCCCACACTCCGTAGACTCATCCTGAGCTTTCTCTCAGTACCCACAGCCTCCTTGCCCTGACACATCTAATCACCTCAGCAGCTTTCTCAACCTGGACTATCCCTCTGTATCACCTTTCCTTCTCTCCATTTGGCGGAGGGGCCCATGTTGACCTCAATTCCATTTTACCTGTTCCTGGCTTCTGGACTTCAGATCACGCCCTGAGCTGTATATCTTCAACCGGCTACCATCGCACCCCTTCAGCTCCCTTCTGTGTCTTGTCTTTACCTATTAGGAGCCAATCTCTTTGAGAGCAAAGATTGTCGTCGTCTTCTTTTTTAAAATTTTTGCGGGCAGTGAGAGTTAAGTGACTTGCCCAGGGTCACACAGTAAGTGTCGAGGATCAGAGGCCGAATTTGAACTCAGGCTCTCCTGAATCCAGAGCCGGTGCTTTATCTACTGCGCCACCTAGCTGCCCCCCTGATTGTCTTCATTTTTGCTTGCATTTGTATTCCTGGCACTTAGCACAATGCCTGGCACATGATGAATGTTTAATAGTCTTCCTTACTCTTTTCCTTTCTCCCTCCCTACCTCTCCTCTTTTCTTTGCTCCTGTTCTTCTTTCCTTATATCATAGTCTTAGTGGCCTGCAGACTCAATAAGAACCAACAGAGTGCTAGGGTAACCAAGAAATCTCTGTAATATTAGTTTGTACTGAGAGGCATGAAGTCCAGAGCTAGGGAAGGGCTGGTCCCTCTGCTTCCTCCCAACGTGTCTGCGGCATTGTGCTGTTCCCAGTGCCGCATCTTACAAGCATATTAAAAAGCTGGAGAGTCTCCAGAGGAGGACAGCAAGACTGGTGAAGGGCCTGGAGTTGATACCATATGAGAACTGGTCAAAGGCAATGGGGAAGTTTAATTTAGAGATGATGAGCCTTAGGCAGAAGAAGAGCCTTTTCCTTATGTCAAACATAAGGAGTTGACTCTTTCTCTTTGGCTCCGGGGGAAGAAGTAGGAGAAAAGGAAGCAAAGGAGGAACATTTAGGCTGGACATAAGGAAAAACTTGTGAGCCATTTGGAACTCTCCAACAGTTTGGAGAAAGCCCGATCTCTTCCAAGACTATGTGATTATTCCAGATCTATAGATCTTCTTTATCATTTCATCCACACATCTCTCCATTTTACCCACGAAAACGGGGTGAGAGACTTTGTGGCACATCAGTAGCATAGTCGATAGTTTATTGGGCTTGGACTATGGAAGACTCGAATTTGAATTCTGCTTCAGACACTTAGGAGCTTGTGTGACTAGGCAACTCATTTAACCCACGTGCCTCAGTTTCTTCATCTGTAAAATGGGGATAGTAACAGCACCCACCTTGAAGGGTTGACATGAGGGTTCAGATGGGATAATAAATGTAAAATCTTAAAGCACTTTATAAATGGCAGCTGCAGTTATTGTCAGAATTGTGAGGTACGTTTTAGAGGGGATGTATGTTTAGGTAGGAGTTGAGCTAATTGAATTTTGATATCTCTTACTTTGAGACTGATAATAATGGAGGTACTAGTAGGTCAAACTATCACCTCAAAACTGGAATAAAGGGGCAGCGAGGTGGCCCAGTGGATAAAGCACTGGCCCTGGATTCAGGGGGACCTAAGTTTAAATCCAGCCTCAGACACTTGACACTTACTAGCTGTGTAGCCTTGGGCAAGTCACTTAACCCTCATTGCCCTGCAAAAAACAAACAAAAAACTGGAATAAAACACCTTTTGGGGGAACGGAGGACACATACTTATCATTTCTACATCATGACAGAGCAGATTCACATACATTATTTTATTTCCCCCCCTCCCCTCAACTTATGGGATAAGTAGCAAAAGCATTATTATCATCTTATTTTGTAGTGGAAGAAACTGAGACCCAGATATAAAATATACGCCTTCTAGGTGGTAGCAAATCTAGCTGTGTAACTGGACAAGTCACTTAACCTTGGTCTGCCTCAGTTTCCTCATCTGTAAAATTATACCAGCACCCACCTCCCAGGGTGGTTGTGAGGATCCAGTGAGATAATATTTGTAAAACATTTTGTAAACCTCAAAGTGCTATATAAATACAAATGACTATTGTTGTTTTACTATTATCAAGAGGGGGACTAATGAGAGACTAATCTCTTTTCCTTTTTGGATAGCATTACTAAACAAAAGATCAGTGCTGTAAGCAATCATTTCCCTAGGTTTTAGCCGATCTTTTGACAAATTGTCTCATCCTATTTTTGTGGACAAAATGGAGAGAAGTAGGCTAGAAGATAATGAAAGTTATGTGGATTTGGAATTGGCTTAACAGCAGGACTAAGAGAAATTTAATGTGAACTTGGAGTGGGGATGGGTGGGGTGGGGTCTCTAGTGGAGTGACCCAGGGATCAATGGTTGGTCCATTCCTGACTAAAATTTTATCAGTGAGAGGATAAGAAGCCAAGAGGAATAGCTAATAGACTAGAAGATACAGGATCCAAGAATATTTCAACAGGGCAGAGCATTGGAATGAATCTAATAAAATGGAATTTAATAGGGATAAATGCCAAGTTGTATACATGGGGCAGGGATAGGAACTCGGCTTGTGATTTCATTAGTACAGGGAATTCCTAGAATATGGAAGCTCCCTCTATTAATGTAGGTCATTCCTTTCTCTGCCAGAGTTGTCACTGAAAGTGACTTTCTGAGGTGCACCTAAACAGTAAGGGTCAGAAACAGGATTCCAGGTCTTAGCTCCAAAGGCAGCTCTCTGTCTCTCTGCCTCTGCCTCTCACTTGGGATTATTTGTTGTTCTTTAGTTGTATCTGACTTCAACCCCATTTGGGGTTTTCTTGGCACAGGTACTCGATGGTTTGCCATTTACTTCCTCTGCTCATTTGACAGATGAGGAAATTGAGGAAACCTGGGTTAAGTAGCTTGTCACAGAGGACTCAGAAAATTAACATTAGGAGTAGAAGATTGAAGGAGATATGACTAGACAGTAGTAGTTGAGCTGAAAAAGATCTGGGAGTCTCAGTGGATTGTTTGCTTAATACAAGTTAACAATGTGATGTAGCAGCCAAAAAATCATTAGGCTGCCTTCAGGGAGGCATAGTGTCCAGAATTAGAGATGTGACATTCCCACTGTACTTTGTCCCTTGTCAAATAGAACCTAAACTCTTCAGGCCTGGTAGATGCCCTTAGGAAAGATATTGATAAGCTGAAACAACCAAGAAGGATGGGGAAGAACTTAGATTGGTTGAAAGAATTGGGAATGTTTATCCTGGAAGAGAGAGGAGTTGAAGGGGTGGGGTGATATTTGTCATCAGAGATGTGAAGGACAGGTGTTTAGAAGCTTGATGAGACTTATTTTATTTGGCTCTGGTGGGTAGGAAAGGGAGCAAAAGGTTACCTGGGAGAGAAACTGAGTTAAACTTCCTAACAATCAGAGCTATCCAAGGGCGCCGTTGGGATTGGCTGCCTCAGGTGGTTCATTCTCCCTGAAGGTCTTCAAGAAAAGGCCGGAAGCCCACTTTGGGATGCAGTTCTTGTTCAGGTCCAGGTTGGGACAGATGCCCTCCAAGGGCTCTTCCAATTCTGGGATTCTGGGATGTTTGGGAATGGAAGGCACTTCCTCCTTCCAATGAAACAGCCAGTGGCTGATTTCCTAAGATTCTTGAAGTCAAGGCTGTCCCCCTTCTTCAGGTACGACTCAAGACTTGGCTATACCTCCTGTTCCTTTTCTGTAAGGAAATCTGAGGGTGAAAAATTTCTTAGTGTTCCTAGACACACCACTCATTATCGATTTAGAATTCACTCCCATAATTGCATCAATGTCTTCCTTTGCCCTGATGTTGTTCATCTCCTTCCAAGGAGTGGATGGAGGACTATTTTGGGAAGAGCTGGCAGCACTCATTTTAGAGTCAAGAGCCTTCTTTGAACTTGTTTCTCTCTTTTGGTCAAATGAGGATAGTAATAGGGCCTGGTAGGTTTTTGTAAAGACTGGGGCTTTCTCTTACCCAGGTTGGAACTGCATCCGTTTCATGGGCCTGGTCCCAATTTCATCAGCACAGAAGCCCTAACCTGCCTGGGCTGGATCACCCTTCCTTAGGCAGCCTGGAGGCCCTCACCAGGCCGCCACTGGTGTTAGCCCCTGAAAAGATTCAAAACTCCTGAATTCAAGCCATCCACCAGCTGCAGCCTCCCCAGCAATAATACGGCCACTGCCTACCTCGGAAATCCCAGAATCACAAATGTAGAGTTTAAAGAATCCCTAGAGAAGCAGCTAGGTGGTGCAGTGGATAGAGCACTGGCCCTGGATTCAGAAGGACGTGAGTTCAAATCTGGCTTCAGACACTTATTAGCTGTGTGACCCTGGGCAAGTCACTTAACTCCAATTGCCTCACCCTAGAGATGACCCTAGAGGTCATCCAGCTCAGCCCCCTCATTTTATAGGCGAGGAACCTGAGGCTAGAGAAGTTAAGCCTAATGTCATCTGGGTAGAAGTGACAGAACCAGGGTTTGGACCCAGGGCTTTGGACTCCAAAGGCAGAACTTCTTTTCTTGCCTCAACCAAGAATAAAGGTTCTTGAAGGCCTTTTTGGAGGAAAGCCTGTTGTATGCCCTAAGGTATTACAGAAATGGACTTCTTCCAGTGACTTGGGCAGGAACTGACATCCAGTCGCTTCCCAGACATTCCCAAACTATGCCACCCCTGCACTGGAGGCACAATAGGTAGAACGTTGGGCTCGGAGTCAGGAAGACAGGTTCAAATCTGCCATCAGACACTAGTTGGGTAACCCTGGGCAAGTCACTTAACCTCTGTCTGCCTCAGGTTCCTCAACTGCAAAATAGGGGTGATAATGGCACCCACCTCCCAAAGTTGTTGTGAGGATCAAATGAGATATTCGTTAAAAAAAAAAAAAAGAAAACCCCTCAGCCCAGTGCCTGGCACATGGTGGGTGCTACATAAATGTTTATTCCTTTCTCTTCTAATGCCTATGCCTGGGGCAGCTATGTGGCACAGTGGATAAAGCACTAGTCTTGGATTCAGGAGGAGCCGAGTTCAAATACAGCCTCAGACACTTGACACTTACTAGCTGTGTGACCCTGGGCAAGTCACTTAACCCTCATTGCCCCGCAAAAAAGAAAAAAAATACAATAAAACATATAATGCCCATGTCTTCTAGAAATCTTTCCTTTGTGCATTGTCTTCCCCAGTAGAATATACGCTTTTTGAGGGAAGCTGTTGTCTAATTTGTGATTATATTTGTATCCCCAGAGCTTAGCACTGTGTCTGGCACCTAGTACACACTTGATAAATGCTTTCTTTTTCCTTCATTCAGGAAGACTTTGTTTTTCACACAAGTGAAGACCAACTCTGAATGCCCATCCACTTAGACTTCTTGCATTAATTATATTAATAATAATCGTTACTATTTATAAGGCACTTAAAAGTTTGCAAAGGGCTTTGCATATGTTACCTTCTTTGATCCTACCACCTTGTTTTACAGATGTGGAAACTGAGGCTCAGAGAGTTTAAGTGATTTGCTCAGAGTCACACTATTGGACCTGGCCACAGTTTGCTAATGGACAAGTGTTTGTAGCCATTCAAAGGATGCTCTCAACTTTCCTTTCCCCTCCTTCATCCCTCTCCTGGTGACCCAGAAAATTTTGCTTATGGTGGGTATGTGGATATTCAAAGTTGAAGTGCCAAGAATATGAAAATGGGACAATATCCTTTTTTCCATTTCTATTAAGAATAGTCATGTCTTTTTTTTTTTTTTTTTGGTGAGGCAATTGGGGTTAAGTGACTTGCCCAGGGTCACACAGCTAGTGAGTGTTAAGTGTCTGAGGTCGGATTTGAACTCAGGTACTCCTGAATCCAGGGCCGGTGCTCTATCCACTGCGCCACCTAGCTGCCCCTCAGTCATGTCTTTTTAAAGAAAAGAACTGGAAGCTATCCAGTCTGCTTCTCTCATTTTTCAGATAGAGAAACTTATCCAAAGTCTCACATGACTTTCTATCCATCCCCATATTTTGTAGTAGAGAAAACTGAAGTCTCAAGAGGGGTGTGACTGTGCCCAAAGATACCCAACCCTGAATTACAGGATTTTTAGGCCTGGAAGGGGCCTTCGATTGCTAGTATTTATTTTCTTTCTTTCTTTCTTTCTTTCTTTCTTTCTTTCTTTCTTTCTTTCTTTCTTTCTTTCTTTCTTTCTTTCTTTCTTTCTTTCTTTCTTTCTTTCTTTCTTTCTTTCTTTCTTTCTTTCTTTCTTTCTTTCTTTCTTTCTTCCTTTCTTCCTTTCTTCCTTCCTTCCTTCCTTCCTTCCTTTCTTCCTTCCTTCCTTCCTTCCTTCCTTCCTTCCTTCCTTCCTTCCTTCCTTCCTTCCTTCCTTCCTTCCTTCCTTCCTTCCTTCCTTCCTTCCTTCCTTCCTTCCTTCCTTCCTTCCTTCCTTCCTTCCTTCCTTCCTTCCTTCCTTCCTTCCTTCCTTCCTTCCTTCCTTCCTTCCTTCCTTTCTTTCTTTCTTTCTTTCTTTCTTCTTTCTGTTTTTGCAGAGCAATATGAGGGTTAAGTGACTTGCCCAGGATCACACAGCTAGTAAGTATCAAGTGTCTGGGGCTGGATTTGAACTCAGGTCCTCCTGAATCCAGGCCAGTGCTTTATCCACTGAGCCACCTAGCTGCCCCCTGTAAATAATCTTATTGCACATTACAAATATCTCCTTTTATCCTCACAAGTCCAGAAGCAGGTGCTATTATTATCCCTTAGAGATCATTTAGTCCAACCATGTCATTTTGCCGATAAGGAAACTGAGGCCTTAGAAAGGGGAAGTAATTGATCTATGTTTACTGGGTTGGTTGGTGACAACCTGGACCCCAAAGCCTTGACTCTCCTCCTCCCCGCCCCCAACCAAAGGTTCTGCTTATTCCTCCACAGATGTTAACTGGCAAGTTCCTATAATGGCTCCTGCCCTCAGATGGGGTAAGATTAAAGTCAGAAGTTGAAACGAATAATTTAATAACTTGGAGAAATTTTTGCTTGCTGTAGATTTGATACACTGCTTAAAAATTGAGATCATTGTGAAATATTCAGTTGCCACTAGGGTGTTCAAATCTCAGAGCTGGAGACAGAAAGTCAACCAGCTTTTCAAGTATAATTAACCCCTTAAAGAACAGTTTGTACTAGATCCCCATCCTCAGGATAGAGCTAAGACATCAGGGGGTCTTCAACAAATATTTGTTGACTAGATTGGATTAACAATTCTATTTAAGTGACCTGCAAATTCTGATACTCTGGTGAACAGTGGACTAAGAAAGAGTAATTGTTTGGTAGTGGAAAGAATACAGAATATCACCCCTAGAAGGGACTTCTGGGAGCATCTACTCCAACCCTCTGATTTTAGAATGACTCAGAGTGGAAATTACTATGCCAAGGTCACAGTGCATTAGTGGAATGTCTGGGCCTTTGGCCTAGATTTCTATAATAAATGGAGCAGAAGAGGAAGGACAGGTGCAAGAATTCAGGGCACCCAGGGATAGTGGCAAAAAGGTGCAGGGGAGAGGTCTGTACCTAGGGTGGGGCAGCTCTAGGGCATTAACTTTAAAGGGCATCCCTGAGTGCTTCCACCCCTACTCCTGTTGTCTTGCATTCTGTTTCCCAGCACCTGAAATTTCAGCAGTGTAGAAATGGAGTTCTAATCCTCGTTACAAGGATGGCTTGGGGAGGAGGGCAAGGGAGAAGGCTCCTATCTGGAAATGAATGTGTGAAGCAATACAATTTTTTAAAATGGGGACAAATAGATTATAGCTAATGATGGACAATTATAAGCATTTTCTTTTTTCGCCTTTGCCCCTCTCCACAACCCTGAGAGGTAGATGCTATCATCACTCCCCCTCCCCCCGCAATTTTATGAATGAAGAAAGAGCCTCAGAGGGGTTGAGTGATTTGTCAGCGGTCACACAGCTAGCTAGTAAGTGTCCAGGGCAGAATCCGAATCCAGATTTTCCTAATTCAAAATTCTTAATCAGGCTTCACTGCACCAGCCGCCTTCTCTGTAAAAATAAACGGAGACTCTGGGCTCAGCAGAGGTTACCCCCCGCGATGGCGGCTCCCAGTGGACTGATCCCCCCTTACCCCCCCCCCCCCGGGCACACAGGTCACCCACCCTAACCAAGTCTCCGTCCCCCAGGGTCACCTACCTGTCCGTCCCGCGCGGGCCTCGCCATTGGCCAAGCGCAGAGAAGCTGGGGTAATCCTCCCCCTCTGAAGTGAATGGTACAGCCCGCAGCCCCGGGGGTGGGGGGGGCAGCTAGAGCCCCGAGGGGGCGGGGGGAGGGGGGCGCCTTTATCCCGCTCTGCGCTCAGTCGAGCCCAGCCGACCTGCCACCCTGGGTAGCGCGGGCACCGAAGGGGCTCATGGCGGGAGCCCACGCGGGGCTGGGGATGGAGGGCGGCGGCGGCGGCGGCGGCGGCGGCGGCGCCGGGAGCAGCAACAGGACCCTGTCATATAGCCGCTGGAGTTATGACAGGTAGTGCGCGGGGGCGGGATGCCCCCGGACCCTGGACCGGGTACGGGGCGGGGGATGCTTGGGACCGGACCGGGGCCGCGAAGGCTGGAGCACTGGAGGAGCCGGCGGGGTTCGGAGGCGCGCGAGGGACTGCCAGTGCCGATGCCCGGGCAGCTGTCGGGCCAGTCTGTGCCAGGGCGGCCACACCCCCTGAGCTCGGGCTCGGTCCCTTTCGCGGACAGGGCTGCCCACGAGGCGGGGGGCGGATTCAGGGGCTCGGAGCATGGTTCTGAGGGGATGCCCCTCTTTAGGACTCTTTGGGGAGGCCCTTTTAGCTCGGCATCGGCCGGCCGCTGGGATACCTGTTCAGGGCATTTTGGGGAGGCGTTAGACATACAGCCTTCATCGCTCCCTCCCTCCCACTTTCTTTGGACCCTCCTTTGCTTTGAATAGTTTCACTGATATTAGAGGTCATGCTTCTGTCTTAGCTTCTCCCCTAGACTGCGAGCTCCCTGAAGACAGACACCTCATTTTTACTACATTTCTGTCTCTCTGGCCTCACTCTCATTGGCATAGAAACCTGTGTACAAAGCTTATGCTTGAATAAAAGCTGTTCACGGAGCTCAGTTTGCTTGTTGAATTGGGCTATTTGGGACATGCCCTTGTGCGATGAGGTGAGCCAGACCCCTCCCTCCCCAGGTTGGTCCGAAGTTCTCGGCTAGTTGTGGAAGGGGCTCCTGGGTGGAGTGGGAGCAGGGTGTGCCTCCCAGTCCCAAGTCTAATGTGTTGGGTTTTTTGTGCTGCCTCTTGTTTTCTGTGTGATGAATTCCCCAAGGCCAAATGGGGTTGGGAAGACTTGGGTCTCTGGAGAAGCTGATGAAGATTCTCTTCATTTTGTGCAGAATCTAACTGTGTATTTCCATTTGGAAGCTTCCACCTCCCCCAGGACTGGGAACCTCATTCACTGTGGGTGGCTTAAAGGGCCAGGCTGCCCTAAAATAGGATGGGAAGGGGAGGGGATAAAATGGTAGGTCACTCAAGAGGCAATGGAGAAGAGGCACCATGAATACTGAGGCATATTACCTCAAGAGACTGAGAACTAGAAATAACTAAAGGATTTCATCAAAAATGTATAAGGAGAATAGGAAGTATTCTGGTCAGTAGTGAGAACCAGGAATAACAGATGAATAGCCCTTTGATATTGAGATATGTAGAAGAAGACCCCCAGACTCTGGAGTGGGACCGTCTGGGGAGGATTTACAAGAGAACGGACCAAGAGTAGAACAGAATAGGAGGCAGTGGATGAGTTTTGATTTGCACTACTGGAGGGAAATTTCTGAGATCAGCTAACTTTCATTTCACCCTCAAAGAAGTAAAGTCACGTTAGTACTAGATGCCTGAGCTGGCTAATCCATGCCCTTTGACTCCAAATCCAGGGCACTTAGACTGCCTAATTAGGCAGGGAGTGGGACTAGAAGACTGCCCAGTTCCCCTCCAGTCCTGAAAGCCTCTGCTCTTCACTCTACATTTCCAGTGATTAGCAAAGGTCCTGGCACTGAGTAAGGGCTTGATGAATTTTCAGTGGGTAAAAAGGGCCAGGCTTGGATTCAGAAAATCTGTGCAGCAGGTCTCGTTCTGCTACTTATGAATGGATGCTGGACAAGTCATGTAACAGTAAGCAAACATTTATTAAGCATCTACTATGCGCCAGGCACTCCACTGCTAAGCTTTGGAGGTGCAAAGACAAGGTGTCCCAGCACTCAAGGAGCTCACAGTTTAATGGGGAAACAAACAGCATTGCAAACAACTGTGTGTGTGTGTGTGTGTGTGTGTGTGTGTATACACACACACACACACACACACACACATATATATATATATATGATAAATTGGAGCTAAACAGAGTGAAGTTGTTAGCAACAGGGGAGAGCAGGAAAGGCTGTAGAAGGTGGGATTATTGGCTAGGGGAATGAAGAGAGAGAATATTCCAGGCATAGAAGATAGCCTATGAAAATACAAAGTCAGGTCATGGTATGGCCTGTGTTCAAGGAATAGCAAGGAGGCCAATGTCACTGGATCGAGGAGTATACAGAGGAGAGTAAGGGATAAGGGAAGGGCCCAGGTTATGAAAGGTCTCCTTAGCTATGATTTTTAGAAGCAACTAACTGGTGGTGCAGTGGATAGAGGCAGTCAGGAAGACCTGAGTTCAAATCCTGCTTCAAACACTTACTAGCTGTGTTACCTCAGACAAGTCATTTAACCTGTCTGCCTCAGTTTCCTCAACTGTAAAATGGAGATAATAGTAACACCTGGGGCAGGTAGGTGGTGCAGTGGATAGAATGCCAGGCCTAGAGTCAGAAAGACACATCTTCCTGAATTCAAATCTGGTCATAGACACTAGCCATGTGACCCTGGGCAAGTCACTTCACACTGTTTGCCTCAGTTTCCTCTTCTGTAAAATGAACTGGAGAAGGAAATGACAAACCACCGCAGGATCCTTTCCAGGAAACTCCAAATGGGACCAGGAAGAGTCAGGTATGACTGAAAATGACTGTACGACAAATAATACATACTTTACAGTATAGTTAATGAGGATCAAATAAGGTAACATACAAAAGTACTTTGCAGACCTTAAAGTGCCAGATAAATGGCAGCTATTATTACCTCATGCAAGGCATTGTGCTAAGTGCTGGAGATTAAAAAAGAAAAAGGAAGCTGTCTCTCCTCCCAGGGAATTTATTATCAGTCTGGGGATGGGGGGGTGGGGAAAGAGGTGGTCCAACTCTATCTATCTGTCTGTCTGTCTGTCTGTCTGTCTATCTATCTATCTATCTATCTATCTATCTATCTATCTATCTATCTATCTATCTTTCTATCCTTCTATCTGTCCACATAAATGCAGAGTTTCCACAAAAATGACACTAATTTAAAGTTGGAAGAGAATATGAACTGGGGAGAGGCCTTTAAAAAAAAAAAAACTTGTGTAGGAAATAGCATCTGAACTATCTTGAAGGAGGTTAGAGATTCTGAGATTTCAAGTCACTTCCCTTCTTTAACCTCAGTTTCTTCACCTGTGAAATGAAAGACTTTTGATTTTGAGAGGCTAGTTTGAAGAGGAAGAGAATTCTAGACAATGAATCTGGAACAAGGGGGTGACATTTTGGCTATCTAGTCTAAGCCACCAAGCCTCTCTCTTAGAAAAGCTGATACGTTGTAGCCTGTGAGGCCTTCACATTGAATGGAACTATTCAGTTCTATTTGATAGGCAGGAGTTAGGAGGTGTCCTGTGGTGGAAAGAGCTGGGCTCCAGGGCTGTGCTATATAACTTTAATCAAGTGCTCAGTATTCCCATTCTTTTCTTTTCTCTTCTTAGTGACCTTCCTAGGGCTACACAGCTAGTAAGTACCGAAGGCCTGATTTGAACAGGCTTAGGTGATTTCCATTTGACCTGATCTCCTGGAGAGCAGGGATTTTTTTTTTTTTGCCTTTCTTTGTATCCTCATTGCTTAGCACTGTACCTGGCTCATGGTAACTGGGTTTTTTTTTTCCATAAAAGTATTTTATTATTTTCCAGCTACATGTAAAGATAGTTTTCAACATTTGTTTTCATAAGATTTTTAGTTCCAAATTTTTCTCCCTCCCTTCCTTCCCTCCCCACCCCTAAGACAGAAAGCAATATGATATGGGTTATATATGTATAATCACATTAAACATATTTCTGCATTAGTAATGTTGTGAAAGAAGAATCAGAACAAAAGGGGGAAACCTCAAAAAAGAAAAAAAACAAAAACAAAAGTAGAAACATTATGGTTCAATCTGCATTCAGAATCCACAGTTCTTTTTTCTGGATGTGGAGAACATTTTCTGTCATGAGTCCTTTGGAATTGTCTTGGATTACTGTATTGCTGAGAAGAGCTAAGTATCACAGTTGATTATCACAGTGTTTCTGTTTCTGTTTCTGTGTATAATGTTCTCCTTCACTCAGCATCAGTCCACTTAAGTCTTTCCAGGTTTTTCTGAAATCTGCCTGCTCATTGTTTCTTTCTTTGTTTGGTTTTGGTGAGGCGATTGGGGTTAAGTGACTTGCCCAGGGTCACACAGCTAGTAAGTGTCAAGGGTCTGAGGTCGGATTTGAACTCAGGTCCTCCTGACTCCAGGGCCGGTGCTCTATCCACTGCGCCACCTAGTTGCCCCTGCTCATTGTTTCTTACAGAACAATAATATTCCATGACATTCATATACCACAACTTGTTTAGCCATTCCCCAATTGATGGGCGTTCCCTTGATTTCCAATTCTTTGCCACCACAAAAAGAGCTGCTATAAATATTTTTGCACATGTGGGTCCTTTTCCCTTTTTTATGATCTCTTTGGGATATAGACCTAGTAGTAGTATTACTGGGTCAAATAGTGTGCACAGTCCCATAGCCCTTTGGGCACAGTTCCAAACTGCTCTCCAGTATGGTTAGATCAGTTCACAACTCAATGGTAGGCATTTAATAAATGTTTGTTGCCTGCTCTAACATGCTGTGATTCTGTGGTTTGGAATAGTCATCAGAGGCTTCTTGGGGGAAGTGGGACTAGACCTGGAAAGGATGGGTGAGATTCCAGTGGAATTAGTTGAGCAAAGGTATGGAGGCATAAATGGATGGGCATGCATGAACGACTAGGTCATGATGAGACCAGTCTGACCAGAGCACTGGGCTTGGGGTAAAAACAAACAAACATGGGTCAATAGGGCAGCTAGGTGGCATAGTGGATAAAGTACCGGCCCTGGATTCAGGAGGACCTGAGTTCAAATCCGACCTCAGACACTTGACACTTACTAGCTGTGTGACCCTGGGCAAGTCACTTAACCCTCACTGCCCCACAAAAACAAAACAAAACATGGGTCAAGTGCTGCCTCTGACATTTAACAATGAGTGTCATGTAACCTTGCGTAGGTTTCTTCCCCCTTTCTGAGCCTCAGTTTCCTCATTGTAAAATGAGGGGTTAGCACTGTGATCTCCCAGATAGATCCATTTGAGTTCTGACCCTCTATGAATCTCTGAGATTGGGTGGAACATGCAGAAGTGCCTGACTTTGATTCTGTGGGCAATGGGAGCTACTGGAGGGTTTTGGACAAACTTGGTCAGGAGAGGAGCTGAGAAAAACATTTTCCCCACCCCACCCCTTCTTTGCAGGGGTTAGTATATAAGGGAAAGCTACAAGTGGGGGGCACTGTATAAACAGGCAGACATGGTAGGCATATTGACTGGTTCTTCAGAATGACTTTTTTCTCTCTCTCTGAAAACCTTTCTTACAAGAGGGAGGAGGAGGAGGAGGAGGAGAGGGATCTCCTCAGAAATGATGGTGATTTAGAAGCAAAAAATATCAATAAAAATCAGATTACAAGGAAACAAAGAGGCAGATTGTGAACAATATTTCCCCAGGCTCCGGCTGTACCCTGCAGCCTAAATCAATGTAGATACTTTCTGAGTGCTGAATCTCTTCTGCTAATTTGGTATTGATTTTCACCTTTGTTCCAACAAGTCGATGGGCTGACTGTTCCCAGACAGCTGATTCAGAAACAACTCCCACATCCATAACTGGTCATTTCCTAGCTGTTAGAATACAGTCAATTTAATTTTTTGGGAATTATTATTTGGTGCTTTCCATGTTCAGTGCCTTGCAAGTCTTTTCTTAAAGATAATGTTCATATAATATAGATATAATATAGACACGAGGATTTTCTGTTGTCCACAAGCATTTAGCCTTGTTAATTTCTTGATCCGAAGCCATATTTTCCAGCATATATTTCTCCTATCCTGCTCTATGTCCACCTTTTCAATGAAGTCAGTGAGCATTAAAGTGTGTCAAGGTGGCACAAGATAGACATGTAATCAGGACAGCAAGGTTTGAATCTGGACTCTGCCTCTTAGTTCCTTTGTGACATTGACACTAATGAGGTAGCTAGGTGATGAAGTGGTTAGAACACTGCATCTGGAGTCAGGAAACCCTTAATTCAAATCCAGCCTCAGACAATTACTAGCTGTGTGACCCTGGGCAAGTCACTTATACCTCTGTCTACCTCAATTTCTCTATCTGTAAAATGAGGATAATAATAAACACCTACCTCTCAGGGTTTTTGAGAGGATAAAATGAAAAAATATTTGTAGTTTTGCAAACCTTAAAGAGCTATATAAATGTTAGCTATTGTTAATTCTTATCTTTATTAATTCCTTTCTCTCTCTGGACCTCAGTTTCATCATCTCTAAAATGAAGTTGGATTAGATGGTCTCAGTAATACCTTCCAACTCTAAATCTATGATCAAAAGTATCCTTTGAGTTTAATTCAAAGGTCCTTATCGAGTTCTTCATAGAATTTCTCTATTTCCTTATCCTCCACAGTAGATCTTGGTTCAGAAGCATCTCTTTCCTCTTTTTGCTTATGCTTATCGTGAATATTGGAAGGATATAGCCACATAGCACGACATGTTATCCTTGAGATTTAAGAGTCTAGAACACTCCAAAGCCTTCATGTACATTTCCAGTGGCAGATCATGTTTGCTGTCTGAGAAGATTCACCCAGCTAAGCTGGAGAGTGCAATCACCAGCAGTCAGGTGAGCAAGGATGAACACACACACACACACACACACACACACACACACACACACACACACACCTTGGTCCCTTGATACACACATTCACACCTTGGTCCTCTGACATATATATACACAAACATCACACATACACCATCATTTGATCCTCACAGCAACCCTCTGAGGTAGGCACTATTATTATCCCCAATTTACAGGTGAGGAAATTGAGACTGGCAGAGGTTAAGTGACTTGCCCAGGGTGACACAGCTAGTAAGTGTCTGAGATGGAATTTGAGCTCAGGGCTTCTTGACTCCAAGTCCACCATGCTTACCCATTGTACAAGTGTCGCTTGAAATATTTCTTTTTGCTTTTGAGTACATAATGAAACCCACCAAGCTAACTCCTTGATTCACTTCTGAAAGAGCCTGGCAACCATCTTTTTGTTCAGCTGCTCTCATCTTCTAGTTTAATTTATAATGAGAACATCTCTAATGATGAGTTTCAGCTCCTTCAGTCCTAAATAGACTTGGTTGTTGGACAAAGGCCTCATGATGAGAAGATCCACAACTGAGTCATTGTTTATGAAGTAGCTAAAGACTGTGTGATCCCTAATATCCTCTAGGGAACCACATTGCAAGAGGGAAGGCCATTTATATTTTTCTTTGTTATCAAGGGTTGCTATGGCCAAATACTTCATCCTTGCTCACCTGATTACTGGTGATTGCATCTCTCCAGCTTAGCGGGTCGAGCCTTCTCAGACAGCAAACATGATCTGCCACTGGAAATGTACATAAAGGTTTTGGAATGTTCTAGACCCTTAAATCTCAAGGATAGCTTATGTCATGCTATGTGGCTATATCCTTCCGGAAGTTAGTCTTTCTTTTTTTTAACATTTGAAAATTTTTTCCCATTTATTTGGAATTTTATTTTTTCCCAAATTACATGTAAAAACAAATTTTAACATCGATTTTAAAAACTGTTTTCCAAATTCTCTTCTTTCCTCCCCTCCCCGCTTAAGAACTCAAGGAATTCAATATAAGTTATACATGTCTAGTCATGTAAAACATTTCCACATTAGTCAGGTTGTGAAAGAAAACAGACAAAAAATTTTTAGAAAAAGGAACAAAAAATTATGCTTCAATCTGTATTCAGACACTATCAGTTCTTTCTCTGTAGATGGATTGCATTTTTCATAAGTCATTCAGAGTTGTCTTGGATCACTGTACTGCTGAAAATAACTAGTCATTCACAGCAGATCGTCTTACAATATTGCTGTTATTTTGTATACAGTACATTTCACTTTGCATCAGCTCATGTAAGTTTTTCCAGGTTTTTCTGAGAGCATCTTCCTTATCATTTCTTATAGCACAATAGTGTTCCATCATAATCTCATCCCACAATTTGTTCAGCTATTCCCCAGTTGATGGGAATCTCCCCAATTTTGAATTCAACTTTTTTTAAATCTCTTTTTGGATACGAACCTAGTAGAAGTATTACTAGGTCAAAGAGTATGCATGGTTTTATAGCCCTTTGGCCAAAGCAGAATTTAAACTTCTTACAACTTACTCACTACCACATACTCTGTGATTCAGTGACATTAACCTTTTTGCTATCTCCCAACACAGGACACCCCACCTTCCAACTCTGTGTATTTTCACTGGCTGTTGTCTCCTGTGCCTGGAATTCTCTCCCTTCTCATCTCTGCCTCCTGGCTTTCCTGGATTCCTTCAAACCCCAGCTAAAACCTCACCTTCTAAAGAAGGCTTTCTCAACCCCCCTTAATGCCAATGTTTCCCCTCTGTTAATTATCTCCATTTTATCCTGTATATCTTGTTTGTACATAGTTGTTAGCATGGTATTTCTCCATTAGAATCTAAGCTTCTAGAGGGCAGGAACTGTCTTTTTTCTTTTTTTTTTTATCTCCAGTGTTGTTGTTGTTCTTCCCCTTCAGTCTTGTTTGACTCTTTGTGACCCCATTTGGGATTTTCTTGGCAAAGATACTGGTTTCTCATTTCCTTCTCCAGCTCATTTTTAGAGATGAGGAAAGTGAGACAAACAGTGTGAACTGATTTGCCCAGTGTCACACAACTAGTAAGTGTCTGAGGCTAGATTTGAACTCAGGAGGAGTTTTCTGACTCCTAAGCCCAGCACTCTATCCACTGTGCCACCTACCTGCCTGTGGTATAGTAGGTACTTAATTCATGTTGACTCACTGGCTACAAAGAGGTAGATTCCCATGGAGTTCACTGGGCAACCTCTTGACAAAGTTCTAAGTCTTTTTAACTTGAAGTATCAACATCTCTGGCTATTTGGTTTTGTTAAAGCTGAAGTTCACTATTTTTATTCTACCCATTTCTTCTGTCTAGGTACCCAGAGGTCACACCCAATCCTTCCTCCTCTTCTGTTCCAAACAATAATGGCTTCTTGATAGAAAGTGATTCACAGAATATCATATTGGCTTTACTAGCAATAAAAGTACATCTGTCCACATATTTGCTTTGTAATCCTATCCTAGGTTAACTGGGATGATAGAATCAGGATCCCCAAAGATCTTATTAACAGGTTGAGATTATGGGTCAAAATGAATATGCTGAAATTTAATAGAAATAAATATAAAGGCTACTCTTGTGGAGTTGATGTCTTGAAGCCAAGTACAAAATGGAGGAGGTGTGATTGGACAGTAATTAATCTGATAAATATCTGGAGGAGAATAATATGAATTAAAGCTAGAAATGTAAGGCTGTAGCTGATTGTGTAAGGTCTTGAAATTTAGGCACAAGAAATTGAAACTTCCTGGGAGCCATTCAAGAGTTTTGAACAGAAGAATACCATGGCCATATTTTGCATGATGGGATTTGGAGCTGGAGAAGAGTTATCCCTTAGACCTAGGAAAAAGAATTCTGGCAGTAGGAATGAGTGAGGAGAGAGAGAGAAAGCCAAGTTAAATTGGGTTGGGGCCTCTCTCACTTGATCAGCCTTTCCCTAGAACAGCCCATCTCAACTTCTTCCTCATCTTGTGTCCTCAACTGTGGGTCTTTGACTGAGGCAGTAGGAGGTGGCTCTGTGTGTGTGTGTGTGTGTGTGTGTGTGTGTGTGTGTGTGTGTGTGTGTGAGGGAGGGAGGAAGGGCTAGATGCTGCCTTCCTGTGGTATTATATCCTGTCCTGTGCTGGGTTTTTCCTCCACCCCCCCTTCATCCAGCCAAAGATTAATTCCCTTCCCCCATCCAATCTAAAATGCTTCTCCGGGCATCAGGTGCTATAACCTCAGGGAATGCAGACTAATTATAACTGAAACTGGGCCAAAGCTTGGCTCATTAGCAGTGCTCTACCCTGGGAACCACCTTCAGCAGGTCCCTTTAATCTGTTATAGTTACCTTCTCCTTTCCCTCCCAACAAATAAATGCTCCTTGACCCTGGGCCTGGTGTCTTGTCCTGGATAGCAGTGAGACCATTTTTGGCCATGCTTCCCCTTCCCAGGATATTTGGACTATGTTAGTCTTCTTGAATTTCTCTCATAGCAAAGAATATTAGGGCTTAGAACAAAGAAAATGTGAGAGTTGGACAGGATCATGACTGTCCAATGTTGGGGCAGGAAGGGGCTGTGGAATATAGAGTGCTAAGGCAGGAAGGAAACTTCGAACGTAGAATGTCAGAGAAGGTCAGAATCTCAATTGGGAGTATTTAGTAAATACAACACACAGTGTTTAGAACCAGGAGGATGTTAGAATACAGAAGAGGAAGAAGACATAGACAGTAGACTGTTAGAGCTAGGAAAGACTGTAGAGATAGTTTTAGACAGGGAACCACAGAATCTCACATTTGGAGGAGACCTCAGAGCCCAACTTCTCCAACCTGCACCTGACCAAGAATACTACTTCTGTCCATCCCATACCCTACCTCATTCAGTATTACAGATGGGGGTGGGGGGGGGAAGTGAGACTTAGTAAGTGGAAAGGATTTGCCCAAAGTCACATAGCCAGTCAGTGTGGCAGAGGGAGCTCTGGAAAGCTGGTCTCTTGGCTCCCCAGTTAATGTACTTTCCAGTACTCAGGCACTGCCTCCCTAATCCTGCTGGGGCTTAGGGGAGCTGTAACTAAGGGGAGGGCCTGCTTAGGGCCTCTTGAGTCACATCCTTCTGTACCTCCTCCCTCCCCCACTTGTAACACTGTTCTTTGGGAGTGAAGGGTGGGGGAAGAAGAGAACAATTTCCCCCATAAACATATCCCAGAGCTGCATCTATGCTCTCTCTTGGATCTGGGGATAAGTGAAAAGCATCTCCCCTTCCTTCTTCTGGCAATCAGTCTGTAATCTGGCTCTGCCCAAATCCAGAGGACAGGTGTTTGGGGCATGGAATGGGGGGGATGGTAATAAGCTGTGACATATTGAGGCCAAAGAAGTCGGCAGCCACAGCCCTAGTGGGTCGCACAAAAGAAGGAACATAAACCCTGTGTGCCCCATGAGGAGGAGGGTGCCCAGGAGCTGAGTGTAATCAGTCGACAAAGGGGGAGGAGTGTTGCAATAAATGTGCCCTCCCCACCCCCTGCCCTGATGTAGAACACACTCCATTGCTTCCTGATGCAGGCTTGACTTCTCTGTGGCACTGGTTTGCCAGGAATCCTTGGGGTCAACATTGACACTGAGTTGGGGGAGGGTGGAGATGAAACTGGGGATTCAGAGACTGGGGAAGGCCTAATTTCACTGCACGTTTTTAAAGTCCAGCTGTGTGAGAAGCAATGAGGGGAAGACAGTGCTAAATGGTCAGATGCCTTCGGGAGAGTCATGTTCAGTTCTGAGGCTACGTTTTAAGCGAGAGTGATAAAGAGTGATAAAACTGGGAGTGCCTCGGAAGAGCTACTCCAATGGAGAGGGACCAGGAAACCAAACCCATACAAGGGTTGGCTGAAACACCTGGGGATGTTAGCCTTTAGATGGGAATTGGGATGACCGGCTTTCTTGTACCTAAAGGCCTTCATGTAGAAGAGGGGCGGGACTTTTTCTTCTGCATCCCAGAAAGCAGAATTAGGATGATAGGTTTACAACGGAAAAGAATCTTAGAGGTTATAGCCTCCAACCCTTTCATTTTAAAGATGAGGAAACCCTTGACACACAAAGTTTAAGTGACTTGTCTAGGGCCATACAGCTACTTAGTGTGTAAGGCAGGATTTGAACCTAGGTCTTTCTGACTCTATTTCATTATTCTGCCCCTTGGATTGTAGAGAAGCAGATTTCTGCTAGGGTGAGAAAACATTTCCTAAAGATCAGAGTCATCCAGAAGTGGAATAAACCCTTTTGGGAGACATAGTGGGAGCCTCTTCTCTGGAGACCTTGCAGTGGTGGCTGAATGAGCACTTGTCAGGGATTCAGGGGAACTAGAGGGCCTAGAAGGTCCCTTTCAATGTGAAATTCTGTGATTCTAGGACCTGAATCCTGTTGTCCTGAAGTCACAATCTAATAAAGCACTTATTCTTGCATTATTATTGTATATCTGAGGTTGGAAAGATTCCTGGGGGAGGCTTCCTGGAAGAGGTGCATTAGAATTGGGTTGATGGGGTTGGTTTGTACAAAAGGCAGAAGTGAATTCCTTGTTTCACCCGTCTTTGTGGGATGGGGTGGGTCACCCAGAGAATTCATCCAAGAGGTATGTTTTTTTTAAAAAAAAGAGCATCTATGTTGAATAGGCTGAATTCCTCCCACCTTATCCTGCCCACGATTAACATCTTCCTCGGTCTCACTTTTAATGTAACCAGAGAAGCCTAAGCTGCAGTGACCTGCTTTCGACTCCCCAATCTCCCTATCTCCCCAGGAAGAAGGTTGTGAGGGGGGGAGGGAAAGCACCAAAGGTTGAGGGGGGAGACTGGGACGGTCTGAGCTGGGGGCCTAGGTTCAGCCTGTGGCCCTGTGAGGATGGGGTGTCAGGGAACCTGGCAGAGACAGAGGCAGGGGGTAGTGCACCTTGCCGAGTTGCCAGTCTGGACCATTCTCTCTGAGCACTGGGTGCTGGGTTACACACCTGTCTAGCCCGCTCTTAGCACCTGGCCCAGACTCGATGGGGGCGCTGTCCATCTTTCAGTGCTGAAGGATTCTCTGCATCTGTCCTGCCTCCCACCTCCCTCAGTTGCCTTGTGTCGTGCCTACCTCTCCCCTCTCCATCCCACCTAGTGCTGCCTAGCCTTCTAGGGAGTGAAGCTCGGAACAGAGTGGGGAGAGGGCCCTGCTGCCTCCTCTGGGCCCCGGAGGCCCTGTATGCCTGAACAGGGGTCCAGTGGTCCCATCGCCAGCTCTGAGCCTCCATTACTGCCGCTTTGACTGCCTCTGGCTTCCGGGTAAGTGTCAAGGATTCAGTTTGAGGCTCCTGACGCTGACCTGGGAGGGCTGGAAGGGTTCTGCTTCAGGGGTCCTCTGCTGGCAGGGCAGAACAGTGTCTGGGCCCCCTAGACTGCCCTCACTGGATATCTTACTGTGCAGATGAATCTGGAATTCATTCCTGGGCCTGAACAGAGTGACATTGTATGCATTAGACACAGGACTTGAACCCAGGTCCTCTTGATTCCAAGCCCAGCTTTCTCTCTATTATGTCACCCGGTCTTTCTGGGAACTCTATATTGCTAATAACAATTCTTGTTTCCTTAGTGCTTTAAGGTTTGCAAAATCCTTTTCTTGCAACAGCCCTGTAAGGTAGATAGCACGAGTGTGGTATTGATCCTGTTTTATAGGTGAGTAAACTGAGGCACAGAGAAGTGACTTGCTCTGGGTCACAGAAATAGTACGTGAACTTACTTCAAATTCAGGGCTCTTACTCATTCACCATGCAGCTTCACTACAGGAGCAGGGACATTTTCCAATTCCATTCAATTTTATTTCACATATAAGGCACTGCTTTAGTCTCTTGGGGATGCAAAGACAAAACCAAATTCAAAAAGTCCTTCTCCTCAAGGAGTTTACTTTCTACTTTTTGAGCTTGAAGAGGTTTTAAACTCTCCTAGTGTAACTTAGGGCTCCTGACCCCAAAGTCAGCCACTTTCCTCAATTCTTCCATACCTTTGCATTTGACTCCCAGGGCTATGTGTCTCCTGTTTTTTCTTCTCTCTCATCTCTTCCAACAAGATCCCCAGGCATTATCCTTCCCCTCTCCTCGGATGGACAGCTACCTCTCCCAGTCATCCACCCCTCCCCCATGCCCCTTAGAAAAGTACACTTAGCAAAGCTTTGAAATTCCCTTCATGATGGCCTGGCAGCCCCAGTTTCTTTATCTCCGATTTTCTCACCCTCTTCCACACCTCCCCAAGGCCAGAGTCAGCAACCTAAGAAAGAACTGCAGAGGGCAGTTATTGTATAAAAGAAAGGGTATGAGAAAAACAAACCTGTGTGACCTTGAGCAAATCTCTTTCCCTCTCTGGGCCTCCATGCCTTTATTGTTCAGAAAGTTTATAATAATACTTTGTATTGCCTACTTCTCAGGACTTTTGTCCAGAATGAATGAACGGATTAAAAAAAATTATTAAGCACTTATTATATGCAGAGTACATCATAGGATTATACATTTAAATCTGAAAAGAACCTCAAAAGTCATCTAGCCCCAAACCCTTATTTTATAGCTGTGGAAACTGAGACCTGGAGAGCTTAAGTAATTTGCCAGAATAACCACTTATAGAGTAAGTAGCAGAACCAAGATTTGAACCCAGGCCCTCTTGACTTTATATCTGCTCTTTCCACTAGACTACACTGCCTCTGTGAACCCATAAAGTGATATAGAAATAGGAGCTATGATTGTCATCACCATCTAACTGAGGTTTTTATTGTTTGAGCAAAACAGATGAAGAACTTGGATTGTTCCAACAACAAGCTGTCTCATCATCACCAAACCATAGATTTAGAAATGGAAGAGATCATAGAAGCCATCTGGGTCAACCCCCTTATTTTATAAGTGACAAAACTAAGACCCAGAGAGAGGAACTGTCTCATTTAAGGTCACATGGGTAGGAAGTGGCAAAACCAGGTCTTGAAGCCATGACTTCTGACTTCTAGACTGTTCCTGGGATGCCACCCAAAGTCATTTCAGCCTCCGTTTCTTCCTCTGTAGGATGGGCATAATAATACTTTCACCCCCTACCTCACATGGTTGTTGTGAGACAAGTGCTATAAAAATAGGAGTTGTTATTTTGGACGAGGGATAGGGAAACAGTGGAGGGATACTCTCTTTTAAAAGCCTCTGTTCTCTCTGAGAGGCAGCTTAGGGCTTCTGGCTGTGGGCCAGCACCTCCAGAGGAATCCGCAGTCTGGATGTTTTACTGAGGCCAATCTGATTGCTCCACTTCCCTAGACCTGGGAGAAGAGGGGGCGGAGCCTGCAAAGCCCCTACCTGGGAAACATGACTCCCTCCTGTGCTCCCAGTGGGGCAGGATGGGACCTGATCTGGCCTGGACCTGCACCTCTGGGGCCTTTTCTAGGCCATGGGAGTCAGGTGACAGCCTCCTCCCAATGTGCTTATTTGGGAAATGGGGAGACCATGTCTCTCCCCTGCCCACTAGCATGTCATACCTCCTGCCTGGGGAAGGAAGGGAGAATCATAAACTCATTAGAGCCAGAAGGGACCTTTGAGATGACGAAGTCCAAACCCTTCATTTTACAGATGGGGAAACTGAGACAAACAGAGGGGAAGTGACTTGCCAGGGGTCACAGAGCTATTTAGTGTATGAGGTGGGATTTGAACCTAGGGCTTTGTGACTCCAAGTCCAGTGATCTATCTGTTATACCAAATTGCTTTTCTTCTTTAATCCATTTTATTTGGGGGGGAGGGCAATGAGGGTTAAGTGACTTGCCCAAGATCACACAGCTAGTAAGTGTCAAGTGTCTAGGCTGGATTTGAACTCAGGTCCTCCTGAATCCACCTAGCTGCCCCTTTTAATCCATTTTATATGGGAGACCCAGGGAGGGGAAGAACCTTCCCCAAGTAAGTAGCCAAGCTAGAATTTGAACTTTTGATTCTTCTCTGTAAGGAGCAAGCTAAGGTGACCAGGCTATATAAAGGGGCACATAGCGCCAAGGAACCCAGGCTTCAAAGCTTGGCACAGATCCTTGGCCCCCATCTCCACAGGCAGAACCAAATGGAGAATTAAGCCAGGTCACTCCTCCCTTGGCCCCTTGAGAAATCCTATGTAATTGATGACAGCCCCTGGCCATTATGGAAATAACTGACAACTAAAACCAGACTGCCTAGGGAAGGGAGAGGGACAAGGGAACAAGCATTTATTAATTGCCAGGTAGTGTGCTTAGTCAATTTACAAATATTATCTAATTGGATCCTAGTAATATTAAAAATTGTGATGATAGGGGCAGCTAGGTGGCGCAGCGGATAGAGCACTGGCCTTGGATTCAGGAATACCTGAGTTCAAATCCAGCCTCAGACACTTAACACTTACTAGCTGTGTGACCCTGGGCAAGTCACTTAACCCCCATTGCCCCGCAAAAAAAAAATTGTGATGATAATGACAAGAACTAACATTTATATAGCACTTACTATGTGTCAGGCACTGGACTTTGTAAGTACCTTGCGATTATTATCTCTTTTGGTCCTCACAAACAACCCTGGGAGGTAGGTGCTATTATTATTACCTTTTTTACAGATGAGGAAACTGAGCCCAACAGAGGTTAAGTGACTTGCCCCAGGGTCACACAGCTAGTAAACATCTAACTTTAGATTTGAACTCGGTGCATTGTTCTCTATCCATTCCACCCCCTAGTGCTTAGAGTGGGAATTATCTAGCAAATCCCTTGTGACCAGAGTGCCTCCGAGGAATTTTCTTATCTGATTAGACACAGTGACCTTAGAGGTCCCTTTGAACTCTGGACTTGTAGGAATCTGTGATTCTAAGTCCATATATATATATATATATATATATATATATGTTGTCTTGATGCATTTTGTGCTGATTTATATATTGTAACACCCTCCCCAAAGAATAGTCTTCTGCAAAAAAGACATAGTTAAGCAAAACCAACAGACATACTGGCCATGTCTGACAACCTAAATATTATGATTCTTTGACTAATTTTTCCCTTAAACATTGCCCTGATCTTTCTTTGTGGTATATGACCACTCTAGATTTGAAGTCAAAAGACTTGGGCTTGAAATCAGCTCTACAATTACTTCTTTTATTATTATTATTATTATTATTTTCTTTTTTTAGTGAGGCAATTGGGGTTAAGTGACTTGCCCAGGGTCACACAGCTAGTAAGTGTTAAGTGTCTGAGGCCGGATTTGAACTCCTAACTCCAGGGCCGGTGCTCTATCCACTGTGCCACCTAGCTGCCCCTACAATTACTTCTTGTATAACCTTGGACAAGTTTCCTTCACTTTAGTTTGTCCAGCTATAAAATAGAGTGGTTGGACTAGATGATGTCTAAAGGTCCCTTCCACATCTCCAACCTTGTGCAAGTCCGTTCAGATCACCTCCATGGGTGGCCTCAGTTTCCTCATCCGAGAAAGGTGGGAGTTAAACTACGTAACCTCTGAGATCCCTTCCATTTCTAGACTTAGTCAGTCAATGCACATTTGTTAAATGCCTACTAGTTGCCAGGTACTGTGCTAAGCACTGGAGATACAAAAAGAGGTAAAAGTCAATTCCTGCCCTCAAGAGCTTACAGTCTAATGGGAGAGACCATAAGCAGACAAATAGATATAGATATAGATATAGATATAGATATAGATATAGATATAGATATAGATATAGATATAGATATAGATATAGATACACATATATAGGTATATAGATATAGATAGATACATATATAAGTATATATAGGTGTATATATACACATATATAGGTATATAGATATATACCTATATAGGGATATAGATATAGATACATAGATGAACAAACTATTTACAAGATAAAGAGGAAATAAAAGAGGGAAGGCATTAGAATGGAGGGGTTGGGGAAGTCTTCCTCTAGAAGATGGGACTTTGGTTTGGACTTGAAGGAAGCCGGGAAGGTCAAAAGGTGAAGATGAAGGAGAACTTTCCAGGCATGAGAGACAGTTGGTGAAAATGCTTGGACCTGAGAAATGGAGCATCTTGTTTGTGGAACCGCCATCGATGGATGGCAGAATGTGAAGTCAGGGAGTAAAGTGTAAGATAACTGAAAAGGCAGGAGGAGGGAGCTGGGTTATGAAGGGCTTTGAAGGCCAAACAGAGCATTTTGCTCCTGGAGGTAAGAGGGAGGCACTGGAGTCATGGGTTAGACTTGTGCTTTGAAAATCACTTTGGTGGCTTAATGGAGGCCGGATCAGAGTGGGAAGTAACTTGTGGTCATCAGACTCACTAGCAGACTATTGCTATGATCTAGGTATGAGGTGATGAAGCCTCAGTTTCTTCACCTGTAAAATAAGGAGGTTGGACTTGATTGTCTTGAAGGTCCCTTAAGGCTCTAATGACCTGATTGATCTTAAAGCAGAAAGGTTTTTGTAGTGATTGGGGAAGAAAGCAGTATCAAGGAAGATGACCTTGCAGCTGGGACTTAAGTGAGGGTGAGTTTTTTTTTTTTTAAGTGAGGCAATTGGGGTTAAGTGACTTGCCCAGGGTCACACAGCTAGTAAGTGTTAAGTGTCTGAGGCCGGATTTGAACTCAGGTACTCCTGACTCCAGGGCCGGTGCTCTATCCACTGTGCCACTTATCTGCCCCAAGGGTAAGTTTTTAGCAGAGAAAGATGGTATTTAAGGCACAGAAAATGATGAGCAAAGGCAATGAGGAAGGAATTGTGACAGTGTGGGATATATGTGGGAAAGAGAAAGAGAGGTAGCATGGATCAGTCAAAGTTAAAGGCCTTGGGTCCAAATTCCAGCTCTGAATGACCTTGGGGAAGTGAAATCCAGTTTATTCATCTGTGAGCTAGTTGGACTAGAACAATGGTATTAAACACAAAGTAACGGCTCCCTGTTAGCGGAATAGTGACTTAGAAAACTACAAATTTACATTATGTCATATTGCATTTTTATCTGTTTTGCTAAACATTTCCCAATTACATTTTAATTTGATTCAGACTGCAGTTTTTTGAGCTTTGAACCTGACTCTGGATCTTCCAATTTGTTACCTCTGGACTGGTTGACTTCTAATGTCCCATCCAGCTCAGAGTCTGTGCTTCTGTGTTCCTTTAAATGGTTGGTATGAGATGAGACTGGAAAGGTAGGATGGTACCAGATTGGGGAGAATCTTGTTTTTAGGAAGTATGGGGACTAGGGGTAATGAAGAGTAAATGGTGATCAGGAGAATATACAAGAGAACATCTCTTTTTCAGAATTAAATGTCCCTTAAGAGAGAAGGGGAAAGGGCTCCAATATTTTTAAAGGAGGAAGAGGAGAAGGAGAAGAGAAGGGAGGAGGAGGAGAAAAAGGCATCAAGGAGTTCTGATTCATGTTGGAAGGTTGGAGGGCGGAAGAATGTTACTTGAACCACTCAGTGAGGAAAGGAAGGGAAGAAGAATGAGCATCATGACCATGCTGAGAACTCAGGAGCTGCACTCTCTGTTTGTCTTCCAAGCAGTCTTGGTGTGCACAGTTGAGAGCTTATCCAGTAAGGTTAAAAGAAGAAGACTTGATAGTGGTCGTTGGTAGCTCTCTGCTGAGGGACACTGAGGCAGCTATTTATTGACCTGATTCTAATAGTAGAGAGATCCACTGAAATCCCCGAGTCTTCTTGGGGCTTGTGTCTTGGACCTGACAGGAAACTGCTCCTCCCCACCCCCCAAGACTTGTTGTCAAACTTGGTAGTGTCTACTACCTACTTTTGATGATTCACATGGACACGAATAATAGAGTCATGAAGAATCTTGAAAGCATCAATAAGGATGATAAAATCTTGGACAGGAAACTGGGAACCTTAGAGGGGAGAAGTGCTGTTTTCATCAGACAGCAATGGGATTCAGAAGAGAAGGACAGATTTGGGAAGACATGTCTGAGAAATGGATTTGGATTTCTAGACCAGAGGTATGTGGCCTGGGACACTTCCAAGTGCTGCCCGGAAGAGATTAAAATGTAGTTGGGGAATATTTAGCCAAATAAATAAAAACACAACAGAACACAGATAATATTACATTTTAAAACTGAATTAATATGCAGCCACAGGGATCCTTATGGACAGATTAGTGGCTTTTGTTTCTGTTTGAGTTTGTCATCACTGTCCTAGATCACAACTTTAAATATAGGAATGATGATGGGGTGGCTAGGTGGCACTGTAGATAGAGCACCTGGCCTGGAGTCAGGAGGATCTAAGATCAAATCTGGCCTCAGATACTTATTAGCTATGTGATCCTGGGCAAGTCACTTAACCCCTGTTGCCTCAAAAAACATTTATATATACACAAATGCGCACACATGCACACAGTATACATATGCATACATGTACATATGTAAATGTGTATGTAGATACATATGTATATGTGTGTGAATGATGGGTTCTTAGCCAAGGAAGGAGGACAAAGGCTGGCAAAGAACCTATGCTTTTTGTCTTATATATCTCATCAAAAGGGCTACAAAGTGAAAAGGAAGGGAGAGACCTTCCCCTATCTCTCCATCAAATAGCTAGAAAGTATCTCCAGAATAATAAGAAGAGGGGCAGCTAGATGGCACAGTGGATAGAGCACCGGCCCTGGAGTCAGGAGTACCTGAGTTCAAATCCGGCCTCAGACACTTAACACTTACTAGCTGTGTGACCCTGGGCAAGTCACTTAACCCCAATCGCCTCACTAAAAAAGAAAAGAAAAGAAAAAAAAGAATAATAAGAAGAATTTCAGTAGATGTGCAGAAATTCCCAGGAGAAGCAATAAGCCAAAAGCAAAAATCAAGGAAAGGAGACAGCAATAAAATCCAATCTATAGCCTTGCGTTTCCATACTAGAAAGTACAAAGTATGAACGGCAGACAAAATGAACTAGAGCTTAGTACCAAGAGGTAAGTTTGATCTTGGAGCTGTCCCCGAGATTTGGTGCAGTAGGATTCGTGCCTGGAGCCTGAATGCAGAGCAGGAGACCGCAGTTTTTTTTCTGGGGTGGTGCCCCACATCTCTCTTGCCTCTAACACTCTACATTTGCCTTCCCCCAGTAAGTACCAGGAGGCTGGTCTCAATTCATTGGTCTGACTACGCAGATCCTTGCCTCGGGTTTGTTGCCCATAGCTGCTACTTTCCTAATCTGTGGCTCAGCTGCTCTGCCTTCCTCAGGGGCTTTTCCTGACTGGAAATGCAGCAAACTCACGTGTGAGAAAGAGGGGAAGATAGATGAAGGCAGACATATGTTCCCTGTCCCAGGCTCGGCGTTCCTCATTTTATTGGAGAAGGGCAGAAACAGAGTGCTCAAAGGGGAGGGCATAAAGGATAACGACTTGGACAGGTTGAACTCTGCTTGTGGAAGCTCAGTTAGGGTTGATCCTTCATCTCCAGCACGCTGTTTTTGGGTGATTTTGTACTCATTAGGAGCCGTGACAGAGCATGATGTAAAGTAGCCTTAGGGATTGCCCTTAATTTATATCTCCTCCAGTGAATCTAAGAGCCCACAGAGGAGGGGTCAATCCCAGACTGGACCCCCCTTCTGTATGCCTTGGTTACCTTAAGACTCTCTCCCTAACCAGTAGTAGGAAACCTAGACAGAGTGTTAGGTGACAGGATAGCAGCACCGACAGCTGGGAAACTGCCAGTTGGCAAAAGCAGGTGACATTCATATAGTACTTTAGGGTCTGTGAAGAACTTTGAGGCTTATAACAGCCCTGAGAAGCAGGAACTAGTGTTGTCATTATTCTTATTTTATAGACAAGCTGGGAGAGCTTAAATAACTTGCCTATCTATGGGCATGAAGCTTGCATAAGAGGCAGGTTGTAAATCAAGGTCTCTACTAATTCCAAGTCTCAATGCTCTTTCCATAATACCAAATTGTCTTGAATATATATATATATATGTATATATATACACACACATATATGAATATATTCTTGAGTATATATACACATGCACATATATGCATGTAAAATATGTCTGTATGTATATAGACATGCATGCATGCATGTGTATGCATATTCTCTATCTAATCCTATAACCATAGCATGTCTGAATTTTATTCATTCATTCATTTGTTCAAGTTTAATAAATACCTACTTTTTTATTAAGTACCTACTACTAGTAGTATTTATTGAGTAGTATTTATTAGTAACTACTACTAGTATTTATTAAGTACCTATTACTAGTAGTAGTACCTACCTACTGGGCAGCAAGTACCTACTGTGTGGCAAGCCCAATCCTAGGCACAGAACATAGAATGTCAGAGGTGGAAGTGACCTGAAATTGCCCATAGAATGCCAAAGTTCCAAAGCCTTTGGGATATGGAATAAAATGTCAGTGCAAGAAGGAAGCTTACTCATTCCTTCATTAATTCAGCAAACACTTATTAAGTACTTGCTGTGTGCTCAGCACTGTGCCAGATACAAGGAATACAGAGAGAAAAATGAAATTATCTTGGCCCTCCTTTTAGTAATATGGAGCAGGAGGGGACCTTAGAACACAGAAGGTATGGGTGTCAGAACAGGGAAGGATCTCAGAAGACTGGAGGCAGAGCTGGAAGGGAGAGGTGGCTTGCCATGGTCACCCAGCAGTCTGGGAGTATAGGTGGTGGCCATAGGTCTCTGGAGGACAGAGCCTATGTGGACCAGGAAGGTAGATGAGTTCCCACATTTGTAATGCCGTTTCCCAGTCAAGAAGAGGCGTTGAAGCGCAGATGTCATGTTGAAGCGTACCTTGTCTCCCACTGTAATTACTGGTTTGAGTTTGACTTCCATCCAAAACACTAATTGGCATCTGAGCCTGGTGTCAGATCTGCAGGCGGAAGATGAGTAACATTTATCAACAAACACATGCAGCATCTGGAAGTTGGATCGGAAACACTGTTCGGGGTGCCTGACAAGGCACCTCTGCAACTGCCATTCCCCTACCCTTCCTGTCCCCTGGAGACAAGAACAGTGTAGAGTTCTGAGTATGTAGTCAGGAAGCCCTGAGTTCAAATCCTGATTCAGACATTGACTAGCTCTGCAAGCCTGTCTCTTCATCTGTAAAATGGGGATGACTACCAACTTCACGAGTTTATTTTGAAGATCAAACATGTTTTTGTTGTTCAGTCATCTGAGTTGTGTCCTATACTTCTTGACCCTATTTGGGGTTTTCTTAGTGGAGATACTAGAATGATTTATCTTTTCTTTCTCCATCTCATTTTACAGTTGAGGAAACTGAGGCAAACAGGGTGAAGTGACTTGTCCAGGGTCACACAGCCAGAAAGTGTCTACAGCTGGATTTGAACTCAGGAAGATGAGTCTTCCTTGACTGCAGGTCCAGCTCGTTATCCATTGTGCCACTTAGCTGCCCCCCAAATGCCATTGCACATGTAAAATGCCTTGCAAACCCTAAAGTGCCATATAAATAAATGCTAGCTGTTATAGTTGTTGTTGTTGATACTCTGGGAAAATCGCCCTCAGCCTCACTTTCTGTGAAATGAAAATGTTGAGGCGTAGGAATTTCTTAAGGTTCCTTCTCACCCAAATCCTATGAATCACCATATGAACAAGGAACTGTGTCCACAGGCTTTGCAGAGCAGTGACAAAGAGTGCCCCCCCCACAAGGTTTCCCTTCCCACAGCCCATGAAATAATTAGGGCTCACCAGGGGGCAGGGCAGAGAGGAGACTCTGAATCACATGATCTGTGGTCCCCATGTGCCCCAGTGCAACACCCCTGGCAAAGAGGCCCCAGGATGGGGAGAAACTGTCTCCCTCTCCTCAGCATCCTCTTCTGGCTCTATTTCAGTTGTGCTCAAAGCCCTGACTCTGCTGTGACAACTGAAAGTTGCCATGGTAACATGAACAGAGAGGGAATTGGTACCTGCTCTCTCCTTCCACCCCCATCTACCCCAACCACTTGCTGGCACAAAGTCTTGGGCTGCATCCTTGAGTCTGTCAGATGCCTTTTATCAGCATGTGCTTTGCCTTGTCCCATTCTCTGCATCCCCTCAAAACCTCTGAGGCTTCCTACAGCTTCTGAATATGAACGTTTTGGAATGTAAAATCTCCTGCAGATTTTAGCAGACTAACTGTCACTGGGAAGGAATATATTAGACTTTTTCCTACTCGAGGGCAGAACTGAGAACAAGGAGAGGAAGTGTTGTTGTTCAATCATTTCAGTAGTTTCTGACTCTTGGTGACCCCATTTGGAGTTTTCTTGGCAAAGATAATGGAGTGGTTTGCCATTTCCTTTTTCAGGTCATTTTACAGTTAAGGCAACTGAGGCAAACAGGGTTGAGTGACTTGTCCATGGTCACATAGCTAGTGTCTGAGACCAGGTTTCAATTTAGGTCTTCCTGACTCCAGGCCTGGTACTTTATTCATTTCATCACTTAGCTGCTCCTGGGCCTCCTAGTCTGGGAAAGTTAATTTAATTTAATTTTTTTGGGTGGTCAATAAGGGTTAGGTGACTTGCCCAGGGTCATAGAGCTAGTAAGTGGAAAGTGAATTTTATCTCAGAAAAATTAGAACTTTCTAGTAATAACACATACACACACAGACACACACAGAGTACTCTAAGATCTAGTCATCTTACTCCCTTGAGCTAAGCACTGCAACTATGATTATCTCTATTTCACAGATGAAGAAACCGAAGCTCAGAGAAGCTAACTGATTTTCTCAGAGTCATAAGTATATCTTCTCAGGACGATGATACAAGCCAGTGCAAACTATTCTATGACAGATCGGTCTTCATACAAGGGCAAAGAACGAATTTGTCTTCCAACAGTTTGCCCCAAGTAGGAGGAAGGGAGGTGGAGGGGTGGCCCCTCCCGCTGTGCGAGAACCTGTGAGGGTGCACAGCTGAGGGGGCGGGTATGAAGAATTGAGGACGCTAAAACCCTAGTGCTGGAGGGGCAACCAGAGACCATTGTGTTCCATCTCTGAATTCATAAAGTCTCAAAAGTCCTGAAGTTGCAGAAGGGCCTCAGGCGTCGCCTCCTCCCGCCTGTGCTAGGTGCTCTCCCTACGGCATCCCTAACATAGCCTACTCCAGGAGACCACCAGTTACGGGAGGCTTCCCGTCTCGAGCTGCTGTGTTCTGCCTTTGCACGGCTTCTCATTCCAGGAAACTTTTCCTTACGTGGAGCCGAACTCAGTCTCTGGGATGTCTCCCCATTCCCCATCGTCTGACCCTCTGAGGCCATTCAGAGCAAGCCCCTCTTCCAAGCACGAGGATGGAAGGCCATGGACCTGGTGAGGCCATACTCCAGCCCTGATGTTTAGGAAAGGGGTGAGCCCTTGGGGAGCAGTCCTAGGCCTGTCCGCTTAGGCACGATTCAGTCGTGACTCTGTGGTGGAAACAGCCCCATTGGCCATTGTCAAGATCTCCGGGATTTCAGGGGTTATGCTGTTTATTATTCTGTCAAACTGATTTCCACACGGGTAGACACAACTGCCTTTGGTAAAACACTCCCTCCACGTCTCATCCTGCCTCAGCCTAGGTAGGGTTGTAGGTTTAGAGCCAGGAGAGATCTGAGATGTCATCTGGTGCAACCTGTTCATTTTACAGAAAAGGAAACTGAGTCTGAGAGGTCAGATGACTTGCCCGTAGCTTAGCACAGTAGGCATTTAGCAAGTGCTCGCTGATTGCCCGGGGTCCTATAGGTACCAAGGGGGCGGGGCTGGGGTTCTGACTCTAAATCCAATGCTCTTTGTGCCTTCCGAGGGGGTCTTGAAGCCCTTGCCTGGAGCGCATGAGTTTGGGGAATTGTGGGGGTGCTTTCTGATGTCCTGGGGCCACGGGGAGGGGCTGGGCAGGAAAAATCCATCCGGAACCACCCAGCTCCTCTTGTGTGCCAGGCAGCACTGTGCTAAGCCCTGGGGGCTTGACCACAGCGATGAAACAATCCTGCCCTCCAAGACCTTCCAGTCTATTCTGTGAGGCAGGGAGTGGAACAGCTTGCTTGGGGAGAAGTGAATCCAGACCAGAGCAGGGAGCCCTTGCTCAGGCCATCAATATTCTATGGCTGGGATGCGAAACCAAACCCTTGGGACAACGTGTGTGGACAGATGCAATCCGATCGCGATTCAGAGAGGAAACCTGGGATGAGATTTGTAGTGACGGATGCCTATGTGGATGCACACAAGTGTACCGGCAGCTTCAAGAACATGCCGCCTGCATCCCCAGCCCTGCGTGCTCTTTCTCAGAACGATCCCTGGCTCGGTTTGGCAGGACCTGTTTAGAGGCAGCTCGGGTATAGTGGAAACAGGCACAGATTGAGAATTTCCCATTTATTTGCTGTGTGACCTTGGGCAAGTACCGTTCCAGTCTCGGTTTCCTCCAGCCTAAAATGAGGGAAGTTAACTTTAAAGGTGAAAAGCCTCTTTGAACTCCAATTCCCCCATCTTTAAAAGGTGGAGGTGGAGGGGCAGCTAGGGGGCGCAGTGGATAGAGTACTGGCCCTGGATTCAGGAGGACCTGAGTTCAAATTAGACACTTAACACTTACTAGCTGTGTGATCCTGAGCAAGTCACTTAACCCCAATTGCCTCACACACACAAAAGGGGAGGTGGGGTATACACCATCAGACTATAGAGATCACAAGTTTAGAACTGAAAGAGACCTTGGCTAGAGGTCCTCTAGTCTAATCTCTTCATTTTTCAGATGAGGAAACCGAGGGTCTGGAGAAATAAAGTAATTTGCCCAAATTCTAAAGGTACGAAAGGACAGACAATTTCTCCCATTCCTTGGGCTCAGTCATTGTGTGTTCTGCGCTTGGAGATCTCACCCTCTCAGACATTTTGGGTTATTTCATCTCTGTCTCACACACTTCCCTGATTCTTACAAACTTTGACCTCCCTTTCCTTCACGACCACTCCCACGTGGCACACACTAATTACAGCAGTGCGTCATTCCATTTGGGCAGGAGTCAGGCTGTCCTGGGGATGGAGCAGGGCAGTTCCTGCTGGGAAGGAGGGATGGTCTCGCTCATGAGCCTCATCCTCTAACATTACATCAAGAGCTGGGAGGAGCCTCACAAGTTATTTAGCCCAACCCCCTCATTTTACAGATGTGAAATCCGAGATCCATTGTGCTTATGAGATTAGCTCAAGTTTACCCAGGTAATAGATGGGAGCCCAAGGATTTCAACCTGGGTCCCTTGACTCCACACCCAACCTTCGTTCTGCTGGAGCAGCTTGGTTGTACTCCTCTGGCAGGCACATAAAGAAGGAGCCTGGGGCCAGGCCCCTGGCTGATTGGGCCTGGGCTAACCGTCCTCATGAGAACATGCCAATCGATAGCTCAATCAATCACCAAGGCATTAAACACATTGTATATCGGCAGCTAGTTGGCACAGTGGATAGAGCTCTGGGCTTGGAGTCAGAAACACCTGAGCTTGAATCTTGCCTCAGATACTTACTAGCTGTGTGACCCTGGGCAAGTCACTTAACTTTGTTTGCCTCAGTTCACTCTGTCTATAAAATGGTGATGATAATAGCACCTGCCTCCCAAGGTTGTTGTGAAGATCAAATGAAATGATGTCTGTAAAGTGCTTTGCAAATCTTAAAGTACCTCTATAAATGCTAGCATTGTTATTACTATTACTATTATTGTATTATGTGCCCGGTATTATACTATAAATACAAAATTAAGATAAGGAACTCACATTCTAAGGTTCAGAGGCCATGTAGTTGGATGACCTTATTTTGCAGAAGAGAATTGACTTAGCCAAGGTCACACACAGATAATGACTAGCCCAGCTGTGATTTGAGCCCAGGTCCTTGAACTCCAAATTCATCATTATTTGTTTAACGAATCAATGACTCAGGGAGCTTTTAGGGGGAGCCTGGGAGCTGGGCTGGGCCCCAGCTCAATGGGGCCAAGTCCCAGCGATGCTCGTATATGCATGTGCTCGACTCATGGACTGTCAGGGCTAGAAGGGACCTCAGAGGTTAGCTAGTCTAAGTGAGGAAAGATAGTGGAGGAAGAGATGGGGCTTGCCCAAAGGCAAATGGGGAATTAGTGTCAGAATTATGAAGCCTGTCTTTGGACTCCCAGCCTGATGAGGTTCCATCTGGGCCACATATTCACTCTCCAATTGTGAAGTCTGAGGGGAGATCCCCATGGGCTGGGCTCCCTTCCCAGTCCCCGGCCCCCCCATCCAGGCAGAGCTGTGCCTGATGGGCTGGCACCTGGAACGGTGGTGGCACAATGCTGTCACCTTGTGGCCACAAGGGGAAAGGCAGGGCATATCCTCCGATCTGCCTGGAGGATCATCTCTCAGCCCCATCCAGGGGCTCCCTGGTCATTATTTCCCTGCTCTCCCCACCCCCAGCCCTTTCCCCCATATGTTCACATGTAGATTTATAAAAATAATAAGCTAATATGTAAGAAGCAGCATGGCATAGTAGATGGAGTTCCTGCCTTAGAGTCAGGAAGAACTGAGTTCAAATCCCACATGGGACACCTACTGGCTGGAAGACCCAGGGCAATTTCGCAGGAACCCCCAAACCCAAGATGCTGTTGCACAGATCACATTTGAAATAAAATTTAAGAGAAAATGAGATATATCCTTGGCTCTATTCAGGGGAATTTTGGAATGCAAAATGGGATTTTGGATCAGCTCCCCGCCAGGTTTTACTTTTATATTGGTCCCTGCCTTTGTCTGGGTCCCCCAGGCCTTGGGGTTGTAACTGTGCCTTTAAGTGATTAGGGAAAAGTGCACATCAATCCAGGAGGGTCCCTAAGGTCCAGTGGCTGTCTCTGTTCCCAGCCTACCTGCCCAGTAGTCCGCTTCCTCATCCCTTGCCCAATGGGGAGGGAGCCCAGGGCCATGGCCCAAAGGCAAGAAGTTTTATCCTTCAAGGCTCTTGTTCCTTATGCCTTTTGGAACCTGAGCATTCCTTGACTTCCTTCTCTGAGCCCTTACTCTGCATAACCCACTAGAGTGTGGGCTTCTCAAGGGCAAGGACCCATGGGGTCCAACATTCTAGACTGTGAGGTCCTGAGAACAGGGGCCATCTCTGATCCATCTTTGCATGTCTTCAAGCACCTTGTCCTAGGATCTTTACATAGTAGGGCCTTAGCAAATGCTTTTTGATCGACTGATCCTACCTGCCCTGGGTCTTGTTCTTGGCACACCTTGCCCTGCCTGGGTTGCCATGAGAACCTTCAGCCAAAGGGATTAATAGCTATCTTGTTCCTATGGAGACCAAAGCCTAGTTGGTACCATGTGACAAGGCTGCTATGAGTTGGGGAGGGGGCGGGGGGGGGGGGGCTGGGAATAGGGTCAGGGGGGCCTAAAGGCCTTGGCTTCCTGTGGGGGGAAGAGGGAGGTGATGGGGCAATGGTGACTTTGGGGACCAGGGCAGTGGTGGCTGTTGCCATGATGGGGAGGCAAGAGGCCCCCATGCTGGCCTATACAAGTGACAAAGGCCCTTGGGTGTCATTGTCAACCCTAGATCTGTTCACCTCAAATGATGGCAGTCCTGGAGACAAAGCCCTGTAGCTCGGTTGGGGCTGCCTGCAGCACCCCCCCTGCCCCGGGTCAGGGAAGCCAAGCAGCCCCTCCCCCTGTGTCCCTGGCTGTCTGCACGGGTATATGAATGAGGGTCTTGTTCCCAGGAGGTGCTCCTGTGCTGTGGTGGCCGCCCATCTCCAGGGTCAATGGGAGCTCAGAGTTCAAAGCAGCACAGGAAACCGGGGCCCCTAAAACGGGGCCACCGGAGAGATGGGTAAGCATTGAACAGCACCTACTCCCCCTTTCCCCTTCCCTCTGGGGCTCGAGTGTCCTGTGGAGGCTCCCCATTCAGGGCCCATAGCTTCCAGGGTCTGAATCCCCATGGATCTTCCCGGCCCAGAATCTCCCATTGGTGTCCTTGTATTCCATGCCCTCCAGTGTCCCAGGGCCACTCCTGACTCTCTAGGTCTGAACCTTCATGATGTTCCAGAGTCCATTGTTCTACTGCCCTAAAGCATTCTCTCTAATTAATTCCTAAGCCTTGACCCTCACAGCTAATCCCCAACCAATCTTGAGATGTGGGTTGGTCCTTCCTATCCATGAACCTGGGGGAAGTCATGAGGGAGGACCTGTTCGATCTTGGGACAGGGAAAGGCAATCTTCCCTTGTAGGTCTGCTAGACATTCTAGTGCCCGCAGCTTCCCTGTGGTCTGTTCCCTGGCGTCCTCAAGGCCTCCTCCCACTAGGGCACAGTATACCATCCTGCCTTGCCCGGAGCTCTACCCACTCCCTCTCATCATCATCATCACCATCATTGCCATTGATTTCCTGGAGCCTTCCTGATCCTCTCTGCTGTTCCAAGCATGTAGGCCTAGACCCCAGGGGTCCTTGCCCTTGAAAAGTCCACAATTCAAAGAGCAACACCCCTCCCCACTTCTTCCAGGCATTCCAGACCCTCGGACACTTGAGTGAAGCCATTAGGGGAGTGAATTAATATATCCTAGATAGTCTGAGGGTAAAGGGTAGTCTGGGGTGGCAGAATAGGGGGACAGCAAGGGTAGAAAGGTACCAAGGGGAATTCACCCCTTCTTTTCCCCTCTAGGAAGGCTACGAGGAGGAGGAGGAGGAGGAGGAATTACAGGAATGAAGGAAGGGAGACTGTCCGGTGAGCTGGCCGGGGAAGGGTGTGGCCAAGCAGAGGAAGAGGGCCTGGCCAAAGGGGAACATGGGACCTGGGGAAGGAGATGCTGGCCTGGTGAACAAGAGGGGCCTGGAGGGGCAAGGCAGGCAGCAGAAGGTCTCGGAAGGGGAGAATCAGGTTGTTCCAGAGGATGATGGGTTGGGGATTACGGGAAGAGTGTCATGATGGCACATGAGATCTCAGAGCAACAGGTAGAAATGGCAGTGATTGAAGCCACTGTCCACTGAATATGGCTGTCACTGGTTGGTATTCAGGAGATGGTAACAAGGAGCTCAGAGTTCTAGGGCAGAGATCCAGAGCTACTCCCTTGTGTGACCTGGGACAGATTCCTTTACCCGCTTATGACCCCCCTCAGCTGGGGTGCAGAGCTGGACAGTGAGGCTAGCACCCATTCGGAGTTCTGGGCCCCACTCTGGGGGCCCTGTATTCAGAGGAAGGAGCTTGGTCTGGCAAGGGCCTGAAGAGCGAGGCCCATGAGGATTGGGTGAAGGCCCTGGAGAAGAATTGGGAGGAGGTGATCCCTGGCTTCAGGTCAGTGTGTGGAAGAGGAAATATGTTCCGTCCAACCCTGAACAACAAGTGGCAGATCTTTAAGGGGTGATGCTAGGAAAGGCATTTGAACAATTAGTGTTGTCCAGAAGGGCAATGGCCTGTCTCAGGAGGCAGTGAGACCCCTCAAGCACCTAGCTTTTTGCCTGGAACATAGCAGGTGCTCAAGAAATGCTTGCTAATTGATTAATTGGTTCAAGTTGAGCCTCAACTGACCATTTCTTGGAGATGTTGTTGAGGGCAAGCCTGCCCACAATGGACTCTTGATGCCCTTGGAAGGCCTTCCCAGCTCAAACCCGGTTCTGTGACTCTGATTTGGGCCCCACCTGTTGGGCAGCTCTGCTCTAGAAGGGTGCATGGTTTTTTTTCCTTCATAGAAGAGGGTTGTCTGTCTTCCTTTAATTTTGCTAACCCCATGTCTTGATCTGAGCAGCAGCTGCGGCCCTGAGGTAGGTGCCTAGCCCATGACTCCCAAACCCAGTCCATCCTGAATAAGCTACACGTACCGTCTGAAGGCGTGAGCTGTTCAGCTCTGGTCCTCTCCCTTCTCCCACCACCCCCAACATGGAGGGAGCTGACTGTGTGATCATAGGTATGGAGCAGAATCAGGCCCCTCCCTCCTCACCTTTTTTTTTTTTTTTTTTTTTGCAGGGCAATGAGGGTTAAGTGACTTGCCCAGGGTCACACAGCTAGTGTCAAGTGTCTGAGGCCAGATTTGAACTCAGGTTCTCCTGAATCCAGGGCCGGTGCTTTATCTACTGCACCACCTAGCTGCCCTTTCCACCTGAGTTAAGGGAAGGAGATGCACAGGTTGTTTCTATCTAGCCTGTATCCTAAGAAAGGAAGGGCAAGGGCATCTCCACTTGTAGAGAGGCTGATGGGTTCTGGAGGCATTTCAGGGAGGCCTAGCTGGGCCCAGTGAGCTCCATGGGGCTTCTTCACCTCCTCAGTCCCTCCTTCTCTTCTTCAGATCTCCCCCCCCCATTTGGTACAAATAAACAGTTCCCTAGCATCAGGTACTGAAGCTATCCAGGATCATAGGATTTAGAGCTGAATGGTCCATAAGGATCATCTAGTCCAAAGGTAACCTCTTTAGTGTCATAGACCTCTTAGGCAGTCTGGGGAAGCTCATGGACTCCCTTCTCAGAATAATTTTAAAAATAGATTTAACATTTATTTAATTTTTAATATTCATTTTTTCCTAAAATTAGAGTCCCAAATTCTCTCTCCCTCCTACCCATTGAGAACAAAAGCAATATTATATCAATTTTACATGTGAAGTCATGCAAAACAGATTTCCTTATTAAGCCACATAGAGGAGAAAAGCAAGAAAAATAAAGAAAGTGAAAAATGTATGGTTCAATCTGCACTCAGAGTTCATCAGTTCTCTCTCTGGAGGTAGATAACATTTTATTTTACCATGGATCCTTTGGAATTGTCTTGGGTTGTCTTGATCACAGTACCTCATTCACACTTGATCATTGTACAATATAGCTGTCACTGTGTACAATGCTCTCTTGGTTCTGCTCACTTCATTTTGCATCAGTTCATACAAGTCTTCTCAGGTTTTTCTGAAACCATCCTGATCATCATTTCTTATAGCACAATAGTTCAGAATCATGTTTTTAAACCATTTGAAGGAGATGCTAAATTTCATTTAGAAGTTAAGTGAAAATAAAGATATAATATTCCCCATCCAGGTTCATGGATTTTTGAGATCTATTCATAGAACTCTTGGGTTATGAGCCCCTGATCTAGTCCAATCCCCTCATTTTATAGATGAGGAACAGAGGCTTGCCTAACATTGCACAGGCGTTAAGTGTTGGAGCCAGGATTTGAATCTGGCTTCTCTGCCTCCAGATATAGTGTTTTCCCCACTACTCCACGCTGCTGCTGCTGCTGCTGCTGCTGCTGCTGCTGCTGCTGTGGGCAGTATGTTCTGGGAGCACTGGTACCTCCCTTCTGGGTGCTCTTTTCCATTTGACCAGGCCCTATGATGGGAGGGGGAGTTGTTGAGGAGGGTGCTGTTCTCTCCTTCAAATGGCTCCTGGGCTGGGAAAGAAACCACTGGGTGAGGAAATGGAAGCTCCCTTCCCCTCCCCCTTCTCCCCTCCTCCCTCCCTCTTTCCCCCTCCCTCCCCCACCCCCTCCCTCCCCCCCCTCCCTTGTGGGGGTGGTGTTTGGGGTGGGTAAGGATAAAATATTTTCTTCAGAAGCTCTCTGAAGACTGTCTCTGCCTGAGAGTGCTTGTGTTCGGAGTGTGAGCCTGAGAATGGTGAGCTGCCCCCGTAACAGCTTCATGAGCAGGAGATGGGCCCAATGGGCCTTTGATTAGCAGAGATGATTAATCCTCTTGAGTCCAGGAGAAAGAACATCAGGGAGCACCAGTGAGGACCCTCCCGAGCCTGGCCACAGACTGTCCAGGATCTCAGGCTCGTGAGACCAGGGCCAGAAGGGATGTTAAGGGAACGTCGAGGCGAGTCCAGTGCTTTCCTCTACATGGGCAGAAACTGAGGCCAGGAGAGGAGACACACAGCTTCAGACCCAGGATTCAAACCCCTGGCTCAGACCAGAGCCCTTCCTCTGTACCGTATTCCTTCTGAAAGCAGGACAGCGGCTAATCAGGGACGGCCTGATTGGGGATGGCCAATTCAAAAGTTGGGTTTGAATCTAAATGTGGTCACTTTCTAGCTGTGTTCAGGACCTTGAGTGAGTCACTTAACCATTAGAACCTTAGTTTCCCCACCTGTAAAATGGAGATTAATAATATACCAACCTCACACAGTTAAAAAAAATCCCTTTGTGAATTGTAAAGAACCACAGCAGGATCAAATATTTCATCACTAATTGTGATTGTAATTACCTCTAGCTGTTTCTACCTTAGTGCCCACCGAGTCTTTCATAAGCCCTTGTCCCTTGTTAGTGCTGGAGGAGTATTAATTGATGAATAGATGATGTGTGCTTTGGGTCCCTAAAGGCTCAAGCTTCAACACCAGGCATCTGGGACGGTCTGAACCAGGGGGTGGGTGAGAAACACTCTGAACATGGGGTGTGTGTGTGAGACAGAGACACCGAGAGAGACAGAGAGATAGTTTGAGATAGAAAGATAGAGAAACAGAGAGACAATATGAGATATAGAGAGACAGGTAGAGAAAGTCTAAGATACAGGGACAAAGACAGAGACAGTCTGAGATATAGAGACAAAGACACAGAGATAGTCTGAGGTCTAGGCAGAGACAATCTGAGATATAGAGACAGAGTTTGAGATATAAACAGAGAGATAAATATAGATACAGCGACAGGGAGAGACATTATTAGGAAACATATCAATATTTTGGGGGCAATTGCCATTTTTGCAGTGTCGAATTTGATTCTCTTCATATTCACTCTGATTTTTTCTTGTATTTTCCTCTCATAAGGAGAATGGCCTTTGAACTGGAAAGGACAAAAGAGAAATGTTTAGGGAGGTGATTCCCAAGAGAAGCAGGGAGATGAGTGCCAGCTGCTTTTGATGAATCCAAGGCCTTTGGCCCAGGTGAACAACTCCCTGGGGAATAGCCCCTGGGGGTGATAGTTGAAAAGCCATAGAGCATGTGAGAAGCATCATGGCACTGGAGGAGAGCAAAAGTGTTGCCGATTTCCAAAAAAAGAGAAGAGAATAAAGTGCAACCTATAGGTTCCTGAGCAAAGGTTCTAAGTTCTAGAACCTTTAGGTTTAGGTTCTAGAACCTAAATTGTCTAAAATCCTTGCAATGGTTAGTGAACATCTAAAAAGGAAGCCAAGAACACGTAGAGTCATACAGGCTTCATCGAGGATAGATAAACTAAGATATGTTAAACTAACCTCATTTCCTTTTTTGACTGGGTTGCGAAACTGGTAGGCAGCTGGGCTGAGAGTAGGAGGGAAGCATAATGCACAGAGCACCAGACCTGGAGTCAGGAAGTTCTGAGTTCAAATCTTGCCTCAGACAATTATTAGCTGCATGATCCTGGGCAAGTTACTTGAACTCTGTCTGCTTCAGTTTCTTCATCTGTAAAATGAGGATAACAATAGCTCTTACCTATCAGGGTTGTTGTGATGATCAAATGAGATAATATTTGTCAAGCACTTTGCAAACCTTAAAAGAACTCTCTAAATACTAGCTATTATTATGCTAGGGAATGCAGTAGATAAGGCTGTATCTCATGGTAATCTTGTGAAAAAGATGGAGAGGTGTGAGCATAATGACAGATGGATTTTGAATTAGTTGAATGGCTGGACTTACATTATTGTATCCTTCAAAGGAGAGGTCTTGAGTAGTGCCCCAGGGATCTGTGTTTAGCCTAGTTCCGTTTAGTAGGTTTACCGATGATTTGGACAAAAGCATCGATGAGGCATATTTATGAAATTTGCAATTGTCAAAAAAGCTAAGAAGGATAGCCAATACATTGGGTGATGGGCTAGAAACTTGATATTTAAGTGGAACAAATGCAAAACTAATTGTAAAATTATCGTAATTTAGTCACATTCATTATTGATACTTTTATTTTTGATTAAGTATCTATTTATATTTAATTAATGATTAAAATGAATGTAAAAATTAAGCATGAAGTCTGAGTTCAAGAAGTTGACTGCATGTGTGCAAAGTAGGGGAGGCTTGATTAGATAGGATTTTGTCTGGAGAAGACCAGGGAGGGGCATTTAATAGATCTTGAGCTCCACATGCATCCTTAGAAAGCTGAGGTGACCATGACCTTGGATCAGTTTCACTAATAGAGGCCTTGCTTCCAGAAATCAGGAGGTGACCCCCTTGCCCAGCCCTGGACAGACCATGTCTGTCTGGAGTGCTATGTCCAGTTCTGACCACTCCATTTTAGGATGGACATTGATAAGATGAAGTGTATCTTGAGGAGGGCAAAGCGGTTGGTGAGAGGATTGGAAGGTATGAAGACTAACTAGCTGAAGGAACTGGGAAAAGTGGAAGAAGCTTTAGACTTGTTTAGTTTAGCCCCAGTAGCGATGAGTGGAGGTGGCAAAGGGGCCAGTGTCAAGAAATAAGTTCTCACAATGAGCGATGTCCCAGAGCAGGACATGCCTTCTTGGGAGGCGGCAGCTTCCCCTTCCTCGGAGGTCTTTGAGCCAAAGCTGAACAATCACCTACTGCGGAGGTCTCGGTGAGGATTCCTTCCCCTTTGGGATTACACTAGATGGCTTGTGGGGTGCCTTCCAACTTGCAGATTCCATGACTTTCACTTAGAGCATATATAGCAGTTCATGCTAATTGAGTGGCATATTTGGTAGTGATTTCTCACATTTGCACATTACATTGTTATTTACATAATTCTTTACCCTTTTTGCAATTCCCTCTCCAATTTACAGAGTGCCTTTACAAAAGACACCTCTCATGTAACACTTGTTATAGAAGCATGGTGAAGGTCATTGTCCCCATTTCACAGATGGCATACTGAGAGGAAGGGAGATCAATTGAGTTCAATGAATAGGTACTATGCTTAGTGCTGGTCATTCAGAGATGGAAAACAATAGATTGCTTACTCCCAAAGAACTTACAATGTAGTTTTGGGGTGGGATATGACACAAGGTCATGTGGTGAGCCTGTGGTAGAAACAGGAGCAAATCATGTTCTCCTGAATTGCCCAGACCAGGGCTCTTTCCACCGTACCAGTCTCCCTAAAAAAATATGTTTTGGATGGGGCAGCTAGGTGGCGCAGTGGATAGAGCACCGGCCCTGGAGTCAGGAGGACCTGAGTTCAAATCCGGCCTCAGACTGGCTGTGTGACCCTGGGCAAGTCACTTAACCCCAATTGCCTCACCAAGAAAAAAAAAAAAGTGTTTTGGTGGGGAAGCAAAAGGAGGAGGACCACGATAGCAAAAACCCTACCAGTGACATCTATCGCTGATTTGGAAGAATCATTCTTGTGCTTGGTTGCCTGGAGAAGGGTTGAATAAAGTTGTACCCATCAAGGCCAATGATGTTGCTTTAAGAAGGACTCTTGAATATACAGGGAGACTTATCCTCCCATGCTTGGTCTCTGTGAAATGAATCTCATATGCAGTCTGAGACTCAGCTTGCCTTCAGGCATCTTAAGAAAAGATTGTAGCAAGAGAAGGTTATAGATGGTGGTGATTCTGATTTCTCTGTCTCTCTGTTTTCCACTTTTCTCTCTTGGTCTCTGTCTCTCTCCCTCCACTGTTATCTCTGTCTCTGTCTCTGTCCCCCACCCTTAATCTCCCCTTTTCTCTCAGTATATCTCTGTGTCTCTGTGTTTTTCCTCTGTTTTTGCTCTCCAACTATGAGTAGTTCCTCAGCCTGACTTGGGCCAAGCTGGAGTGGGCCATGGCCTGACCCCAGCCCATGTCTATGCCTTCCATTTCGGGAGCTCTCACATAACCTGGGCTGCTTGAATGACTCCTGGCAGCTGCTGCTGCTGGCATCTCTGATTGTAGGATACATTGGGTACATCAGCTGGCATACTTTCAAGTCTCACCTCCTGTATCTCAAGGGAAATCAGAGGGTAAGGCAAATGAAGATCAAAGCTCCCTGCAGCCCGAGACGAAGACGTCATTGCAACCCAGGCACAGGCAGGGACACGCTCAGCACCAGCAGGAGAGCAGCCCCTAATTGGGAGCTGGGAATCCGGGACTGTCAGAGTGTGTGTTACTCCATGTAGCTGCATCCCTAAGAACAACTCCCTTTTTTTATCCAGTATTTTGCAGTTTATAAACATCTCTGGGAGGATGGTAGTCTCAATTTTCCTTCTAAAATAGGGCAGATGTGGAAACTGACACTCAGACCAGGCTAGGAACTTGCTTGAGGCCCCATAGCAAGTGAGTGTCAGAGCTGGGATCTGATTTAGGCCTCCTCGTTCTAAGTTTGTGGTTTTGTCATTATATTATGTTATATTATATGTATATATTACAATCCTTGTGCCAGGAATTAGTAGCCAGACACATTGGGATAGGGATGCCCTGCTGATCAGAACTGGCCCACTCAACAACATTGGGAAGTCATACCAGATCCCAGGGCCATCAGGTTGCCCAAATTTACCCAATCTGTTCAATTTATTAAGACTATAGTGTTAGGGATCTTAGTTCTCCCTCTCAAGGTTTTCTGCTCCTTAAAATATGGGTTTGGGTAGGGTAGTACTGAATTTTAAAGAAATATCTTGTTAATAGTGGAACTCTAGTGCTAGTAGGAAGGAGATTTAGTTGTATTTTTGTGTATGTTGTGTGTGCAGGAGGATTCCCCCAACCTCCCATATCATTGATGATCATCTACTCTGCTTGTGTGTAAGGCCAACTCTGCTGTTGGTCTGCCTCAGCCTTATCTGCCTCTAGGCCCCAGGGCTTGCTCCAACTCCAACAAGATACGTCCTCTGGTTTATTCCTGACTCAAAAACACTGGGAAGGGCAACCTGCAAGGAGTGTGAAGTTCTCTCCTGGAGAGGTTCTGCTTGGTTTGAGATAGGTTTGTGGGGGGCCATGGTGGGATGGTGAATCTCTGAGGTTTGAGCCTGATTATTGATGCTGGAGTCCTTTCTTACTTGGGTCTCTACCATAGCTTTGATGTAGTAATAGCTTCCTAGGGGCAGGTAAATAGCCTAAATTATTTCAGGAAGTCCCTTCTAGGTTAAAGACTCTGTGCCTCTTGGTGTGGGAAGGAAGTCTATCCAATTTCTATAGTACCCTGTGGGCTACTCCAGGGTCCCTGAGGAAATGTTTCAGCACCTTGGATAGGGCATAGCCATTCTCAGACTTCATTCTGTAGCTGCCAGGTTAGGATTGCACAATCATCATGTTCTTCCTCCTTCCTGTGGTCAGTACTGTCCTTTTGTCCTCCTCCCCGCCCCCCCCCCCACCCCCATGGAGTAGGGTAGAACCATTGAAATTTTTTTTTTTTTTAGTGAGGCAATTGGGGTTAAGTGACTTGTCCAGGGTCACACAGCTAGTAAGTGTTAAGTGTCTGAGGCTGGATTTGAACTCAGGTCCTCCTGACTCCAGGGCCAGTGCTCTATCCACTGCACCACCTAGCTGCCCCGGAACCACTGAATTTTAAAATAGGAAGGAACCTGAGAAGTTATCCAATCCAATCTTCTGCCCTCTGCAAGAGTCTTTTCAATAACAGCCCTGGCATAGTGAGTCTCCAACTTCTGCTTGAGGACATCCAGTGACTTGCTACCCAAACTGAAGTTTGCCTTCTTGCAACTTTTCCCTATCATTTGTGGTTTTGCCTTTGTGATCTGACAGAATGAGTCTACCCAGATCTCCTGGTTTCCAGTCCTGGGCTCTTTCCACTTCGTAAGAAACAGTATTTCCTTAGGTGACTAGAAACATAGGATTTAGAGCTAGAAGGGACCTTAGGAATCATCTAGTTCAACCCCTTAAATAACAGATGAAGAAACTAAGGTTCAGAGGTAGGCCAGGTTGGGAAGGAGGAAGGGGGAGAGCATGCATCTCTGATATGTAGAAGGTATAGGGACCTGAAGGAGAGAGGCAGGGTCCATAGCAGTGTGTGTGTGTGTGTGTGTGTGTGTGTGTGTGTGTGTGTGTGTGTGTGCTAGAGCATGGGCTCACAGATAGGCTAACAACCTCAGCCAAGTGTCATGAACTAGACCAGATCTGAGCTGCCTCTAGTCTCTTCAGCCTGTGCATAACTGGGTCAGTTCTCCCTGGGTCCTTTCTGCATAACTCATTATATGCCATTCCCTACAGAGCAGCAGTGGTGGTAGTGATGGGAAGGGTGGCAGGAAACTCAATCATTCTAAGAACCAAGTTTATGGCCAGTCTCCTCTTCTTCCCCTACCCTGACCCCATGCACACATACTCTAAGATATTCTGAATGCTATACATTCTTTCTCTTTTCTGCTTTTTTTCTTTTTAAATGGTATTTTATTTTTTCCAATTACATGTAAAGACAATTTTGACATACAAATATAAAATTTTGAATTCCATATTTTCTTCCTCCCTCTCCTGCTCCCTAAGATGGTCCACAATTTGATAGAGGTTATATATGTGCAATCATGTAAAACATTTCCACATTTGTCATATTGTCTAAACCATTCATTCAAGCCAGAGACATTCAAAGACACTTTTCATTGAGTTTTGCATTGGAAGGGTCATCTCGTTTTCAGGTACTTCTTACCCATAACCATCCCCAGGGATGAGGTGGTGGTGGTGGTGGTGGTGGTGGTGTGTGTGTGTGTGTGTGTGTTACAGAGACAGAGAGACAGAAGAAAAGGAAGAGAGACAGAGAGACAGAGAAAGAAAGAGGAAGAGAGACGGAGACAGAGAGAGAAAGACAGACAGACAGAGAATCTTAGAGATGCTACTATCATTCACTTTAAGGCTTTGCCATCCCTCACTGTTAGATCTTCCATAGGTTCATCCAAAGTCCCTCAGGAGCAAGGTTGACCACTTTCTTCTCTTGGTCTCAGTGGGGAGCAGCTGGTCACCACCCACCTTACAAAACTGTTCAACATCTGCACCATTTCCACATCTATCCTCCTCATCCTCCTCATTCTTTGGAATGAGGGAGGAGGGCTTTTGCTCCCTTCTGTCTGGTATCCCCATGCATGCCTTCCTTCTCGGGACTCAGCTGTTTGACTGCATTGAAGTATTAGGATGGGGATGGATTTCCTGGTGTCATGGGGTTGGAGTTTAGTGGTTCTCTGTTTTACTGTGGCTTTCTTTGCATATGCAAGGCTGATCTGGGCATGTTTTAAGAAGATTGAGGACACAGACTGGGGTGAGGAGGATGGGGAAGGGAACAAAAATATATCAGGCAGTTTGAGTAGCAATGTGATTGCAGTTCTGTGCTGGTCTCTGGACAATTGAGGAAAGTGTCTTGTGATTGGTGGATGAGCCTTTTAGCCCAGCCTGCTGCCCTCTTGGAGGTTTAGAATACAATGGTTTTCAAAGTTCCGATGGAAGTCAGTGTTCCCATTGCCAGGTCTGCATAGTGGAGCACTGGCCAGGGACCCTCAGGCTTGAGTCTCAACTCCTGCATTAGCCAGTAAGTGACCGTGAACAGGCCCCTTCCTGTCTCTGGGCTACAGATGGCTCGTCTGTAAAATGAGAGCCTTGGAGTATGTTTTAAAAGGGTTTTTCTGACTGACATTTTCTGAAAAGGCTTTAGGTGGATGAGTCTGTAAGTTACTCATGGAGCAAGGTTGGGCTGGTGTGAAGCAGGTGCTTCAATGCCTAGGTAGCCATGACCTAAATAACAGTGATGTTTTTCTGGACATGTGTAGACTGAGCCTGAGACTACTATTCAAGGGCTGAGGCAGTGTGGTGCAGAGCAAAGAGCAACGGATTTGGAGGGAGGGGAACTAGGTTCAAATCCCTGCCTCTACCACTTACCATTTGTGTGGTCTTGGGTTAGTGATTTTTCCTCTCTGGTTCTCAGTTTCTTCATCTGTAAAAATGGGCATGTTGTACTAGATGAGCTCTGACGTCCCTCCCAGCTCTAAATCTATCAGCCTCTAACAAAGCTGGTTTTGTCCCTGTGATCCAACTTCCACTTTGCCTTTCTGCTCTGACCTCCTTTGGGACCATACCCTTGAGTCAGATATTTCTGGCTGAAGAGAATGCCAGGAATGCCAATGGTAGGAGTGATTATGCTTCCCCACATGTGCTTAGTGTTTTGCCATTTACAAAACCTTTGTACATCCATAGCCTTATTTTATCTTCAGCCCTAAGAGGTGGGTAACTTAGTGAGGATTATTATATCTATTTAACAGATGCAGAGGTTAAGTCCCAAAGAGGGGGAGTGACTCTCCCTGAGTCACATGGTGACTTAGAGGTCAAGACCACAGGACAGGCCTTCTCATCCCCAGGCTCTTTCCACCTCCTGATCCTTCAGAGGATGTCATTGCCCCACCCTCCCACCTCCAGCCCCACTATAAATGTCCTTTTGGCTGCCTCCTTTTTGGAAGAAGATCCGAGGTTTTTAGTGGACTTCAAGCTCAGTAGGAGATAGTGAAACATAGCAGCCAATGAAAAGCTAATGTGCTGTTAGGTCCCATGAGTCGAAGGCTAGCATCCCGAATGAAGAAGGTGACAAGACCGTTTCCCTCTGTCAACCACACCTGACCTTTATTCCATTATAAGCACTATCTTTCAGGAAGAGAAGCTAGGGCATCTCTAGAAGAGGGTGGCCAGGATGCTGAGAGGATGGGAGACCATGCCTTTTGAGAATCAATGGAAGGAACTGGGGATTTTTATCCTAGAAAAGAGAGATTGGGGTGGGCAGGCAGTTATAGAAAAGAAAGATCGACATTTTTTTCGGGGCAATGAGAGTTAAGCAACTTGCCCAGGGTCACACAGCTAGTGTCAAGTGTCTGAGGTCAGATTTGAACTCAGGTCCTCCTGAATCCAGGGCTGGTGCTTTATCCATTGCACCACCTAGCTGCCCCTAGGATTGACCTTTTTTTTTTTAACAGACTTAGACTTATAAAGGAACTCAGAGGCCTTCTATTCCACCTCCCAGTTTACAAATGAAGAGCTGTAGTCCCAGAGAAGTGATATGACTTACTCCCAAAGTCATTCAGGTAATAAATAACAAGCAGATACAGGATTTGAACTCAGGGTCTCTACTTCCAAATCCAGCATTCTCTCTTCTGTATCATCTGCCTCTCCCTAGTCTGTCCAAAAGTGAAGGAGAGCTTTCTAACTACTTGATCTGTCTCCAAAGGTGGTGGGTTCCCTCTCCCTGGGGATCTTTCAGCCAAGGAGGGTCACTGATTTCAAAGAGAGGATTCTTGGCCAGGTACAGGTTGGATGACATAGATGCTGAGGTTCCTCCAGACTCAGAGATTCTGTGACTCTGCTGCCTCTTTTTCTAACCTGTGGCCCCTGGGCTTCTTTTCTGAACTTCAAGAGTATTAGGAACTGACTGGTGCTGTAAGAACAGCAGGACATGGGAGCATGTAGGGCAGAACTCACCGGGCCTTCATGCATGTGCTGAGTTCTTAGAACTGGGAGATTTTATGCTCCCACAGGGGCTTATTGTCCCTTCTCACAGCCCGTAAACCCCCTACACTTTTCCATATTCCAGTTAAAGGTAAGCAGTAGGGGGACTGGTGCTAGCTACTCATTTTTAAAGGCCAGCTTTGTACCTGGGACAATAGGAGCTCCTAAAACATCCTTTTGAAGAGGAAAAAATACCCAGTTGGTGGAAAGGGCACTTGGGAGTTTTGATTTGCTTTTGGATGTGGGGGGAGGATTACTCAGTACTGTGTGGTCAGCTAACCCTGGGCCTAGGCCTCACATAGTCCTGGGATCAGTTTTCCTGGGAACCTCTAATCCCAGGGTTCCCTTCCTTACCTCCATAGCACATGAACGTTCATACATTCAGTCATCAAACATTCATTGAGCCTGTATTAGGTGTAATTCAGAGAGGCAGTGGCACAGAAAGAACTTCACTGTACTCAGATGAGACTGCCTTTACATTTCAGCCTTCATGCTGCAGGTCCTTGAGGAAGTCACTTCTGAGCATCCTTGGTGCAGGATTTCAGCATCCTTGACAGCTATGGGTGGTCCAGCCCATACATACCTGAAAAATCATTCCCTCAACAACATACCCAAGAGGAAATCATCCAGCATTGGGTTGAAATCTTCTGATGAATGGGGACCTGCATTCTCCAAAGACAGCCCATTCCATTTGTGGATAGTTCAATTTTTTAGGAAGTTTAAGCCCAAATTTGCCTCTTGGAAATCTGTCAAGTCTGACCAGAGTTAAACAAAACAGGACAATCATCTCCTTATTCCTGGAGCCATCTTTCTCTTAACTCAGCCTAAGCTCACATTAGCTTGCTTGCTGTGATGTGACACTGTTAACTTACATTGAGCTTGTGGTTCACTAAGATGCCTAGGTCTTCTTTCCCCCCAAATGAATTTTGGCCTGATCTTGCCTCCCTTGTCTTCCATTTGTGAAGTCAATATTTTAAACACACAAATATAGTCTTAAATTTAATCAGATGCAATTTTGCCTTATGTTCCCAGTGTTCTCTTTTGTAAAATGAGGATAATAGGGTACTCCTTAACCACAAAGGATTGTTGTGAGTGAAATATTTGGCACCACTTAAAAACAGACATAAATGTGGCCTATTATTATTATCATCATCAGTAGATTGTACCAGGCATTGTTGAGTATGAGGCATAGTTCTTGGTTTCATCAGCCTCATGGTTTAATTGGCAAGATAAGACAAATAAAATGATAGCCACAGATGGATGACATTCCTTTGCACGTGGTGTGATGTAAATGTTCAACAGCAAGGTACAGCTGCAGGAGGTCAAAGGAGATAGACAATGCTTGTGGTTGGGGAGATCAGGGAAATTTCCATGGAGGATTCATTTAAGATGGGTTGTGAAGGTTGTTGTTCTTTGTCCTTTGTTCTTGAAGAGGACCATGACATCAGGGTAATGTCATGACTTGCAGTGAATTGGAGGAAATTAAGTGAGGGAGGGTTATGCAAGATTATCAGCCTCACTTTCTTCTTCAGAGTCATCTGGGTCTAGTGGCAAGATGACTGGAGATGGCCCTGAATGTTTGAGGCAATTGGGGTTAAGTGACTTGCCCAGGGTCACATAGCTAGTAAGTGTATAAGGTCAGATTTGAACTCAGGGCTGTGATGGTTAGGAAAGAATAGAAGAGTGTTGGCTAGATGGAAATGCTCAGAGAATCACAGCTGAGGTATCTAAAGGGCAGGAAAGCCCTCTTGTCTTTTAACATGTGTGAATGTCATGATGTGTCAATGATGATGTCAATGATGACTAAGTTATAAATGGTATCAGGGAAAACTGCCACTATTGATGCTAATTATATATGCTGGAGAACCAACAGAGTGAGAAAAGAAAAACTAAAAAAATCCCCACTAAAACCCCCCAGCAAATTGGTTTGGTCATATCAGTCCCATTGATTACAATGTGGACTGTTTACCCTTAAAGCAACACACTCACCATGAGCTATGGGCAGGTTAGCCTCATTTTTTTAAGTTTTATGGGAAAACGACATTGTCACAGTCACTACTCAATCTGACCACTCCTTAGAAACATCAGAGGGAACACTGGCTTTGTGGCCAGTGCAATCACAGAACCCTGCCCTGGCAGCATCTCCCACCCTACCTCCTCCACCCCACGTCTATCATCATATAGCATGGTCTTTTCCTATCCTTATTTCCAGTCATGAATTATATGAGAACTTTGCTTTTTTTGGATTGCTTTCTTTTTTACAACTTTATTTTATTTTCAGTCCTAAATGATCCCTCCTTTTCCCTTCCTCCTCTCCTGCCTATTGAGAAGGCAAGAAAAATGGAACCCATTGCAAATATGTATAGTCACGCAAAGCAAATTTGTTGCTTTCAAAGCTTCCTACGCTTGTGCTCTCCCTTGGCTGCTGTCTCTGGGAGATATTGAGTCTTTATTTTTCCCTCTTTAGAACCCTGCCGGGTTGGTAAATGAAGGCTCTGGTCTAATATTAATGGCAGTGATGATGATGGTGATGCCTGACCAGTGAGGCTACCAGCGGTCGAAGGCCCCTTGCTGTCCCCTCAGCTCTGGTTCCTCCCTCCCTCATTGGCTATTTTGAAGAGATTCGTGACTTCCCAGGCAATGGTGGAGCTGCCAAGCAGATGAATTTAGGACATGCAGCTTCCCCCCTGGCCCCCCATGCCTCTACTTTCTGGCAAAAAAGGAGATGGGGATTCTGAGGTGGGGGCAGGGGACATCCTTCAGCCTCTGGAAACAGTGGGGATATAGACACACCAAAGGGGAGAACAGAAGGCCCAGCTTTGTCCCTGTGGGATTGAGGAGGCTCGGACCACAGGGAAATGCAGCTGATGCTGGGCATCTTCCGGAACCTGTCCATGTGTTTATGCTCTTCCTATCGCTGGGACCCAGGCCAGGCCAGTCCTTGGGCTCGAATGTTAAGGGGTGGAGGTGGACAAGGAAGGAACTGTGTATAAAGCCTTGTGATCAAACCCCAGGGTTTCACAGGCTGCGGACACTCCAAGCCTGCCCAGAAGGTTCTTCTGAGCAAAGAGGAATCCCCTTCTCCTCACCAGGGTTGGCTAAACCCACGTTCTAGGCACAAAGACATTGGACAGAGTTTTCTGGGGCTCAGGCCATCTCCAGGAAAGGGCCAGGCCAGGGTTTGAGCAGCAGAGGGGTTCCTGGCTTGGAAAAACCCCATTTGTTCCCTTGACAACCAAGTCTTTTCCTGTCCTTTCTTCCCAACCCAGAAGGTCTCCTTGGAGACTACTGGGCACAGGTCCCTTAAGCCTTTGCCCAAAGCCTGTTTTCTTCCTCCCTCTGGGCTTGTGGGCTTCCCTTAGTGTTGTTGCTGCAGGGACCCCCTGGGAGGGCTGGGGTTGGGCTGGGGGCAGGATGGTGATGGGAGCCACTTTCGCCCATTTCCCCCTGACTCCAGGCTGGGATTTTCAAACCCCAATGTGAGGCTGAAGAGTGTCGTGCCGCTTGGGGGCCGGGAGAGAGAGGCTGAGCAGGCCCGGCCTGCAGACCCGGCCTGGGCAGTGCCGCTGTGTGAGAGACGGACACAGTTTTATAAAGTGATTCAGTAAGTACAGCCGGAGTGGGGGGAGCCGCTGTAAAGTCCCTTCTGATGATCCAGTGAGAAAGGGGCCAGACAGCAAGGCCCACCTACTGGGTGCTCTCCCCTCTAGGGAACAAAGCAGAGAGTCCCTCTGGGGAAAGCCAGAAAGCTCCCTTCCTGGGGTCACAATAAGAAAGGGTTTGGGGACCTGAGGCCTGTGAGGCCTCGGGCAGCCAGAGCTAGACCTGAGGTGACTTGGGCCAATGTCCTAATCATCCTCCAGGAGTTGCCCTTCCATCTTTGACCCTATCACTTTGAGAATGCCCCCTCCTCCAATGCCCTGATAATGGGGAGCAGCTCCATCCTTGACTCTTGGCCCATCCACATTACCACAATGGTCCCTTCTTCCCTTAGTCCACAAAGGCCGAGAAGGAGTTTCCAAGAGACTTTAGAAACAATTAATAGAAAGGGTAGAAATGGAAAATTAATGATCATTCAGAAAATTGTAGGGTTATGGAGTCACAGGACCAAATTTTTTCCTAAATCCCATTTAATTCCCACAGAAGACCCATGGAAACAACAGCTAAGTTCCCATGTTAGAAGCTTACATTTCTCCCTAATTGTTGTTTGTCCTTCATTCTTGAAGAGGACCATGACATTGGGGTGATGTCATGACTTGCAGTGAATCAGATTTAAGTGAGGAAGAACTGTGCAAAGTCACCAACCTCACTTTCTCCTCCAGAGCCATCTGGTTCCAGTGGCAAATATACATCAGGATGACTGGAGTTGGCCCTGACTATTTAAGGCAGTTGGGGTTAAGTGACTTGCCCTGGGTCACAAAACTAGTAAGTGTCTCAGGTGAGACATTTCTCCACAATACCCTTGTAAATTCAGTAGTGAGGGCATCACAGTTCCCATTTTACAGTGGAGCCTCTGAGATGCAAAATCACTAGCCCACTTGTTGGAATAAGGCCTTGGCCCCAGGGCTTTTGACTCCATGTTCACCTGTGGAAGCAGATGCTACCCATAGCTTTAATGAGAGCACCAGCTTCTCTCTTATCCTAAGGCAGTTTACTGTGGGCAACAGATATAAGCAGGGGGAGCCCAGGCCTGTGAGCTGATCTTCCTAAACTGGCCCTTATATTATGTTTATTTTTTTTTGTTTTTTTGTTTTTGTTTTTTTGTGAGGCAATTGCGGTTGAGTGACTTGCCCAGGGTCACACAGCTAGTAAGTGTTAAGTGTCTGAGGCCGAATTTGAACTCAGGTCCTCCTGACTCTAGGGCCAGTGCTCTAACCACTGCGCCACCTAGCTGCCCCTGGCCCTGATATTATGACTATGGATCCAAGTGTATGTATTGATGGGAGGGAGAGCAAGTTGGTTGAGAGAGCTGATATTATGGCAGAACAGGATGAGTCGAAGGAGTCTTCCCACTTCACTGTGCCTGCCATCTTGGAAACTTTGGGCTTGGTCACCAGATGAAACTACAGTCTTGTTTTTGGAGCTACCCTCTGTGCTTCTTCCCCCTGTCACTTGCCTGGCTCACTAACTTGTAGGGCTAAAGCTCTCAGGATCCATCTTACCACCACAACAGTGCCACTCTGAGCTGCGTCTCATAGCCCTTTGACGATGGTGGACTATCGCACAGCCTCACTCACCAAAGATAGTTATAGGATTGTGACACAAACCTCACACATCCCATGGACCGATGTCTTCTCCCAGCATAACACTGGCTGTTCTAAGGTGCATTATGTTTTCTCTGAAAAATGAGCAATTCTAAATTGGAAGAGTTCTTAGCTTTTTGGTGTGTCATGGAACTCTTGGTCAACCTAATGAAGCTTATGGAAGCTTCTCAGAATGATTATTTTAAAAGTATAAAATATGTAGGATCACAAAGGAAATCAATTGTATTGAAATGGTTATCAATAATTTTTATATCAATCACATATATAATATATATAATATAACCCCAGCCCTTATATGAAAGCAGCCCAAGGGATCAACTTGCTATAATTAGCTGCCCATAGAAAGCCCTTGAATGTGAGGGAGGCCAGTGCCCTTGGCAGGGCTATTGGCAGTTTCCTCGGCCCATTTGCCTCTGTCTCTTGATTATAATAACCTCCAGGAAGATAGTGAAGGGATTTAGAAAGTGTTGTAAAGGATATAGACACCACCATTTTTATTATTATTATTATTATTTTTGCGAATCCTCACCGCAAGACCTCAGGCAGCTTTCAGCACAGTCCAAAGTACGAGACTTTGCCAGAGAAGAGGGATGCAGGGGAATACAAGCAGAGCCACGTTGGAAGAACTACCTAAATAACCAAATTCCTCAGAGTCACATTCTTATGTCACAACACATTCTCGTCTTCTGTAGATGCTAGTCTCCTTCCCATCAACACACTTACATCTGTAGCCATAACAAAAGGGCCAGGTTAGCAGCAGCAACCCAGAGGCACGGCATCTTCCAGCTTTTATCTGCTGCCTGCAGGGAGTTGCAGATTGAGTTCAGAGGCTGGTGTTCTCATTAGGGCTGTTGGTACCAGCTGCTGCTTGCCTTCCTGCCTGCCCGCCTTCCACATTTCAAATGTCCTCCCCTAGGAGCAGAGATTGAGAGCTGGAAGGGATCTTAGAGGCTGCCTAAGCCTTCATTTTACCGATGAGGAAGCAGAGAATTGCTAAAATCCCACTTTCTCTAGGAGGCCTCGCCTACCCCCTCCTAATTCTAGTGCTTTTAGGCTGTTAATTATTTCCTATTTGTCCTGAATATAGCTCGCTTTGCATATATTTGTTTGCATGTTGTTTCCCATTAGATTGTAAGCTTCTTGAGGGCAGGGACTGTATTTTGCCTGCTTTTTTTTTAATCCTCAGCACTTAGAACAGTGCCTGGCACATAGTAGGCACTTAATACATGTTTACTGCATGAGTGAATGAATGAAGGGCCATGTGGCTAGGAAATATTAAAGGTAAGATTTGAACTCTAGTCGTTCAAACTCTGAAGTTCAGTAATGTATCCACTATACATCAGATGAAATGATCTAACATTTATAAAGTGCTTAGCACAAAGTCTGGCATATGGTAGGCACTTACTAAATGCTAATTCCCTTCCTTTTGTCCCCCCAATTCCATTCCAGGTGCATTTTACACTGCCTTCCCCAGTAGTTTCTTCATCTCAACCTTCATTGTTCAGCTAACTTCTTGTTAATCTCTCTTTCAGTCCTAGTCTGCCAGCCTCCCTGGCTGGCCTTTTCAGTTTCTATAAATCGATCACTAAACATTAATTAGTGCTAGGCATCTGCCCTACCCTCAAGGAGCTTACAATCTAATGGGGGAGACCACATGCAAACAAATCTATACAAAGTATAGACAGGATGAATAGGAATAATTAACAGAACACATTTCCCCAAATAGAGAGAGAGCCCATTTTCTGCATTGAGATTCAGAGAACCAAGGTTCAAATCCCACTTCTGTTGCTTGTGACCTTTGTTACCTCAGGGGAATAATCTAATTTCTCTGGGCTTCAGTTTCCACCTGTGTAAAAAAATGAGAAGGTTGAACTAGGTAACCCATAAGGTTCCTTTTAGCTTGAAATCCTGCAGCCTCCTAGTTTGTAACTTCCCCTGATGGACCTAGTCCTTCTCCACTCACCCTGGCTCAAAGTTTGCCAAAAGGGGAAAGGCAGACTTAATCAAAAGACACAGCTTAGAACAGAGGTATTTGCAGATCTGGGAAACCCCTCAACCCTGCGAGTGGATGGTAGTAAAATCTAGACCTGCTTTGACAAGCTCATCTTAGGGGATGAGACTTCATCATCCCTTTCCTGTTTCATATCAAAGCTCTGTCCAAAGCAGAATACTCATTCGAGCCACTTACACTTAAAATACAAAGAATATTTGTAGGAGATCATCCAGTCCAACCCTCTCATTTACTGAGGCTCAGAAAAGGGAAGTGATTTACCCAAGGTCATTCAGTTGGTTTGGTAGTGGCAGAACTGGGATTCAAACCTAAACTCTCTGACTTCCTCTTTCCACTATGGCAAGTGGCCTCCATTGGCTTCAGGCTTGATCTCAACATGAGGTGCCTGAGCCCAGAGTGATTTTCCCATGCTTTTTCAGCCCTGTCTACCTAGCTAGCTTCCCAGGGGGAGTACCTAGTTTGGCTCATCTGCCAGTCATCTGAGGCACGCCCCTTCCCCATTGGCTCTTTGTGATTTCCCTTCTGAGGGACCTCTTCATTCTCTGCTGACTTCAGCTCTCCCTGGCTTCCTGGCCACCTTTCCCCCCATTCTCCTTGGATGACTCACAATATCCCAGGGGAGGGGACTAGGTTCCAGCATCCCCTCTTACATTCTGACCACATCTGCAAACATCCCCATCCTATAAGAAAAATAACAGCTGGGGCCCACCCATGTAAGAGAGAGGTGGTTTGAGTCCAGGAGATGCTGGCAAGTCCCTCTTCCAGTCGTCCCCAGCTGTGGCTTGTGACGATGATGTGACGAGAATGCTCTTGGAATGCCACACAGGCCCCAGCAGCTGCGGAGGACCATCAGCCATACAGTACAGCCGTTGGCATCATCCATTATCTTTGGGACCGTAACAGCCCTGGAGGGACTGCAGTGAGCTGGGCTGAGAGCTTGCCTTGATTCTTGTTAGATCCAAGGGGCTCAGGTAGTAGTGGAATATGCCAAGTCAGGGGTGAGCAGAGCCAGAAACCAGGCAGACCTTCAGGGTTAAGTGAAGGCAGACGGGCTAGACCCCTGCATACAGGGACAGGAGTTCAGAAAGCAAATCTGAGGATTAGAGATCTGAGGCAGGAGGGGGAGATTATTCCCAGGACTGTTAGAATGCAGGGCCAGGAAAATCAAGTCCTGTGGGCTGGTGGGAATACCATCGTGTGGCATCTGAGATACAAGGCAGAGCTTGGGCTCCTAGGAACCAGGGCACAAAGAGTGAAGAGTCTTTAGCTAATGACCTTGTCCCATTGCCCCCCTCTCTCTCAGAGCCAGCTTTTGTTCAAGTGTAATGTGACTAGCAGTAATGGTCAGAGGTTAAACACCACAAGATGTGCCAGGGGCAACTGTAAATGACAAATTCAGGTGGGGGTGATGGTTCTTGAGGGGAGACCTTAGACCAGGGGTCACCACCCTTCTCCTTCTCCTTCTTCTCCTTCTCCTTCTTCTCCTTCTCCTTCTCCTTCTCCTTCTCCTTCTCCTTCTCCTTCTCCTTCTCCTTCTCCTTCTTCTTCTAAATCAAGTGAGGGAATTCAAGTGATATCAGCAATCACTATTCAAGTGCTTCTAAATGGAGGCTAGGTACAAAGTCCTAGCCATCCCATTCTGGTTCCAATTGTTCCCCAGAGTCTGGGGGTGGAGGGCAGAGCCCATAGGAGTTTTCAGCTCAGCCTCCGGCATCAGAGGGATGCATGAATGAGAGCCAAGGAGAGTTATTTAAAGCCTGTGGCCAGATCATAGTCAGTCCAGTTTTGGAATGTCTTAGGATAGCCACATGTTAATATTTTAGTAAGGGTTAGCTCAGAGAGTTGGAACTTGGGGCTAACGAGGTCAGGGTCATAGGCATCAATCTCTCTATTTGTTTAAAACTGAGCAGAATGTCCATGCTACCCAGCACTAAGCTGTGAAGACACAGCACCCCTGGGGAGAGTTAAATGATGTAATCACATACACTCAGTAGGTCTGGTATATATTTAATGATATACAGCAATATTCATCCCTATACTGGGAGATCACCTCAACGATTTCTTCCAGCACCAGTGTCCTCTGCTTCTCGGCCTCATTATTGGCTCATGTGGTAATTAGCATATGGCTCATGTAAATAACAAACCGCTCTTACTTATCCCCAGTCAGTCTTGACATTTCTGCAGTCACCCTGGGGGGGCGGGGTGAGAGAGAGAGAGAGAGAGAGAGAGAGAGAGAGAGAGAGAGAGAGAGAGACTGGTTTTCATATAGAGATGAAAACGTCATGGTAATGAGAAAATCCACAGGGACTCTGATGCTGCCTTCCTGGGCAGTGGAGATGATCATAGAATGTCAAGACTGGAAGAGAACCTTCAGTCTTTCCTAAGGTCACACTATGATGTGACCAGTGGTGGTGGTAAAATTCTAACTCAGATCTCCTGAACTTAATCCTGGGTTTTTAACAATATCTCATGAAGTCACGAAGATTTATATTCTGATTTCAGAGAAGGGAATATTAAGGGCCAGGCTTGGTCAAAGCTCTTAATACACCTGTATTGAGTGTACAATGTAATTTTTTTTTTTTTGCAGGGGAATGAGGGTTAAGCCCAGGGTCACGCAGTTAGTAAGTGTCAAGTGTCTGAGACCGAATTTGAACTCAGGTCCTCCTGAATCCAGGGTCCGTGCTTTATCCACTGCACCGCCTAACTGCCCCCCCCCAATATAATTTCTATACTCTGATAGTTTCTGGCTTTCCAGGTCTTTGCTACAGGGTAATATAGTGTCATTAACATCAGAGGTGACTGAGTAGCCATCAGACCGAAGGGGAGGATTATGGGGAGACAAAACGAATTATTGGAATGATAAACTTTGCAAATAAGTTGAAATTTCATCCCAGGGACCAATTCCTTTTCCTCAGGAGGTCAGCCTGATGCTACATGGATGTGTTGTTTTAAGTTTCTTTCCCATTTAAAATTACCTTGGTTTATTAAGCTGAGGAGAAGGTATCACAAAGGCAAACCCAGAGATTTTTTAGAAAAGGGGATAAATTGGAAGGTGCTTTACTGGGGGATGGAAGGGCAGCGGGCTTTGTGTGATGGAGTGGAAGGCATTGCCCGATAAATCCTGCTTTCTGAATGGGCATGCTCCTCTCTTTGCCTGACCTTGTCTATTCCTCTGGCATTTTTTTCTGCAAAGCTGATAATTCTCAGCAAACAAACCCCTCCTGGGCCCAGCTGGTTCTGGCCCAGCCACAAGCTGAGGCTGAATTCTTTACTCCCTTTATTGCCCATTCTTTAACTTCTTGTACTTCACAGTTTGCAATCCCAGGGGGAGTCTGGCCCAACCTCCTTCACTCATAGGCTTTCCTTGGTCAATTGGACTCAGCCTGGGCCAAAACTTATGTTTGTTTGTTCCTTCTCAGAAAGAGGGCTTGGTAATAAGCCCTGGATCCGATGTTCAGACATCTAGGTCCTAGTTCTGGTTTTGACACTGCCTTAGTAGTGTGACCCAGCAGATCCTCTCTTTCTGGCCCCTGGATTCCTCTTCTGTAATATGGGCTTGATGATGATCATTTTTATATTGTTTAAAAATTTGCAAATCACTTTGTATATATTGCAGGCCATAGAGTCAGGAAGACTTGAATTCAATTATGGCCTCAGACACATCGCCAGCTGTGTGATCCTGGGCAAGTCTCTCTCTCTCTCTCTTTTTTTTTTTTTTTAGGCAATGAGGGTTAAGTGACTTGCCCAGGGTCACACAGCTAGTAAGTGGCAAGTGTCTGAGGCCAGATTTGAACTCAGGTCCTACTGAATCCAGGGCCGGTGCTTTTAACTACTGTGCCATCTAGCTGCCCCCTGGGCAAGTCTCTTAACCTCTGTCTGCCTCAGTTTCCTCAACTGTAAAATGAGGATCATATTGAGTCTTCTTGTACAAAATGACGAATATGAAAATGTTCACATGATTGCACATGTGTAACCTATATCTAATCGCTTACCATATCAGGGAGGAGGAAGGGAAGGATAGAATTTAGACCTCAAAATGTTAAAAAAAAAAAGATGTTAAAATTGTTTTAACATGTAATTGGGGGAAAATAAAATATATATTTAACATGAGGGGAATGGTAGCACCCACCTAACAGAACTGTTTTGAGGGTTAAGTGATGTGATATTTGTAAAATGCTTAACACATTAGTAGACACTTAATAAATGCTTGTCCCTTCCCTTCCCTTTGGTTTGATCATGAAAGTACCTATTTGTCATTAGGCTCAACTGAGGTAATGGTGTAAGAAATTCTTTGTTTCTTTTTAAAACATTTATTATAAACCACATTGAACATCAGCATAATCAGGACATTTATTTTGCAACTTTTAAAATAATTAAATGATTTTAATTTGACCCATGGAATGTCATGACAACTTATATTTTGCACCTCTCTAAGTTCCTTTTAGTTTTCTTTGGCCATTCATTGCAATTCATAATGAATGGAGGACTGGTCTCAAGAGTTAAGACCTGGGTTCAAGTCCAGCTTTTGGTACTTCCTTGGCTGTGTGACCCTGGGGAAGTCACTTAACATCTAACTCTCTAAGAGCTGGAAAAGGATGTTTTCTGCCCAGAAGTTATAGGTCTGCTAGTAAACCATGGTTGTGGATAGTGTGCTCTCTGTTCTCATTCTTCTTTCTCACTGTGAAAACCCTGCATAGTCTTCTTAAAACCAAAGGAATGGAAGCTCCCTGTAGTATCCCAAGGATCTGTACTGTATTGACCCGGGTATTCCCTCCAAAATCCCCACATCCCATAGTAGTGCCTCCTGTGAGTTGCTGTGGGTCTATCTACTACATGATTTAGCTTCTATTCAGAAAAGCAGTTCAGGGCTTCTTGAAGTATTACACTGTCAGGAAACCCATTTCTTTAGCACATTTAATCTGATCCCCAGAGATTCACTGGGACATATGCAGACCTAGCCTGAAACTAATGTTGAGTAGAGGGCAGAGGCCATGGGTGATTATTTGGACTTCTCATAAAATATCTTAAGTTATTTGGGAAAAGGAAAAAAATACCTAAAACATTTTGCTCAAGTGTCTTACTATTTCTTGGAGCCCTGCCCATTGGGAAGAGGGCAGGGTTCTGAAATCTCAGGCTGCCGGCTTGGGATTGGTTGTCTCTGTGTTCTGTTTGCTAAATGACAGAATAACTAGGGTGCCAGGGGCACCTTAGGGCTCCAGTGCTTTTGTTTCAGACATTCTTGGATGGGGCAGAGGCAGGGAGAGTGTTAGAATTGGAGTCAAGGTGCCAAGACATCCTTTTCTGAGTATCAAACACTACCTTGAGGTTGGATCTTGAAGGCCAGAGAAAAAGAGGATTGAGAAACCTACCAACAGCCTCCCTCAACCAACCTCAAAGACTTGTCTGTCATCTTGGCAACCTCAGAGAAGGAAGTGGCAAAATGTGCCAATGGATCAGAGATTGGGGAGACAGAGTCAAACAGCAGGGAAGGTACTAGACTTGGGTTTTGTTAGACCGGGACTCAAATCCCATTTTAGACACTTATTAGCTGTGGGACCTTGGACAAATTATGCTTCATGCCTTTGTTTCTTCATCTGTAAAATGAAATGAGGGGTGCACAGGGTAGCCTCTGGAGTCCCCTTTCACCCTAAATTTCTAATCTGATGTTCCCAAGCATTTTGGAACTGGATAGGACCTTAGAGATCATCTAATCTAACTCCTGAGTTTTACAGAAGAAATTGAGGCACCCCAAGAAGTTGTGATGTATCCAAGGTCATGCCAATAGCAAGAGGTAGAGATGAAATTTAGTCCCAAGACTTGACTTCATCTCTGGCAACCTCTCACCATGCTGCACTTGCTCCTCAGAAATTTCACCTTAAGTGGCCAGAGTGGACAGTGTGGAGGGCCACACTGTCTTGCTCTTTGGGCTGAGCTTCCTGTATTAAAAAGGTGGTTGATGTGGGGAGGACCCTCATGTAGCTGGGGCGGGAGCGGGTGATGAGCCCATCATCTCTGCCACCATCACCACCATCACTATCCATCTGTAACCAGTGGGCAGGTAAGCCTATGTACCATGGGAATATCACTGGCCCTACTTCCAGCCCAGCCCCTAGAGTCCAAGGGAGCAACCCTAGTGGGCATGAGACCTAGCAACTCCCTAGGCAGGTGCTACAAGCTCCCACCTCCTCAGCAGCTATGGCAATGGCTCTCCCCACAGAGTCTTTGGCATTGTCAAGTGGTGCAATATCATCTGGTTTTATTAATAGAAATGACATTAAAGAAGAGGCCTTGTAGTAGGCTCAGTGGCACAGGGGATAGAGCTTTGGACCTGGGGTCAGGAAGACCTGAGTTCAAATCCAACCTCAGATACTTACTAGTTGTGTGATTCTGGGCAAGTCACTTCACTTCTGTTTGCCTCAATTTCCTAATCCGTAAAATGGAGATGATAATAATAGCATTTACCTTTCAGGGTTATTGTGGGGATCGAATGAGATAATGATTGTAAAGCTCTTAGCAAGCCCAGTGCTTGCCACGTGGTAAGCCTTATAGAAATGTTAGCTGCTACTGTTATTATTGTTATTATTACTATTATTTGCTTTGCCACTGAATGCTAATAACCACCAGGCCTTTCCTTCTGATTTGCAGCTGTTGTCTGCTATATGTATTAACTATCTTTATTAGAGTGGGAATTCCTTAAGAGCAAGGACTTGTTTTTTAATCTGGATCCCCAGTTCTTTGTACACAGTAAATGCTCATTCATGTATGCATGCACTCATTCATTCATTCATTCATTCATTCATTCATTCATTCATGTATTTATTTATTTATTTTTGTGGGGCAATGGGGTTTAAGTGACTTGCCCAGGGTTACACAGCTAATAACTGTCAAGTGTCTGAGGCTGGATTTGAACTCAGGTCCTCCTGAAACCAGGGCCTGTCCTTTATCCACTGTGCCAACTAGCTGTCCCCCATTCATGTATTTTAAAGGCCTGCCACACAGAAGAGGGATCTGACCTCTCCTGCTTGAGGTGAGAGGGAGGATACAGATTTTGGTTCAAGAAAGAGAAAAACGTTCTTGGGACATAATGAACTTCCCTTGCAGGCATTCTGATAGCATATCAATGCCAACCTCATAGAGAAGAAAGAGGTTTGATGTGCATGCCATATTGATGAAGGAGTCTGTTATTTGTTCAGTCGTTTTCAGTCATGTTCGACCCCATTTGAGGTTTTCTTGGTAAAGATACTGGGGTGGTTTGCTATTCCTTCTCCAGCCTATTTTACAGAAGAGGAAACTGAGGCCAACAGGGTGAAGTGACTTGCCCAGGGTCACACAGCTAGTAAATGTCTAAAGCTGGATTTGAACTCAGGAAGATGAGTCCTGACTCCAGGTCCAATGCTCTCTGCACTATGGCACCACCTACTTGCCCTATGCTCTGTCACACAGGCCATCATTTTACTGTTATGCATTTTACCCCGCTATACAGGCCAACATCTACTACCCTTGTCCTTTGAAGCGTGTCCTTCCAAACTCTGTGCCAACTGCTCCTGCTTTAAATGGTCCCTTCCAGGGCTCCCTCTCCTCTCTGCAGCTGAATTTGCTATTCCCAGTGAACTTCACCTTGATCCGGCTGGGTCCTTGTTTTTATTTTTCCTCTTTCTCTCTGATCTCAGCTTGGACCCTCCGGCTCCCTTTTCCTTAGGTGGGAGTCTCCCCTCCCAGCAGCCAGCAGCTCCATTCCCCACTTATCAAAGCCAGAGAGGGCTTCTAGCGGAGCTGGGAAGACTGACTACTTAGAGGGTCGTGTGATTTAGTGCTGGAGTCCATCTAGTCCACTGGGTTAATTTTACAGCCGAGGAAACCAGGTCCAAGAGAGGGGGCCTTGTTGGCCTAGTTTATGAGGTAGGAAGGAGCTACTCAAATCTGACACCAAAGCTGGGGTCTTTTCTCCCCTTTCTTCCTCACACAGGCAGCAATTATCCTTGCCTGGTACATAGTAGGTGTTTGATAAATATTTATTGACTGGGCTTGACTTGACTTCATCTGCATCACAATGCCTCTGCCCTTCCTTCAGTGTTAGTTTGGGTCTATGTATGGGGGAAGGGTTGAAGGGAAGGGAAGAAGCATTTATATATCACCAACTGTGTACCAGGCACTATGTTAAACACTTTTTATAAATATTATCTTATTTGAGCTTTACAATAACCCCAGGAAGTAGGTGCTACTATCATCCCCATTTTATCATTGAGGAAATTGAGTCAAACAGAGGTAAACAGACTTGTTCAGGTAATACAGTTAGTATCTGAGGTCAAATTTGAACCCAGGACTTTCTGGTGTTCATAAGAGAATCATTATAGGGGCAGCTAGGTGGTACAGTGGATAAAGTGCTGGCCCTGGATTCAGGAGGACCTGAGTTCAAATCAGGCCTCAGACACTCAACACTTACTAGCTGTGTGACCCTGGGCAAGTCACTTAACCCTCATTGCCCTGAAAAAAAATTAAAAAAAAAAAGAGAGAATCATTATAGTTTGGGACATGTCTACATAAGCCCAGACACAGCCATTTGATTAGTCAGCCCCTAGGGATGATTTAGAGATTCATCTGTCTAAATCCATCTTATTGAATGTCAGTCAGAAAAGTCCTCAGAAGACACTGCATCCAGGCTCCTCATTTTTCATGCCAATTAACTAATTAGTGAGCATTTATTAAGCACCAGCTTCACGCCAGGCACTAAGCTAGAGATTGGGGAGATGAAGACAAGAAATGAAATGGCCCCCTGAAAGAGGTGGCATTTGAAAGGATTCTACAAGGTATCTGTGCGAAGGGAGCATTTCAGGCATGGTGGGGGAGGAGTGCACAGCCTGTGAGCAGATGTGGATTCAGGAGATGGAACCGTTGTGTGTGAGAAACAGCAAGAAAGCCAGTTGGACTTAATCGTAGTGCTTATGAAGGGGACTTGTGTACAATAAGCCTGGAAAAGCAGGTTAGAGCCAGGTTGTGAAGAGCTTCAAATAGGACACAGGAGTTTTTATTTGATGGAGTAGGAGAGTGACATGGTTCAACCTGTGCCTTAGGAAGATCACTTTGGTATATGTGTGAAATATAGATTGGAGTAGGGAGTGGGAGACTTGATGTATTGTGACAAATGAGGAAACTTTTGCAGTGATCTGTATGAGAAGTGATTAGGGCCTGAACTAGGGTGGAGGCTGTGTGGGTGGGAGGTGGTGGAAGTAGAATGAACAAGACTTGGACACTCATTGTATATATAGGGCGAGGGAACACTCCAAGGCTGCAAACTCCCTTCCTGGAAGGGTGACGGTGCCCTAGATAGAAATAGGAAGTTGGAAAGATGGTTATCTTTTGGGGGGAAAATACTGAATTCTATCTGGGATGTGTTGAGTGTGAGATGCCTACAAGACATGCAGCTTGAAATATTCAATAGGTAATTGGTGATGCAGGACTAGAGTTCAGGAGAGAGATTAGGGATGGAAATGGAGATCTGAGGGACAGCTGAGTCAAGGGAATAATTGAAGCCATGGTATTTGATAAAGTCATTGAGAAGGGGAGTATAAAGAGAGAAGAGAAGAGAAGGGGAGGGGAGGGGAGGGAAGAGAAGAGATAGGAAGAGAAGGGAAGGGAAGAGAAGAAAAGAGAGGAGGAGAGAAGAGAAGAGGAGAGAAAAAAGAATAGAAGTGGAAAGAGGAGAAGAGGAAGGGAGAAAAAAGAGGAGAGAAGAGAACAGAGAATAGAGAAGGAAAGAGAAGATAAGAGGAATTTGAAGTTCAGAGAAGGGAAAGGAGCTCTCCCAGGTCACTTAGCACCTTCATGGCAGAACCAGAGCTGAAGCCCCCATCTCTTGGCTTTTAGATCAGGATTTCAGTAACACCCCCCCACCAGTCACATCAGACCTAGGAATGGGAATAACAACACATGTGCACAGAGGTCCTAAAACACAGGTACCATTGCACAATATGCTCAGGTACACTTCTACACTACACACTCAGAACTATGCACTCTTGTGTATACACTGACACATGTTGAGAGAGCTGTGCTGTACCCTCTCACAAACAGCAATATGCATGGATGTCTTCTTTTTTCTTTTTTTAAATTATCAAACATTTCTTTTTTTGCCTTCCCATCTCTCCCACTCACTGAAAAGAAAGAAAAGAAGGAAGGAAGGAAGGAAGGAAGGAAGGGAGGAAGGAAGGAAGGAAGGAAGGAAGGAAGGAAGGAAGGAAGGGAGGAAGGAAGGAAGGAAGGAAGGAAGGAAGGAAGACAGAAAGAAAGAAAGAGAAAGAAAGAATGAAAGGAAGGAAGGAAGAAAAAAGAAAGGAAGAAAGAAAGAAAGAGGAAGGAAGGACGAAAGAAAAAAGAAAGGAAGAAAGAAAGAGAGAGAGAGAAAGAGAGAAAGAAACTCTTGTATCATGTAAGCCTGGTTAAACAAAACACCTTCCTACATTGGTCATGTCAAAAAATGCCTTTCTTTCTCTGCATACTGGTCTATCCTTTCCCAGTCCTGATGGGGGCAGTATTCTTCATTGTTCTTCTGGGGTCACAGTTGCTCAAGTCTTTCATAATTGTTCATTTTTTTTTGATAAGGCAATTGGGGTTAAGTGACTTGCCCAGGGTCACACAGCTAGTAAGTGTTAAGTGTCTGAGGTCGGATTTGAACTCAGGTCCTCCTGACTCCAGGGTTGGTGCTCTATTCACTGTGCCACCTAGCTGCCCCATAATTGTTCATTTTAAAAAATAATGTTGATGGATAGAGCACCGGCCCTAGAGTCAGGAGGACCTGAGTTCAAATCCAACCTCAGACACTTAACACTTACTAGCTGTGTGACCCTGGGCAGGTCACTTAACCCCAACTGCTCAGCAAAAAAAAAAAAAATAATAATGTTGACATCATAGTAAGAATTGTTCCCTTGGTTCCGCTCACTTCGCTCTGCATCAGCTCATACAAATCTTTCCATGTCTTTTTGAAACCATCTTTTTAATTTCTCATTTTTTTCCAGTTAATTTCCATTTCATTTTTCCATCCAACAGACCTTTGGCAAGTGTTCACTCTATATGGAGAGGACATTGTGATCAAAGATAGGGAGATGAAAAGTTTTGATAAGGGTGTCCAGGAGCCCTAATCTGATGGGAATGGGGAAGGGTGGGGTAGGGGATAAGATACATGTATGAATAATTGTAGTGCAAAATGGTACCCCCAAGTACATTTGAAAGGTGCTCAGCAAAGTGTGTGTGAGGCCCCAGGCTCGATACAGTACAGCAGAAAAGATCCTGGATTCAGTGGGCATGGACAAATTTCTTAACTTCCTGGAGTCTCATTTGTAAAATGAAATTGTTGGGCTCAATGACCTTCACATCTCAAAGTCTGTAATGTTGTGATTAGGCAAGACTTCCTGCATGAGGCTTTGATGATCCCAGATTTGGAGCTTAGCAGACCTCAGAGCCCAACCTTTTTATTTAACAGAGGAGGAAACTGAGGCCCAGAGAGAGGGGAAGTGGCTTGCCCAGGGTTATAAGGTAGCAAGTAGCAGAGCCAGGAACTGAACCCAGGTTCCTCCAACTCCAGGTTAAACCCCCACTGTACCTCATTGTTTCCAAGGGATTGACAGGAAACCAGCAGATGAAGGTGTGGAGGGCTTCCTAGGCTCAGGAACAATATGAGCAAAGGGACAGGAGTGAGGATGTGGGTTCTTCCTGGAAGGGCTCAGAATGGTCATCCCTCACTCTTCCCGCTTGGCCACCAAGCTTCAGCTGCCTTTCCCCTCCTCCTCCACGGCCCCTTCTCCCATTGCAGAGCTCTTCCTGGGACTTCTTCTATTTTGAGGAAGGGCATCTTTCATTCTCTGCACAGGGTACCTTCTCCCCCCTTTTCAGCTCCCTTTTCTGTGCCTCCTTCCTGCATTAGAGTGTAAGCTTCTGAAGGGCAGGGATTGTTTTTTGTTTCAATTATATTGATAAATGCTTGCGGACTGGACTGGGAAAAGCACAGAGTGTGTTAAGGATGATGATGAATAGTTCAATTTGGCTAGATTTTGGAATTCCTTGTTTGTGGAGAGGTTGCATGCATACACACATACATACGCATATACATATATACATATATATCTAGCATGATATACTTTGTTAAGGCTTGCAAAACTCTTTAGAAATATGATCTCATTTTCTCTCACAACAGCCTTGGGAGGTAGGTGCAAACCAAGGCAGATAAGTATGGTGCAATGGAAGGAATATTGGAGGGGCAGCTAGGTGGTGAAGTGGATAGAGCACCGGCCCTGGATTCAGAAGGACCTGAGTTCAAATCCGACCTCAGACACTTAACACTTACTAGCTGTGTGACTCTGGGCAAGTCACTTAACCCCAACTGCCTCACCAAAAAAAAAAAAAAAAAGAATATTGGAGGCAGAGTCAAAGGATCTGCTATTTATTACTTGGGTGACCTCGGACAAATGACTTAACCCCTCTAAGTGGCCAGTCCCCTCACCTGTAGAATGAGTGAGTTGGACTCGATGATTCCTGAGGTCTCTTCCAGTTTTCATTCTGCCCAGACACACATTTGCATTCACACGCCTGAGCCTGCAAGTTAGCTGGGGCGGGGGTGGTTTCTGTTGGGAGGACCACCCCCTAAGCTGCATTAAGGCTGCCTTACCTTTATTTTGGGGGAGGGATGTCAGTTTCCCATTTGCCACGGTTCTTACGGTAGTAAAGGTAATGAATAACTTGGGTCGGCGCATTCTTTTACTGAAACTTGCAATTTGGGATCCCCCACCCCCATTTTGTCAAGCTTCATGGATTTCTGGGAGAGTTGTCGGCAGTATTGAACCAGAGTGAAGGATCTGGGTTTGTTCCTGGTTTATGACTTTAAACCTGAGGCCCCCCCCCACTCCAACTTCTTCTAATCCTCCTGCTGAAAGTCCCCCATGTCATTTCCTTTCAGAAATTATTATGGTACTTTGAACAGGACAAAAACATAAACTTTGTTCAAAGCAATCCTAATAGGCACAAGAACTCGGTAGCAGAGATGGTCAACAGAGCATCTGTGCTCCTCAAATTCCCCTTTGCTCTTTCCTTGTCCCTACTCCCTCAGGAGAGACTTTGAGCATCTCTTTAGCTGATTGAATTACCTCTGGTTCCTGTGGCTGCTGCCAGCCCTAATGCTTGCCGCTTCAAGGTATTAGGCAATTTGGGGGAGGGGGAAGCCGAACCATTTACTAGAATTTGAAGTGAAAAATGGTCTGTTCTCTGTAACAGCCATCCCTGAAATGATAGCCACTCAGACCCTTCATTACAGGCTGTAGCTTGTGGCTATTTTGGAAAGGGCTTCTAGAGGTCAACTCGTCCAACCCCCTGCTTCCAAACACGATGCACTTAAAGCCTTGCTCTGCCTATGTGCCTATGTGTCCTGTTTTCTCCCTAAACTGAGGAGGACTCACAGAATTATAGACTTTGTACCTAGGAGGCCCTTAAGACACATGTGGTATAATCTTCATTTTTTTTTTACAAAGAGAGAAACTGAGTTTCTCCCCCCCACCCCAGAGAAGGGACTTCCTAGAGGTCTCTCAAATAGTAAATAGCAAATCTTCTGACCCTGAATCCAGTTTTCATTTCACCACACCCCCAAGTCTTAAAGCTCTGCAAGAGACAGACTTCACTCCCCTATGGCATCCCCAAGGAAGCAGGAAAGGCTGATTTTGCCTCTTCTCTGGAGCTAGATGATGGTGTCACTTCATTCCAACCAAAAGGTGGAAGAGGAAGGAGGGCTGAGTCCTGTGTAATCAAGCAAACAAGAGCACTATGGGATTTTAGGATGCAAGAGGAGCAGATGGTGTCCAGACGGAAGGGAGGTCTTGGACATTCAGAGACTTGGGGCTGGAAGGGACCATACACTACTTAGTCCAAGCCCTTTATTTTACAGAGGCCCATGACCTGCCCAAGGTCACACAGGTCATTTTGTAGCTAGGGTGCTAGGGATCTTTGTACTGGTCCTTGCAGTTTGGGGACAAAGAGCCATCCTCCTGGTCATGACACATCTGGGATCTTGTGTTCAGTCTTGTGCACATTAAGGAGGGCATTGATAAACTGGAGTGTGTTCAGAGGAGGGGGCCTGGGCTGGCCCTGATCTTGTAAGTATCAGGGGAGGGCACTTAGAGAATAGAAGATTTAAGGAAGACAAGGAGTTGTATGTAGACTTTTAGACCTGGAAGGAACATTCTTTTTGTTTTAAATAAGTTTTTTATTGATATCTTCTGTTTCTTTCATCATCATAGTTATACTAAGTATCTTTCCCCCTCCCCTTCTCCGAGAACCAGCCCACCAAAAAAATTGTATTTTTTTAGAGAGGAAAAAAGATCAGGTTAATTGATGATATATTGGGGGGGGAGCTCCAAAATGTGCAATGTGTCACACCTGTGGACCTCTCACCTCCATGAAGGGGTGAGTTGGGGGATCCCCTCATAGCTCTTGGAGTCTTGCTTAATCCTGATCATTTTGTTACATTCACTTTTGAGTTTCTGGTGTGGGGTTCTTCCCATTTACATTGTCAGTGGGGTGGAACCGGCCTCTAACTTGTAAAGGCTGGATCTGAACAGAGGAGATAGAGACAGGAAAGTCAGGAATCAAAGGGAAGTTTAATTTCAAAGTGAGGAAAATAGCTTGCAAGCAAGGAGGGGCTATAGACATATGTGCTGGGGCCTTTCCCCTAGAGGAGGGACCCAAGGCAGTACATTAATACTTATACTAGTGGCTACTCAGTGAGCTGTAACCCTGACAATGAGGAGGAACAGCAACAATGTGACAAGTTTGATTCATAGCAGGACTTCATGACTGAAACATGGGTACTTTCTGAGCTTGTCCAGTGCTTGTCCAAGCCCAGAGAACATCTGATGCTGGTCAAAGCAATACAATAATTATGTGATTTTTGCCAGAGGGTGAAATCATCCAGAGGGTGGGCACAAAGGATTACTATTTTGCCAAGTTCAGGGCACAGCTTGCCTGCTGGGTCTTAGCTCTGGAAAATTGGTGGGGGGGTCTTCTAATATTTTGTCATCATTGTTGTATTGTTTTCTTGGCCCTGCTTACTTCACTCTTCATCAGTTCATGTAGATCTTCCCATGATTCTCTGTTCATCATACACAACATTTCTTAACAGCACAATATAATTCCATCACATTCATGTACCAAAATATGTTCAGCCATTCCCCAGCTGATAGGCATCTACTTTGCTTCCTATTCTTTGCTACTACAAAAAAAAAGTGCTGCTATAAATATTTGGTGTATGTGGGGACTTTCTTATCAATAGCTGTCAGGGATGCTATGTGTAATTTGTTTTGTGTTTTTTTTCTGGGACACTATTTAAACTCTAATCTAGTCTCCCATTTTTCAGATGGGGCAACTGAGACTCAGAGAGAAATTATTTACACAGCTTGGAAATGTCAGAGCATTCCAGCACTAGAACCCAGATCTTTCAACAATCTTTTCCTTCTACCTTACTGCCTCCCTGTATTTGCTGTCTTTGAATATCTGAAGGGCTGTCAAGTGGAAGACAGATTAGACTTGCTTTGCTTGGCACCTGAGGATAGGATGAAGATCAGTGTCTGGCTAGGGGCAGTGTGGTGGAGTGGGGGTGAGATTAAGAAGATTAAAATCTAGGGGCCAGCCTGATCTGATACTTGAAGTCAGAAAAGCACCCACTGGACTTCATGCAGATATCACCCCCATACAAGGAAGGGGGAGGAGGGAAGGAGAGAGAAGAGAAAGGATAAGAATAATTGTCCTACTTTGCCCTGGGGGAAACTGGGCTGTAGGCTGTCGTCTTCAAATGATTCATCTTAGGTCTACTCACTCTATGCCCTTAGGGACTGCTCTAAACAGCTGACACATTGTCAATCAACAAATATTCATTTAGCCCCTGATCTTTGTTGGGTTGCCAGGGCATCGAGTGAGACAGAGAAAAGATGTCCTTGTTGTCATCGGGGAGATAGGACACACATGCAGAGACAGAATGTTAACCTCACCAGGCAGGCTGCTTTCCCTAAGTGCCCAGGGAGTGGCACGACTAAGTACTATGTGATTTGGAGAAGAGAGATAATTGTGGGCTGGGCTGGGGGAAAGTGGAAGGAGTGAGAGTCAGGGAAGGCTTCCTAGAGGATACCTAGGGTTTGGATAAGTGGAAAGAAAGCGAAATTGGCAAGGCAGCAGTTTCTTGGGTTGGATGTGGGTGGAGAGGAATGAGAGACAGCCCCAGCCCCTGGCCAGTGATGGTAATACTGTATGGGTGTGGGGACTAGTGCAGAGTCCTTGATACGTTTGCAGGGGACTGGTGCGCATCCTACAGTGTGGTGGGAGATTCCATCTTGAGGTAGTAGGGGATTGGTGCTGATTCCATAATAAAGTGTGTATGGTGGAGGGGAGGAGAGCTGTTCTCAGAGCTCCTGGCTTTTTCTAAATCCAACAGCTTTTCTCGTCTCTTCTCCCTGCTCCCATTGTGTCCTAAGCAGGTCAAGGCTGACAACTAAGGCTAGTTAAGTTAGTCCTGGGGAGAGGAAGGCTAGTCACAAGTCAGTTAATAGGGTCAGAGATTCAGAGCTGGAAGGGATCTTAGAGGGCATCGAGTCCAACCCCTTTATTTAATAAACGAAGAAACTGAGTCTTAGGGACAAATTTCGACCAGTCTCGTTACAGCCTGTAAGCATCTTAAGTGGGATTTCAACCCACGTCTCCCTGACTGCCAAGGCCGGCACTTCATCCGCTGTGCCACCAGCCTCCCTAAGCACCACGTTGGCCTGGGGGCTCTCTCAGTAGTGTGGGGTGAGGGAGGGAAGGAAGAAGGGAATCTTGTACAGCCCAGACCCATCACGGAGACTGCTTCCGTTCAAAAAAACCTCATCATGAAATAGGGTCCCTCCTTGGAGAGGAAGAGAGGGCAGTCCTTGTTATCCTCTTTTGCATGGAGAATCTGAGTCCTGGAGAAGGATAATGATTGGCCCAAGGTAACAGGGATTCAACAGGACATATAAGACTAGAGCTCATATTTCCCCGAGTAAACTCCGTGATCTTTCCTTTGGCCAGATTCCACGAGAGTTATAAAGGCTGAGGGTCAAGTCCTATTTCCTTGCACTAATCAGCTTGGGTGACCTTTGACAAATCATTTCCTTTTCTAGGCTTGTTTCTTTGTTGTAAAACTGACTCAGTTGGTCTTGAAGCAGAGACTGGATGAATATTTGTTTGGTATTTTATAGTGGGGATTCCTTTCATGCATGGGGTGGACGAGGTGGCCTCAAAGGTCCTTTGCAATTCTCCAAGTCTGACTTTTTTGGGGGGATTCTGCAATTAGATGATTTTTAAGACCCCTGCCAGTTCTAATGTTCTCTAAGGCTCTTCCTCCTGCCTAATACCCCCCCACCTCGCCCCTCCCCATGGGGATGGGTCTGCTTGGGTGGGGGACATAAGATTTCTAGGAGGAAGGAATCTTAGAGACCAAGATTTCCTAACCAGATTTCAGGGAGTTCATGATCTTGGTTGTGGAGAAATTGTATCTTTATTTTCACCAACCTGTGGTTTTCTTTGTGATCTTAATTTAAGTATTCTATTTTATGCATTAAAATATTATTATGAGGGCAGCTAGGTGGTGCAGTGGATAAAGCACCAGCCCTGGATTCAGGAGGACCTGAGTTCAAATCCGGCCTCAGACACTTAATACTTACTAGCTGTGTGACCCTGGGCAAGCCACTCAACCCCAATTGCCTCACTAAGAAAAAACAAAAACAAAAACAAGAACAATTGATCTAGTCTAACTTCTTTATTTTACGGAGGAGGAGACTGAGGCCTACCAAGGTAGAGTGACTTGCATAAGGGCATCTGGCTAGTAATTGGCAAAGTCAAGATGTGACCCCAAGTCCTGGCAGTCTGGTGCAGTGGAGACGTGCTGGATTGAGTCAGAGGGTCTGGGTGCAAATCCTGACTCCACCACTTAATAGTTAGATATTTTTTTCTTTTGGTGTCTTTCTTTCTTTCTTTCTTTTGTGGGGCAATGAGGGTTAAGTGACTTGCCTAGGGTCACACAGCTACTAAGTGTCAAGTGTCTGAAGCAGGATTTGAACTCAGAACCTCCTGAATCCAAGGCCAGTACTTTATCCACCTTACCACCTAGCTGTCCCCAGTAGTTAGATAATCTTGAATGTCCCTTCTATTTCCAAATATATGACTTTTCTACTTTGTCATCCATCCATCTATCCATCCATCCATCCATCCATCCATCCATCCATCCATCCATCCATCCATCCATCCATCCATCCATCCATTTGACAAGCCTTTATTAAGTAGTTACTGAGTGAAGAGTATTGTATTCTGAGCCAGGGGCTCTGAGGATCATAGATTTAGATCTGGAAGGGACTGAGGATCCATTTGTAACATTTCCTTTACTGCATGGTTCTGCTGCCCTTTGAGAGTCTGGTCAAAACATGGTCCCACTTCCCAAACTCCTAGTCTAAAGGGGAATATGGCACCTCATTTGTATGTCAGTTTCAAGGATGGTGGTCTTTTAGGCAGGAATACTCCCCTCTGTTCTTGCAAATTGCAACCCCTCTCTAGTTCAACATCTGGTCTGAGTTGCTGTGGCTAAAAAGGCTCATCACTTACTTTTCAGTACTCTGGGATTTTTGGTCTCCTTGCTGTTCCTCTAACGAGACACTTCATCTCTAGATATTTTTACTGGCCCGCTTTCCATGCTGGGAATGGTCTCCCTCCTCATCTCCACCTACTGATCCTCCTCAGTGTGAATGCCTTCCCTCTGTTGCTTGTTTCCACGTTATCCTATGTCTTGTTTTCATGGTGTTTCCCTTATTGTACGGTGAGCTCCTTGAAGCCAGGGTTGTTTTTTTGTTTTTGTTTTTTTGTTTTTCCTTTCTTTCTATCCCTAGTGTTAAGCAAGTGCCTGACACATAGTAGGTGTTTAACAGATGTGCTTTGATTGATGACTGATTGGTGTTGAGCCTCTCCGAACTCAGTGAGGCTGGCTGTAGCCCACTATTTGTCACTGGACTTGTAGGCAAAGACCCTTCGGTTTCCTAGGACCTTCCAGGGCCCAGGGTTCACCTCCAGAACTTTGCCTCACTCCCATGCCAAGAATAGGCATCAACATTAGGAGAAAACACACACACACACACACACACACACACACACACACACACAAATAGCAAGACGTAATGTTACAGTTCCGGTTCGAGAAGGGAAGTGACTGGCTCAGGGTCACACAGTTAATGCATGTGGAAGCCAGGACTTGGACCCAGGTTTCCTTACTAGACGTCAGCTTCCTGGGCCAAACCAGATTTTATACTTCGCCCTCATCCTCGCCCCTTTGGGCACTGAATAAATGGGGCTGAGCTAATTTGGTCGAGGGTTTGGACAAGGAGCCTAGGGGGCGGGGGCGCCGCATTGGCACCTTAGGGAGATGAGGAATTACATGGTACCATCCATTTCTTACATCCAAACGTGCAGTGTCCAACAGGGAGCTGCGTGAGCGCTGGAGATGGAGGGGCGGGATTAACTTCAGCCAAGGGGTGCCCGGGGAGTTAGCGTACTCCCTCGCATCCCATCCCCCCATCCTCCCATCTGCCCATCTCCCATCCAGCCAATCACCCCCACCCAACCCCAGCGCCCTGCGGGGAAAGGCGGGGAGGGGCTGCGGCCCGGGGGGGCGGGGGGCGCGTCCTGCGCGAGCGAGCGGGGGCGGGCGCACCGAGCGGCTCGGGGCGGGGCGCGCACACAGACACGGACACACACACACGCACGCACACACAGATACACGCACACACAGACACACAGACACACAGACACACACGCAGCCCGCCCAGACGCCCAGGACCGGCCTCGCGCGCGCCGCCCGGGGACCTCGACCTCCCCAGCGGCAGGGGCCGACAGCGTCCCGCAGCGCCTCCCGCAGCACCCCCCCTCCCCCCCGGCCCATGCGGCCGGAGCTGGGGCCGGAGCCGGAACCGGAGCCGGAGCCGGGGCCGGGGCCGGAGCCGGAGCCGGGGCCCGGGGAGCAGGCGGACGGGCCGCGGCGGAACTGAGCCCGCGCCCTCCCTCGAACTGTCCCCCGGCAGCCCGCCGGCGGACGATGCGGAGGCGGCCCGGGCCGAGCCCCCGGGAGCTGAGCAGGGCGCACGAAGCAGCCCCCCGAGGTCCCGCCGGCCCGGGGCCCCCGCCCCCCCAGCCGCCTGCGGCCCGGCCCCCCCGGGAGACATGACCTCCAAGCACCACTCCGACTGGATCCGCTACAGGTATGGGGCCACCGGCCGTCCCCCCTCCCCACGACCCAACCCTACCCTGTCCTGTCCCCTTCCACGTCTCGGTGTAGGTCTCCTTCTCTGTCCCTGTCCCCTTGCGGCCCGGCCCGGGCACGCGGGACACCGGGGGGTGGGAGGAACACCCTGGCCAGTGGGCAGGGCACTTGGGGAGGAGCTGGGGTTCAGTGGAAAGAGCGGGTTTGGGTTTGCATCTAAGCCCTGGTTCTGCCACTTCATGACCCTGGGTTTCTTTCTCTGCAAGATCAGGGGAGGACTTGGGGATCTTTCAAAGCCCCCTAAGATCGAAATTCTGTGCCCTTTCTCTGGATTGGAGACTGAGGGAACTGATTAGTGAGGAAATTGGGGAACCCCTCCCCCCACTCTGCACCCATGCTTGTGACAATCAGAGGCAAGGGCTCCAACTGAGAGACACACGTACACAGAGAGGTACAGGTAAGCACGCTGCTCACCCATTCACAAACTCCACAGCAGTCACACGAGCTCCGGATGGGGAGTTATTCCACCCCCGCCCCAACATCCACCCGACCCCAGTGGAGAGTCAAGTGCAGGGTCAGATCTAGGCCAGGGACCTGAACTAGGCTTTCTTCCAGGCGGGCAGAACCCTGAGCCATGCACCTGGAGCACCCTTCCATCTCCTGCCTCAGCTATTCCCTCCATTTGGGTCCAGCCCCCACCTTGCTGCTGCTGGGGAGAGGAGCTGATGATCGCCATGTCTCCATGGCAGCCCCCTCTCCTTGGCCTCTCATTGGCTCCCCGTTGCCATGGGCTACAGAGTCTGTCTCCCAGGCCTCTCCTACAGAAGCATGTGCGTCAAAGGTGCTGGACACCGATGAACTGCTTGCTGGAGGGGGTCCCAGGCTCTATTGGTGAGGGAAGACCGGCTGCCAGGGATACTTGCCCCCCAGGGTCCAGGACACAGGGAGCTGTCTGTGACCCTATCCATAGTCCACCATCAGGGAGCAAGGCTGGGGCCAGAATTATGGTACCCCTGGTGCCCTCATATCCAGTATCATGTCTTTACAAAACTTGCTCCTGGGAGAGGCTCTGATGATATTTGCCACTTCTAGACACAAAGCTTTCTAAGGTATTCATGAACAGAGACCAGCTGGAAACACCCAGAGGGTTATTAAATACAGATCTGTCTGCAAACCTCCTTGGGGTGAATTTAAGTGGCTCTGTTCTCTCTCCCCAGGGGCATATGTAGCAGGAACCTTTTCCTCCTGAAGTAGAAGGCTTGTGCCTTTAAGGGACTAATTCTAACTGCAGGCCCCCCCCCCCATGTCCCCCTCCTCAAGCCATCTCAAACCATATAGGACATAGTCACCTTCAGATACATCGGTGGAGATGCTTACAGACTCACATGTCCCATCATTTAGCACGGTCCCACATCTGCTACCTCTTTTGACTACTCTGGCCTGTGATTCTAGACCCTGGCCAAGGAATGTGGCTCTGAATGGGGGGGGGGGGCTGTTCCTACAAGGGAACATTTTGCTTCTGAGAACCCCTTGGATACCAGCCCTCCTGTTGTCCTGGCCTGACAGCTGGGGGTTAGACAGTCACTGAGGAAGCTGGGCCAGGCCTGGAGGGAGGGGGAGGCTTCCTTATCCCTGTCCCCATTCCTTGCCTGTCTGGCCCTCACCCCTCCACCAGAGAAGCAGTCAGGACCAAGGAATGAATGAGTGAGCTCTTCTTGGGCGCCAGCTGCTACTGGGACTCTTGTCAGTTGTGTGGGCCAGTATTCTTCAGTGGGTAGGAGAAATCTTTCTGAGGTGTTTGTGATCGGAAAAAAAATGCTTTCAGTCTTATTTCTTGGGGCTCTGGGTGTGGGTTTGGCATGTCCTGAGTGAAACCATTTTGGGGGGAGGGAGGAATTCCTGAGAAGTCTTTTAATTTGGGGCTGAGGCCCATCTTAAGTCCTGGCTGTGGGTAAACTGAGGCTGGGAGGAAGACTCAAGCTGCTAAAACCTAGCTGCTCTGAGGAATGAGACAACCTTGTCCGTCTGACCCCCAGAATTCAGGGCCCTGTCTGCTGGGAAGCAAAATCTGACCCTGAGAGAAGATGTTCTGAGGAGGGCACCCTCTCATTCCTTTCTCCCTGCACCCTTTTGGGGAAACTAAAAAAAAAAACAAGAGAGGAGCAGAAATGGTGGCGGGCATTCAGAACAAGAGGAAGCCTGTGTGCCCCTCTGTAAGGGAGAAGAAATGTTGTTTCACTTGATCCTGTAGCAAGATAATGCCCCTCAATAATCCAGCATCCCCAGGGTGCTGTACCCCAGAATACCCTGCTGCTGAGACCTCAGTGTGGGCATTTCTGGGCCTTCCAGCTTCCCCAGAGGGTTTCTTTCCTTTCTTCCTCTGATTACCATTGGCTTGGAGAGAAAGTGAGTGTTGAGTCCACACCCTCCACTCTTCTCCCACTCTACCTCACCCCTCCTTTCCAGAGCTAGACATCAGCAAACTCTTTTTCCCTTCATTTAGCAGAGATAAGTCCTGGCTTGAGAGCTTTCCCAGGGAACGAAGGGAGAAAAGACTGTAAAGCAAAACCCATTCAGAAGCTTAAGCTTGCCAAGTTGACAGAGGAGGGATACTCCTCGGCTAATCCCATCTGACCCGGTGGGCAGAGATGTCTTCTTTCTGCTCTTCGGAGCAGGCTCTGGAGCTGTTTCGAGAGCCAGGCATGCCGGCTCCCTTTGGGTGAAGTTGGGACGCCCACCGGCATCCCAGCCTAAGCTCAGCATTGTCTACTGGGCTCCAGGCACCGGGGTCCTTTGTGGGTCTCTCTTTACTGCTCTCACCTGCCCTGACTGCTTACGTTTCCATGGTGAAAGTTCAGGAGACCTCCAGTTTTTAACGCCACATGAGAGGCTGTGTGGTACAAATGGTCAGGTGTCCCTGTCCTCATCTTACAGATGAGGCCTGAAGTCACAGCTAGTCAGTGGCACAGCTGTCTTTCATACTCCCAAGTCCATTGGACCCCACTGGCTCTCAGCATTGTAGTAGAAAACTGGGGGCCTCCTTCTGAACCTCCTACAGAGGCTGGGCTCCAGCCAGCATTCCCTCCATTCACAGAGCTGGAGAGACCAGTGATGGGTCCGCTGCCCCCAGCCACTTGCCCATGTTCGCGTTGTGTTCTCATGCCGAAGATTCATGTCTCTGCCTCCTCCTCTCCTCTCATTTCTTTCCTCTCTTCCTTGCCATCAAGGAGTGGCCCTTCTTAACCGCTCACCTTAAAGCTTGACAATAGCCCAATAACTTGTAAGAACACAGAATTCCCATCTATGGTGGGCTGGGGGGCCGTGAGAAGGGAGGGCAGTGACCAGAGGGATGTCTACTGGGCCTCCTATCTCTTTCTCTCCTTTTGTCTGTGCCCCATGCCTCACCCTGAGTCCAGTGGATAGTTCTGCCACAAGCCTGGGACACCCAGCCCAGAAAGTCCTTCGGGTGGACTGGCTCTTGCTATTTGAATTTCTCAATAGGATGGCGGCTCCTCGTGGGTTGGCACCATGACTATTTTTGTCTTTTTGTTCCCAGTGCCTAGTATGGTCTCTGGCCCATAGTAGGTTCTTCAATGCTTGGTAAATGAAGATGATGGTGATGAATCCTTTTGGTGGAGAGGGGGCGGTGTAGTGAGTAAGGCACTGGATTTGGAGTCAAGAAGACCTCAATTCACGTCCCATCTCAGATACTCGGGGAAGCCATTTAACCTCTGTCTGCCTCAGTTTCCTCCTGTCCAGAATGAGGGTATTGGACTTGATGACCGCTAAGCTCCCTTTCTAAGGGCAGCCCAGTGGCATGGTGGATAGCGAGCTGGGCCTGGAGTCCGGAAGACCTGAATTCAAATATGACCTCAGACAGTTAGTTGCTAGCTGTGTCACCCTGGGCAAATCACTTAACCCCGTTTCCCCCAGTTTCCTCATCTGTAAAATGAACTGGAGGAGGAGATGGTAAACTGCTCCAATGTCTTTGCAAAGAAAACCCCAAATGGGCTCATGAAGAGTTGGGTAGGAATGAAAATGATTCACAACCACAAGGTCCCTTCCCGCTCTAAATCTGATGATGTAATGGTGGTTCTAATTTGGGATGGGGCAGAGACCAGATCTGTGAGACCAGGAACTGCCAAAGAGAAGGTTCTGAGAGCACGGGTTAGTTGACTTTTCAAAGGGACCCCCACTTCTTGGCTACTCCTGTTTCCCCCTGAGACAGACAGACACAACCCCACCATCTTAGCAACATTAATACCGGCATGCCCCCTGGTAGACCCCAGGGATGGGACAGTTAAGGCCAGTGGCAGGAGCCCACAAAGGGGCAGAGGAAGTGCAAAGTTAGAGAAGGCTCAGGATCCCTTCTGGGGCTCATGGAGTGAGGGCTGACGCCGTGCCTGGCCCATTCCAGCATGTGGAAAGGAGACCTCTCTACTGCTTGGATGGGAAAACAGGTGACTTTTTTAGTGGAAATACGAATTTTGGTCTCCTTTCTCCTCCTTTTTGTGAGTGTTTTTCCCAGGTCATTTCGACCTTCTCCCCTTCTGCATCTCTCATTAGCCTTGGCATCTCTGTGACCTCAGGAGCCAGATTTTACTGCCTACAGATGGCTCTTCCAGGGGCACATTCTTTCCTACCATTGGTTCTGCATTGGTGTCTGGCACTCTAGCCTAACTGTGGGTGGCACCTACGTGGACATCCGGAAACCTGAGATTTTGTCTTGATAGCTCTGCTGTTGACTGACTTCCAGAGTGACCTTGGACAAGTCACTGTCTTCTTTGTACCTGTCAAATGAGAGGGTTAGACTAGCTGTTCACAGAGCTGCCCTTCCAGCTCCAGAATTTTCTGATTTAATGAAATTGGGCTCTGCAGCTGGACCTCCAGGGACCAGGGACACCCCCTCCCTGACCCAACTTGGCATACTTATCCCTTCAGACCATCTCTAGCCTCTCCTTCTGTGGTGGGTCCCCAAAGTAAGCTTTCTGAGATCTACTTTTTTTTTTTTTTTTTTTGGCAGGCACTGAGGGTTAAGTGACTTGCCCAAGGTCACACAGCTAGTAAGTGTCAAGTGTCTGAGGCCGGGTTTGAACTCAGGTCCTCCTGAATCCAGAGCCAGTGCTTTATCCACTGTGCCACCTAGATGCCCCCGGGATCTACTTTTAAAGGCACTAAGGATGCTGGGGATCTCCTGGCATGTTCAACCAGTGTGGAATTTTTCCCCCTTATTGAGTGCTAAGCACTGGGGATACAATAAGAGGCAAAAAGACAGTCCCTGCCCTTGGGGAGCTCAATACTTCCACTGCAACCCCATGGATAAAGAGGTTTGGGGTCTTAGGGGGCATAGATCCTAGAACGTTAGAACCCAAAGGGGTCCTTAGGTGTTGTAAAGTCTAACCCTGTAATTTTGTAGGTAGGGAAACTGAGGCCCAGAGAAGGGAGCGGACTTGGTATGGTCACACTCAAGTCATTATTTCTGGTAGAACAGGGCTGGGGTCAGTTTTGGAAAATGGGCTTATGGTGGCAGGGACAGGCTTGCCAGGCCCTGGAAGTGACGCTGGTGCATTGGCACATATCCCTGGAGCTGACTTTCCCATGGCTGAGACTCCCCAGGGGCAGTCTTCCTTCCCTTGGAAAGAGCACCAGACACTGACCACCTGTCCTGTTTTCCTGGGATTTTTCTATCTTGGAACAAGGAACCCCCAGGACAGCATGCCAGGATGCCCAGGCCTAGGTTCTCCTGCCCCAGTGGCTTTGCTCCTTCTGGTGCAAGCCTACGGCTCTGCTGTTTTTAGTGGAATGGGTGGTTTTAAATAAAATCAGTGTTGGGAACGCCGCTGCACAGCAATCTCCCCGGAAAGCCGGCATCTCATCATCCCAGGCCAAAAATACATGTTCGGTCCTTTCCTGGTGAAGCATCTGGGTGTCCGTGGGGGTGGCAGGTGGCCAAGTGAAGGCAGCCGGGCGGGGTTCCCGGAGCAAGCTCTAGGAAATGACCGGCCAGCCTTTATTCCAGTGCCAGGGTCCCCCTTTCTAGGTGGGTGGTGAGCCTGGTCCGTGCAGCATCTCGTTCCTTCCTTGAGGGGTCATCCCCAGGTTCTGTGAGGGTCCTCACTGATGCTCCTGGTTTGGGATGTGGAGCACCTTGCTGACCCCCTCCACCCCTTCCCCAAAGGGTTTCTTTCTTTGCTCAGTTCTACCCCTCCCAGACTTCCTCAGACCCTAAGAGAATGAAAATGTTCTTTCTTTAGGCTTAGCATCAACAACCCTGTCTTCACCTTCCTTAATTCACCTAGGACACAATTGGTGTTTAAAAAAAACCCAAACACCTCCTGAATCTCTCTTCCCTCATCTGTAAGATGGGGACAATCATAATCTCGGTAGCTACTGCGAAGTCCTATTGATTGAGCCTGAGACTGTAGTTTACACGGAGACATAGTGATCTCTGTTTGAACCCAGTCAGAACTCGGTGGTGGTGGCTACTGCTGCTGCTGCTCTGGGTTGGGGCCAGCAGCCTCCTGAATGAATGCAGAGTAAGAGGGCTCCGTTACGGGCCTCTCAGGCTAACCTTGGTCTGTCTGTAGACCTCCAGCCAGCCCTCAATACGATTCGTACCCCCTAACACTAGCCCCTTAGAATGCCCTCATATTTTTTTTTACCCTGTTTCATAGCTGAGTGGGCAGAGGAAAGCGGGGGAGGGAAGCTGGCTTTCTTGAACCTCCCACCAAGGTCCAGCTTGGCAGCATCCTGTACCCCATTAACTCTCAGGCCCAGCTCACAGTGCCAGAGACACTAGAGACTCAGCCTGGGTCCAATGAACACTTTGCACCTGTCGAGCCCAGCTGCCTGATCCAGCTACTTCCCCTGTTCACCAGTTGATGAGTCATCCTCAGGTTGGCAGTGCCCACCGGGGGAGCGGCCCTTTCCTAGAATCCCATTTCACAGCTTTGCAGTATCCCAGAGACTTTAGCTCCAAGTAACAGCAGCCAATTCCCACCCCCAGCGAGAGAAAGGACCCTCTGTTACAGGGGCAGCTGGAAATTTAGAACTGGGCCCAGAGGCTTAGAAAATTCAATCCCTCCTCCCCGCCAACCCCACTCAGTTTTCTTGGGGACTTAGGCTCAGCTACATCAATGCCCTCTCTATTACTGTGGCTGTATAAGAATGAATTTTTGCCCTGGACCTGTCTTTTAATTGGTGCGGAGGACTCCCAGCTCAGGAAGTTCCCTTTACCAATGCAGGTCATTAAAGAAAGGTTAAGTGATGCCCAAGATCACTCAGCCAGTGTGTGGACTTGAACCCAGGTGTTCCCAATTCTGGGGCCATTTCTCCAGTCAATTTGCTATACCATTGCTGCCTTTTATCATCATCGGCAACAGAAGCATCCCAATGTGGTGGATAGAGAGCTGGCCTTGTGGTCACCTCTGATACATCCTAGCTGTGTGACCTTAAGTCACTTAATTTGTTTGTTTATTTCTGTCTTTTTTCTTTCTTTCCCTCTCTTCCTTTTTCCTTTTCTTCTTCTTCTTCTTCTTCCCCTCCCCCTCCCTCTCTCTCTGTCTCTCTCTGTCTCTCTCTCTCTGTCTGTCTGTCTGTCTGTCTGTCTGTCTCTCTCGTTAAATGACTTGTCCAGGTTCACACAGTGTTTGATGCTGGATTTGAACTCAGGTCCTTTATCTACTTCACCACCTAGCTGTCCCTTAGGTCACTTAATTTCATAGGGCATCCAGGTAGCTCTCTAATACCACAGATTTCTGGGAGTTTCCTCTATAGTGGAACCACAGGTCCCAACTTTGTCCCTATCCCATCATAATTCTCCGAGGCCTTCAGGTTTACAAAGTGCTTTTCTTACCACCATCTTGTAAACCATAGTAGCCAGCCCCAGCTTATGGATGGGGGTCCTGGAGTTCAATGAGCTAAAATGAGCTGCCCCAAGGCCACACCGAGCTAAGGATCAGAGCCAGGCACTTGGATTTGTGTCTTTTTTTCTCTAAGGTCGGTGCTGCTCCCCAACATAAGAAGGAGCAGGGCCTTTCTTCTGCCTAAGAGGATGGAAACGTCGCAGCAGGGGATTTCTGGAGCCTTGGACCAGAGGACTCCAAGGTCCTCGCAAGCTCTGAATTCCTACGATCCATGGAAAATGTGCTGGTCCCCTGGAATTCCTGATCTCCAGGCCTGCCCTCTTTGGGAAACTGGGGTCTGGCGGCCTCCAAGACAGTCTCTGGCTTATCAGTATATGCCAACCACTGCTGGGATTTCTTGGGAGGGCAGGCCAGAGGTCTAGAGAGAGTTAAGTCTAATACCATTGGTTCTTGGGTATTTGAACCTTTTGGGGTAAGTGTAATAACCGACATGTATCTCATACTTTGTGGTTTAAGATCCTGTTCCCTCAGATATCCCCTCCTCCAACTGAGTTAAAGAGACTGGGATGATTTATCTAGGCCAGACTACTCACATTTCAAACTAATGAACTTCTGAGCTGAGGTCCTAGAAGTACCTGACCACCATATTGCTTTGGGAGAAGGCTTCTGTGGGACTGGGCCTTATCTTCACTGAAATCCAGCATTCTGGCCCTTCAGAGCTGTTCCCCTTCTTCTACCCCCCCCACTCTGGGTGACCCCACTTAGGGCTTTTTTTTTTTTTTTTAGTGAGGCAATTGGGGTTAAGTGACTTGCCCAGGGTCACACAGCTAGTAAGTGTTAAGTGTCTGAGGCTGGATTTGAACTCAGGTACTCCTGATTCCAGGGCCAGTGCTCTATCCACTGTGCCACCTAGCTGCCCCCAGGGCTTTCTTAACAAAGGTACTGGAATAGTTTGCCATTTCCTTCTGCTCATTTTACAGATGAGGAAATCGAGGCAGACAGGGTTAAGTAACTTGCCCAGGGTCAAGCAGCTATAGGTATCTGAAGCTGGATCTGAACTCCAAGCCTATCCACTTTGCTACCTAGCTGCCCTGCCTTTACTTCCACCCCTAACAAATATTGGTGGGCCTGGCTGGTACTGACTAGGTCCAGTGAAACATTTAGCATGTGTCCTGTCCTGCTGATCTTTCTACCCACTTCCCTGTGATCAGTAGGATGTCATTTCCCCCTTCACCAAGCTCCTTACAGTCTTACTGTACCCCTTGTACATGATACAGTCAATAATAATCACATACAATCCTCATTCACAGGAAGGGAGGGATTCTTTTATAGTCATGGGCAGTTTCAGTAAACAAGTCGGAGCATTAGCCCAATAGCTCTGTAAGCCGGTAGCCCTTGCAGCTTCCAAATGCAAACGTGTATCTCCTCTGCAGATGTCAGCCTTTCTTGCTTGGTTTTTTTTAGCAGTTGTTCTAGAGGATGGACATGGAGACTCCTGGCTGGCCGTGGGGTACTCAGGGCTCAGCCTTTTCCTTGGGATGAGGGTGGATCTGATAGTGATGTGATGCTGGGAACATTCTCAGCTCCCCAGGCTTCTGGACCAACCAGCCCTTCCGGCGTCTCAGGCAGACGTAGGCACTGCTTATAAGGGTTAACCAAAACATACTCAGGCCTGAGAGTCCTCAGGTTTCATCCAGGGCAGCAGAAAAGTGGGGGGCAGCCTGGGGGAGCTTGCTGCTCACAGCTACACCACAAACAATGCCAGTAAGGGTGTTCTGTAACAGGGGACTTCCTGAGGAGGGGCCCAGGGCAGCCAAGGTCTGGGTCAGCACCTCCATCTCACTTTTGTTTGTGGCTACCCCACATCTGAAATACACTGCCCAGGCCTGCACCTTCAGCTTCACGGACTCCTCAGCTTTCTCAAGTCCAGCTCTTGCGTGATCATGATTGTGCCCTCCCCACTCCAGCTATTTGTATTCTTTCCTGCTTGAAGTTACTTGGTCTAACTTTTCATCTGCTTGTCAGTAGGTGCTGTTGTAGCCACCCAGGAGATGGTAGCACCTTATGGGCAGAGACTTTTGCCTGGCCCATGAACGCTTGTTGAGACGGTTGGATACAGCCTCCTTTCTTCCTGGGGACCATGGACAGTACTTTCTTTGCAGCCTGTTGGGTTTTAGAGCTGTGGGTGTTTGTCTCCCTGAACTGTGACCTCCAGGAAGGCAGAGAGAAACGGGGTCTTATCTAAACTTTTGTGTCCCCCCAGGGCCTAGCACGGTACTCTGCTTACAGTAGGGCATTTCATAAAGCTTGATTGATTAAGTCAAGGAAGCCGGCAGGCCTGTGGGAAACCGGGTCAGGCAGAAGTCAGTGGGATGCCCAAATTGGACAGCTGGTAAGCTTAGCTAGGCATCTGGATAGCAAGGGCTCAGGCGGGTTGGACACTGGTAGTACCTTGCAGGGGCAGGCATCTCTCTGGTAACCTAGTGGCTACATCCTTTTAAAGATGGATTGGCCTTTGGGACTCAGTACCTGACACTTGACACTGTAATGCATGACCTTCTCTATCCCCGCATTGCCCAAAGGTAAGTGTATGAACTTGGAAATGCCTGAAAGATACGAGAGTCCTGGGTCCAGTCAGGGTTCCTCCCCTTCTTGGGCTTGGCAGGGGTGGTGGTGGTGGTGGTCACAGCCTGAAGCCTGAGGTTGCTCTATCAGCAATAACTGTCCTTGGTGCTGGCATAATTAGAAAAGCCATTGCCTTTGGAAGGTGTGGGTGGCGACCTGCTAATGTGGAAAGATAGAAAAAATCTGTGGAGAGGAAGGTAGGGAGAGCCTTTGGGGAGTGTGGGGAAGTGGGGGGAGGCAGGGGAAGGCAGAGCTTCTGGCTCTGTTGCCCCACTATGTATGTTGTTATTCCTGGGGCTTTGTTGTTCCCAGGGTGTGCTCTGGTTTACCTGGGGCATGCTGCAGTTCACCGTGACATGCCTTGATTTACCTGGTCACAACGGGGTGTGCTGTAGCTCTCTCAGGAGCTGCTGTTCTTCTTCTAGGAAACATCATCCTCCACTAGAGATATGCTGTTCTTTTTTCCTTTTCCTCCCAATTTTGCTATTCCTCCTTTTTCTCCGCCCAGAGACCCAGGGTTGTTCCTTGTGTTTTGTGGTTTGGTGGGTGGCTGAGGTAGGTCCGAGGTGTGAGTGGGAGAGTGGGGGTGGGGCTGGCTCTCCAGTTTATCCTTCTGACCCCCTGTCCCCCCCTCACACTGACCCAGCTGGTCACTGACCAACGAATTACAGAGGGGAGGGATCTTAGAGGTCACTTAGTCTAATCCCCTCATTTCATAGATAAGGAAACTGAGTTTCAGAGGCTTGTTCTAGCTCTCTAAGCTTGTTTGTTTTTAAATTAAGCTCTTCCTTTGAGGTCAGGTGCATTTCTGCGCCCTGAGAGGCTAAAACAACGCCTGTCCTCAGGGAGCTTGCGTTCTCAGGGGCAGCTTGTAAGTGAGGGGGCCACTCTGGCCTCAGTGCTTCAGATGGTGGCCCTACATCCCCACTCCTAACCCAGTTATCTGGAACAGGGGAGCTGCTGACCTTCTAAGGAAAACCTGTCAGTTGGGGGCTAGAGACTATAGACTGAAAGTCTGGCCTGGCCACAGCCCAGTTTCCTTTTTCCTTTCTTTCCTTTCTTCTGCCTCCCCCGCTCCCTGCCTTCCACAGTGTGGTACAGAGAGTGCTAGGAGCCTCCCTGGCTGGTCGCTCCCCAGCTCACCCACTCTGAAGAAATGTCCCGTGTTCCCTTCTGGCCTAGGGATGGAGAAATGGATTCACTCTCAGTTTGGAGAGCTCTGAGCTTCTGGGCCTGTGAAATCCCATTAAGGCTGGAAGTGAGGAGCCTGGACTGGGGTTTAGGAAGCCCGAGTGTTTCGCCTTGGACGTGGGGTTCACCAAGCTCTTGCACATCCCCCAGAGGAGTTGTTTTTAAATGAATTCTTAGGAATGGAAGAATGAGCAAGAGCTGCCAAAGGTGGGGTGGAGGTTGGGAGGAGGGAGTAAGCAGGCTTTTGGGGGAGAGGGGGGAAGGGGGAGAGAGAGAGAGAGAGAGAGAGAAGGGAAGGAAGGGGGGAAGGAAGAGAGCCAGCGAGAGGAAAAGGGGAGGGGCAGATCGAGGGGAAGGGAGAAGGAAGGGGGGGGGGAGAGAGACACAGAAAAGGAAGGAGGGAGAAAATGAAAGAGAAAGGGGGGGAGACAGAAAGAGAGCCAGAGAGAGGCAAGGGGGGGAGAGGGAGGGAAAAGGGGGGCAGAGAGAGAGAGAGGTGGGAGAGAGGGAGGGGAGGAGAGAGGCAGAGAAATAGAAAAGGAGGGAGGGAGAAAATAAGGGGGGGGGGAGAGAGATACTGACAGACAAAGAGAGAAGATAGGCACACACAAACCTTAGCACATCTGCACCTGCCCTCTTCCCTTGAAGGCAGTGTTCAAGTAGAAGCTTTGATCTGTTGGTTAATGAGGTGGATTCTACTTTCACATGTAGATCAAGGAGAGGCAGGAAAGGATCCTGCTACCTCAGAGCCAGAAGGGACCTTCGAGACTCTCTCTTCTAGTTCAAGACCCATGTGCCCCCCTCCCCCAGTGAGGGCAGGGACCCTCTCTAAAACGTCCTTGACGGGTCTTCTCCAAGCTCCTCCTAGAGCATCTTTAGGCACAGGGAGCTCACTTCCTCACCAGAGTCCAGTTCCATTTTTTGGACACCTCTCATTGGTTCTGCCCCTTTCATATGAATGTATCTTATTTCATTTGAACAATCCCATGGAGTAAGTGCTGTTTTCACACCCTTTTTACAGATTGTAGAAACTTCAGCTGAGATACCGTATGCAGAGTGCTTTGCAGACCTTGATGCACTCTATCAATGTTAGCTCTTATTAAATGACTCAATCACATGGCTACTCAGGGTCAAAGCAGTGTGCAGCCTTGGGTCTTCCTGATGCCCGATCTGGCACTGTATCCTTGATGCCATCTAGCTACCTCATTAACAACAACTTTAGTATAACTCCCATTTATAGAGTGCTTTAAGGTTTACAAAGTGCCTTATTCAGAGAGGATGCGGCCTATATGACCTGGGCTTAGGTAACCTGGGTTTATGGCTCAGTTCTGCCCCCTTATGAGCCTTGACCTTGGGTTGAGTCACTTCCCCTCTCCAAGGGTCAGTTTCCTTCCCTGTCAAATAGGGCTGATATAGCCACCCATGGCATAGGGCTGTTGCCACAATAGCATTTTGTAAATTGTAAATGTGGAATCCCATTGTATTTGTCCTAAATCCGCCTTGTTGGAACCTTTCCTTCATCCATTGTGCCTCCTCCACCACCATCCACACGTCATGCCTAGCTAGCTCTGCCCTCTGGGGCCTTTCTCTGTCTCACAGCAATGCGGCTATTTAATATGACTTTCATATCTGTTCCCATCTGTTCTTTTAGCCAGGGCCTTCTCTCTGGGTCTGTCGAGTGAGGGCTGAGATGATACCAGCATCATGGGAAGCAGTTTTGTGACAATCTGCCCTGGACCCTTGAGCACAGATCGGGTAGCGGGGCTGTGCCGCCTTGGCATGAGTGGGGTGGTGCAGACGGTCTGTCGGTCTACTCAGTGACGTGAAACGGCCCAGTGGAAGCTGACAGGGTAGCTGAGAGCCCGGGCAGTGGGAGCTGTGATTCTGGCTAATTAAGCCAGATGAGATGTCACCGGTCAGAGCAACATGGCTTGATGAAGTCTAGGACCCAGGTAGCAAACTGACCCTGTGTCGTGGGCAATGGATTTAGAGCTTCCTTTATCCAGCAGGGAGGGAAAGAGCCAGCTAAGATTTCCCGTCACCTGGGGACATTGCCATTTTGTGACAGTCTGTTCCTGTGAAGACTAAGCCCTTTCTTGTCCTGCATGTATTTGGGTGCTTTTTGGCTCTAGACGGGGCCTGTCTTTCGTCATTTGTAGGGCAAATGTCAATCTAGAATGGTCAGACCAGACGCCAAGAAAAGGATGGAAAAGACTTTAAATGGATGAAAAGAAAGTCATTCCCAGGGGTGTTCGGGGAAAAGAAAGAGTAAAAACATTTTCCCTTACACTAACGTTTTCAAAGTGCTCTCTGATTTCCAGTAGTAATAGTTTATGTTCCTTTATAATTTATAAGGCATTTTCTCCACAACAGTCCTGTAAGGCAATCCAGGCAGGGATTATCTCCATTTTACAGAGGAAGAAACTGAGGCTCAGTGGGGGAAAATGACTTTAGGTCATTCAGTCAGTCAAGGGCAGAATGAAGACAATAAAATTATATATGTTATATATGTGTGTATATATATGCACATAAGTACATCTATATGCCTCCCTACTTCTCCACCTCTCCTTCCTTCCTTCCTTTGTTCTTTCTTTTGTTCATTCATTTTTTCTTGTCTCCAGAGCTCCTTCTTCACAATAATCCAATGAGATAGGGATTTCAAATATCTTTATCCTAATTTTACAAACGAGGAAGCAGGTACAGACAATTAAAGTCACATACCTGGTAAATATATTAATACGTATCAGAGCTGGGGTTTGAATTCAAGTCTTGCTAGACTTCAGATCCATCACTCTGCATCACCTCTCTTTTATCTCTCCAGGGTGAGAACCCCGGTCTTCTGAGTCCTAGGCTGGTGGTGGCTCGTTCCACTGTACCTCACTGTCTCGATGCCATTGGGGTACCCAAGAACCAAGATCTGGTGCCATGATCACATCCAGACTTTATATGAGATGAGATTTCCAGAGCTCAGATTCCTTGCATCTATTGTTTCATCTCGGTGCTTGGCCATTTGACCTTGGCCTTTGAAATTTTATTTGAATGCCATTTAAAATAAAACACAGCTCTCTCTTAAGCAACCATTTGTTTGTAATGGGAACCATGCACTCTGCAGGGAGCTCCGTGGATAACACTGTGGCTTGGGCTCCCAGCCTCCCTCCCCCTTTCCCCCTGGGGATGTGCAGCAGGCCAGGACCTGTGTTCGATTCAATTATGCCAAACTTATGAAGAGGCAAAATGAATTAGCCCCCTTGCTGCCTCAGGCTGCGGCTGTGCCCACACACAGCCTGATGTGCTGTTGGGAGGGGAGCTTTCAGCCCTGGTGTCTGTGGCGAGGGGGAGGAGCAGGGAGGGAGTGGGGGGGCATGCTTCTTTGACTTGGAGGCTGTCTTGAGTCATGTACTAATGCATCCTGGGAGGGAAGGGGCTACTTCTGTGGGGAATTCAATTCAGCATCTCTAACCCAGGCCAGGGGGGTGGTGTCCTCTCCTGGGTTTAAAGTCGTCCAGAGAAGGATAGAGACGCTTGTCATTTAGTAACCATTCCAGGTTCACTCACCTGTGCTGCCGGTGACATTCTCTGTCCCTAGCTTGAGCCAAAGTCTGACAGCCTGGAACTCAGAGGATGAGTCCTCAAACAATGTGTTACAGCCGAGGGCCCTAAGAGGGCATTTAGTACCCCCCCTTCCACTGTAGAGAGGAGGAAGCCCAGAGCGATGTGTCTCAGCTGAAGTCATGTAGTGAATTAGCAGTGGAGCTCGTGATATAGTGCAGGTGCCTGGACTCCCTTTCCAGGGCTCTTTCCATCAGCCACGTGGAGCCTAGAGGTCATTCTTTAGCATAGCCTTGTGATACCCCTTGGGAAGCGGGGTGAGAGTGGGAAAGAATTGGGAGTCCAGGGACCTGAGTTGAAATTTCAGTCCTTCTGCGTCTTACCTGTGTGGCCATTTATCCCCTCTCACCCCCAGTTCTCTCATCAGTAAAATGAAGGAGTTGGAGTAAATGAGCTCTAAAGCCCCTTCTGTCTTTTAAAAAAAATTTTTTTTTGGTGAGGCAGTTGAGGTTAAGTGACTTGCCCAGGGTCACACAGCTAGTAATTGTTAAGTGTCTGAGGCCTGATTTGAACTCAGGTCCTCCTGAATCCAGGGCCGGTGCTCTATCCACTGTGCCACCTAGCTGCTCCAAGCCCCTTCTATCTTTAAACCCATGATTCTAATGAAGGATGTTCAGTTTCCCAGCCAGCTGAGAATGAATAAGTGATATCTTCCAGCCACACCTGCACCTGCTTCCTGTTGTAAATTATTGCTTACCCTGGGTGACCAGATGAAAGCTTTTCTCCAAGAGGATAGAACCTGTGGCCGGTGAACAGAACCCTGGGAAGGTACCCTTTGCTATGGGGCTTTATAGAGAACTGCTGTCTTGGACCATGTTCTCTCTGAGCAGATGCCTTGTCATGGACAGGCCTTGTGCCTTTGAGTTGGGGCGGGAGCCGCTCAGTCTCTGCTCATGTTTCTATAGCTCCTCAGCCTGTTGCTCCTTTGTCTGGTTCCAGATGCCAGGCTGGGTTACGGTAAGGGGGAAGTCTGGTGTTCTGCCATTGGTTGGGTATTCCTCTTTTTCTTTTTTCTGGGAGGTAGAGGGGAGGTATATTTGCTAGGGGCCTCACTTGTCTCAGCTCCTTTTTGAAGATGACTAAGAAACTGGTTTATGAAATGGAAATGAGAAATTGACCACATTATAAAAATAGCAGGGGGCAGCTAGGTGGCTCAGTGGATAGAGCACTGGCCCTGGAGTCAGGAGGACCTGAGTTCAAATTCGGCCTCAGACACTTGACACTTGCTAGCTGTGTGACCCTGGGCAAGTCACTTAACCCCAATTGCCTCACTAAAAAACAAATAGCAGTACTCCCCTAAAGAGAACTCCAGGTTGACATTTATACATTAAAATCACCACTCTGGGGGCAGCTAGATGGCACAGTGGTAAAGCACCGGCCCTGGATTCAGGAGTACCTGAGTTCAAATCTGGCCTCAGACACTTGACACTTACTAGCTGTGTGACCCTGGGCAAGTCACTTAACCCTCATTGCCCTGCAAAAACCAAAACAAAACAAAACAAAAATCACCACTCTGTCAGTGAGCCTCCAATCTACCTATTTGACAAAAATCTCTTCTGGTCACCTCCTGACCTGGAGCCTTCCTGATGGTCAAAGAGGATATTGTAATATTCCTACTATAGGTGAGTGATTTTCTAAAAGTCCAGAGATAAATAGGGCCTGAGACTCTAAAAGGAAAGAATATTAAAGAAGGATGGGAGGCTTCCAACAATTCATTAACAATTACCAATGAATAATTAATTCATTTAAATGAAGTAACAATTCAGTTAAGATTGGGGGAAAAAAGGAGGAAGAGTTTGGAAAGATTGATGTGGTTGCATAAGGAACTCTCTGATATTTGAAGACAAGAAAAGAGAAGAAACAAAAAAAGAAACAGGGGGCAGATTACTAAGGAAGAAGACAAGGAGTAGGTCATATTATAATCATGTCAGGAATCCTTTTTTTAATGGGTCAGTGAGGGTTAAGTGACTTGCCCAGGGTCACACAGCTAGCAAGTGTCAAGTGTCTGAGGCCGAATTTGAACTCAGGTTCTCCTGAATCCAGGGCCAGTGCTCTATCCACTGCGCCACCTAGCTGTCCCCTAGGAATTCTTAAAGGCAGGGTGATCTGAGGTTTGGGGAACCATTAGTTATTGCTAGTGGCAACTGCAAGGACATTTTGGGCTGTATTTAGGGCCAGAATGATGTAATAGAAAAGAGAGACTTTCTGCTTAGGGGACATAGAACAATACTGAAGGACAACCAAGAGAAAACATCTTACTACCTTTAATTTTGCCTCCATTTTCTCTAAGAAAAGTGATCTTCCTACTGGGGAAAGGGTTGGAAAAAATTGGTAAATGAAATTGAAATCCATCATAGTTTATAGAGTGAAAGTCTCCAGGCTTCACGAATGACCTTCCAGGGTACTGAAAGAACCTGCAGATGTGATTATTGAGCCTCTATTAGGGATCTTTAAGGAACTGTGGGAAAACAGTGGTGCCACAGAACTGGATATGGGCAAAGTTTTACTGACTTTCAAAAAGGAGGAGGTAGATTCTACAAACTCTAAAGACCAATGAATTTGACCTCAGGGAAAATTCTAGAACAGATTATTAAATGAATGATTTGTAAGCACTTCAGAAGGGGAATTGGTAATCATTGAGAACCATCCTGGGTTGACCAAGAATTACTTTCTACTTGAACAATTGCATTTGCTTCTTTGTGATTTATCTGCTTCTCTGGCAGATTATCTTTCTTAGACATAGCTGTAATCATGTCACTCCTCTGTTCAAAATTCTTAGATGGCTATTTATTGCCTACTGAATAAAGCCCTGGCTCTTATCTTGACATTCATGGCTCTCCATAATCTGACTCCAGCCTACCTATTTGACAAAAATCATTCATGATATCCTTGTGGCCAAGATGGAAGGATGTGAACTCTAGGAAAGTACATTTAGTTTTGGAATTGGTTAAATGACAGAGTGACAATTTTAATGAATACGTTTCAACTTGGAGTTGTGTTTAGGGACGTACTATAAGACTGTTTTTGGTGTTCATTGTTTTTATTATCACTTAGAGGATCTTAAACAAACCTCTTAGAGGTCCATGGATAGATTTCAGGGGTTTATGAACTTGGATGGGAAAAAATTCCCATTGTTGTCACTGACTTCTAACTGAAATTTTGCATGTCTTTTAATTATGAATGTAGGGAATAATCTGTTTTTCTGAGAAGAGGTTCATAGGCTTCATAAGCCTGCCCAAGAAGTCCATGGCACACAAAAGGTTAAGAACTCTTGACTTGGTTAGTTGAAGGCATGGATGGTTTGCTCAACAATACTTCTCAGCCTTAATAAAATGGTGTGGGGGATATCTAAAACACACACACACACACACACACACACACACACACACACACACACACACACGAGTCTGCCTCCAAATATATCTTGGTAGGCTAGAGCAGTGGGATGGAGCTAATAAGCTGACATTTAATAGCGATGAATGTAAAGCCCTTGGCTTAGAGGAAAAAGAAAAATGATGATATGATGTAGGGGCATGGCTGGGGAGGTGCTTGTTTGTTTTTTTTTTTAAACTTGGTGTTTTATCAGACCGCAAGGTCAACATGAATCAGATGTATGACATAGCAGCAAAAAGACCAAAAAACAAAACAAAACAACAAAACTGCTGTGCCCCAGAACTATATGGGAGGTGATAGTTCCATTGTCCTCTGCCTTGATCAGACCACACCTTGAGTAGTGTGTTCAGTTCTGGGTGCCACATTTTAGAAGAGACCTTGATAAACTGGAGTACGCCCAGGGGATGGTGACCTGGTGACAACTGACATGACAACTGGCTGAAGCAACTGCAGATGTTTAGCCTCAGAAAGGAGAAGGCTTAGGGTTGTGGGTAGAATGAGCATGATAGCTATTTTCCAGTATTTGGAAGACTGATATGTATGATAGGGATGTTGCAAGGAGACAGATTTCCGCTTGCCATATGGGGAGAACTTCACAATCAGAGCTGCCTGAAAATAGAATGAGTGGCTTAGTGAAGTAGTCAGTTCTCTGGGCCTAGAATTGTTTGAGCAGGGGCGGGGTAAGTGGCTCTCAGGGATGCTGCAAAGGGGAATCATGCATCAGGCAGGAGGCTGGTCTCCGAGATCTTCTGTGCAGCAAGCTGAGCCTCGATCCTTTCCATGACAGCTCGTGCTGTTAGGAAGCTGAGACTTGTGCTTTCTATGTGTTGGTTCACGTTCTGTCCCATGGGACCAAGCTGACCAAGTCTACTCTTTCTGCAGACAGCTATGATGTGTCCCCAAGTCTTCTCTTTCGCAGGGTAGATGTCTCCAGCCTGTCAGTCCCCACCCAATGTGGTTTCCAGTCCTCTTACTATCTTGATTATCTTCCTTAGGGCAACTCCAGTTTGTCAACATTCTTCCTAAAATGTGATGCTCAACTAGACCGAGTACTTCAAATGACATGTGCTTAGGGCAGAGGACAGCAGGAGCTGTCACCTCCCTCCTTCTGGATGCTCTGCCTACATGTTCAGCCGTGGGTTTTTTGTTTGTTTGTTTGTTTGTTTGATGTCCCATTGTTGAGTCTCATCACATGACCTTATTCTTGTGTGTTGTGTTTTTTGAACCCGAGAATAGGATTTTACTTTTTTCCCTATTGAATCTCATCTTGTTAGATATCGGACATCCTTCTAGCATGCCACTCCTTTGGATGCCAGCCTTATTTGGCGTCTTGGTTGACAGCCCTCCCCACCCACATGCATCCTCCCCCTTGATGAAATGCTGGGTTTCCTTCCCAGGGACTGAGTCCATGGGTCTACTTACCTCTCCAGGAATGTTCTCTAGGGAGTTTGTTAGGTGCCTTTGGGGTCTTGTGATCTTGAAGCTCTGGTCCCTTAGGAGGCTGGGCTATGGGATGGTCCTCCCCAGGTTGGCCCTTTGGAGAAGCTGAGTTCTGCCTTAGACCCTGAGCACTTGCCCTTTTAGGCCTCCCAGGCCTGACTTGAACCTCTGCCTCTTTCTTTGCAGTGTTTTGGACGATGAAGGCAGCACCCTGCGGCAGCAGAAACTCGAGAGGCAGGTGAGTGGGAGGAGGGGGCTGGCCTGGTGCTGGGGGAGTCCATTGCCCACTTAGATGAACAGGCTGGATTTCTGCAGCTCCAGGGGGGCAGAACCTTGCGGTCTGGAACTCCTGTGGGTTGGGGATGCCTCTCCATCAGACCAGGACGTGAGTGGCAAAGGCAGGAGGTTCATAGGGTCCCAGATCAAGAGCTGGAAGGGACTCTAGCCTCTTTATTTTACAGAGGAGGAGGAAGCTGAGGCCCAGAGAGGGAGGTCACTTGTTTAAGGCCGTGTAAGGAGTAATCAGCAGAGCTAGCTTTTGAGCCCAGGCCGTTGGACTCCAAATACAGTACCATCGTGCCTTTGTGGCAGAAAATGGGTCTAGGTGAGGAGTGGGGAATGGAGTGAGGCGTGCCAAAACCCAGCCCGGAGCCTGGTGTTCTCTTCAACTCAACTCTTCTTTATCTGCCCCCTTCTCTCTCTCTCTCTCTCTCTCAGCAATGAGGATTAAGTGACTTGCCCAGGGTCACACAGCTAGTAAGTGTCAGGGGTCTGAGGCTGGATTTGAACTCAGGTCCTCCTAAATCCAGGGCCAGTGCTTTACCCACTGTGCCATCTAGCTGCCCCCCCCTTATCTCTACGAGTTCTGCTTCCACCCCCAGGGCCTGCCCTTGTCTGTGACATCCCTTCTCTGAGTTAACCCAGAACAGGGGATGGTTTCCAAAGCTTTGGGGATGACAGCACGAGGTAGGGGAAAATGCCTGGGACACGGAGTCTGAAAAACCCAGCTTTAAGCCCCATTTCTGCCACTTTAAGGTCCCAGGCACCCTTAGGTAAATCCCTTAACTTCCTTCTCAGTAGAATGAGGGGGTGATATTTGTGCTGCTTCCTTCATGGGGTTGTTGTGAAGGAAACTGAAATCAGAAGAGAAATCTGAGCTCTTCTCTTTTGTATTTGCACCGACCTGGAATTTCATGATAATTTAATCTTTCTGGATGAGGTCAGCACCTCCTCTTCCCCCTAGAGCTGCCTAGAGCATTGGGAGGCTGTGCCTTGCTTAGAATCACTCAGCCAGTACAGTCTTCCTGATCCTTCTCCAGTCTGCTATCTCTGGTCTGCGTCCAGTGAAGCCTTCCCCTGGACCAGGGAAATGGTCAAGCATTTATAAAGTATATAATAGACACGGTAACAGATGGGATGCATTTCCTTCCAAAGAAGAAGGAGGGCTGGGTATGGAGTGAGAGGGCTAGGGATCAGATTCTGGATCTACTCTGGAGTTTCCCCCTTCAGAGGGAGGGCAGGACAATGTTCTGTCTGGTCAGACTAGATCATCTCTGAGGTCTTTTCCAAATCTTGAGTTTCTTTAGGGGGAGATAGGATCGTGCCTGGGGGCAGCCCTCCTATGTGAGGGCAAGGACAGCCATCCATGCTCTCTCCTTAGGGAAGTGTCTGTGGTCTGAAGGGGAGACAGCCCCTGGTCTCAGAGACCTTGGTCTGAGGGGGGAGACATTGCCCTGGCCCCAGAGAGTCCTTGAACCGTAGGCAAGACAAAACCCAGCCCTTGGGGAAAACCTAGTCTGAGGGAGAAGACAAATTCCAGCTCTAGCAGACACTCTGGTCTAAGTGGGGGAACCTCTGGTCCGAGGGACAGACACAGACCAGTTTGGGGGAGCTATAAGGCTGTGGGGAAGACATAGCTCAGCCCTTGGGGATCCCTGTTAGGAGAGGGAGACAGCCTAGACCTCAAAGAGACTCGTCTGAGGGGGAGACACGGTCCTCGAGTTCCAAGTCTGAGATGGAGACTTAGCCTTTGAATTCCAGTGGTCTCGGGTCCTTAGAAAGGGCAAGAATGGAAGGGGCCCTGGGAAGCCTTGGTGGACATCCCCTCAACACTTCCCT